>NC_079158.1:76853548-77177477 GCF_947563725.1 Argiope bruennichi | reverse complement strand
TCTAAAATAAAACTTTTTGAACCATTAAAGGTGTACGTACACACTTGAAGATTTTTTTTTTAATTTTAACTTTAAAAATCCAGTTTTTTCACAGTAGGTTATTAATATATATTTAAACTCATTTCAGTGAGAAAAAAACCATATTACACTAATTATTAATTAATTAAATAATATTTAATGAGCTAATTAGCCTATTTTTTAAAACATGATATTATAAATTCTAATTTGTACAGACACACAATTCTAGTTGGAAATTATGCCTGATATTAGTCTTCATGTTGTCTGCCTCAATCATGTTATAAAAATATATAGTTTTTTTTTACAATGTTTTCATCAACGATGAATAGAAAAAGCGAGATTTTTTCTGTAATTTTAACTTTTAAACAGCTATTAAAAATTTATTTCTATACATATAACTTCGATTGAGGCACAAAACATCTGCTATTTCATGCAGATTATTTTGATATATAAATAACTTTATTTGGTTCATTTCTTGTTGAGTTATGATTGTTTGAATGAAGCAGCATAGTGGAAAAATATCATTCTTCATAAAATGAGTTTTAAAAACACCGTAACTAGAGTTTTCAATGAAAGCACGTCAAGAAAAGTAATTATAACTTGAGAAATATTTGGAATATTGGCAACATCTTGGTATCGTTTGAAAGCTAATAAATCAGAGAACATTATTAAGCAATAAAAAAAATATTCGATATTTTGAACGATTTTCGAAGTTTCAAGTGTGTACATACACCTTAAGAAACAAAGAACAATCTATTTGTAATGAGAATTCCATTTTAATGTATTATGAATCAATTTTAATTTTAGTTTGTTAATTCTTATATAATAATTAAATATCAGCTATTATTTATCTGAGAGATGCAATAAACCTAGTTGGTATTTCCAGGCAGCAACTATACATACGCCTATTTTTGAAAGCTACTTATTAAATGACGTCAATCATTGCAGTCGTTGGAATTAAATAGCGCATTTCGCCTATAACAAACCTTAAGAAAAAAAACGCAGTAATTGAAATCTCACACGTTATCTCCTTGCCCGTATGGAAGTCCAATTCATTTCCTAGAAATGTTGTCCGTATTTAAATTGACTTGATGCTTTGTGCGGAGTTTGATAATAATGCCAAGTATATTTAGACTTCAAAACATATTTAGACACCATGTATATTTTGACTTCCATATGGCAGAGATTTAATACCATATTATTTCAAGGAGCCTTGCATTGTTATATATATATATATATATATATATATATATATATATTCTGCAAATACCACCATAATTACGAGCGTTTAATCTCAACATTTGAGTTTAAAATCTGTAAAAATGAATATTTAGCACAATGAAAAGTTATTTTATGAATTGGAAATGGGCATTAGTTGGAACTAATAATGGAATAATAAGATGGATTATTCGGAATCGGAGATTCGATTGCGCTACTACAAATTTATTTACAATTTAAAAGGAATTTTGATTATTTATTAATAAAAGCAATGTATAAAATATGAAGAAAAATATCAAGTTAATAAAAAGATAAATAATTCTTATTACCATTTGAGAGCATCATGTTATTTTGGTTTGGGGTTTTTGAAGCCTCAAAATAAGCGGGCAGAAAATAAAGGGCATGATTCATAAGAAGTTATCGTCCGAAGAAACACAAAGAAGAAAACGGGAATCAACATGAAACAGCGAGGGGAGGTATCGAAAAGTATATATATATATATATATATATATATATATATATATATATATATATATATATATACAAAAGTATTAGAATCAAGTTAATAGGAAAAACAAAAATCAAATAAAAATTAAACCAAAAAAATTATTAAAAAATATTAAAAAAGAATCCATCTATATATATATATATATATATATATATATATATAATATAAACACACTTCCATTTTCAATTTTTCTAGCTGGCAAAAATAGTTTTGGTGCTCAAAAGATTTTGAGATGGGGGAAAAAAAAGGAAAACATAATTTTTCTAAAAATTAACTATTGCAGAATACAATGGTCACGTGATCAGTTCAAACCAGTTTAAACCGAATTTTATCAAAAGGCAACAAAAAAAAATCTGACCTCGAGGAAAAAGTTTTAGAGCTCGACCGAGTTTGAGATGGAGGAAAAAAAACATCATTTTTCTAAATATCGACGCATGCATAATCTAATAGTCACTTGATTACTTCAAACCTTTTTAAACTGATTAATGACTAAAATTAATTAAAATAAACAATGACTTAAAAAAAATAATGTTTTCCCATAATAACGAAACAATTTGCTATTTATTTTAATAGTTAACTTATTGTTTTTGTTGGGAATTTCATTCAGTTAATGACTTTCAGCTGCCATTTAATTATTATCAAGATTTTTAACTTCGTTAGAAATGATTCACGGAAATTTTACTTTTCGGAAGTTTGCTTCCAGATTTTTGCTTTTGGTGAGCACCTAGATTATTCAGAAAATTCTTTTACTAAGCACATATATTCACTTTTTTTATTAAATATTCAATTAACAGTAACGTGAGATTGGTGCAATGTTTTTTTAAGTCCAACATGGTAATATAACGAATTATTACATACATAAGCACAAACAAGAATAAAAGTTCACTGACTTTCTCTATAAAATATTAGCTTCATTTTAAAAGACGCGTTAAGTCAGATGAAAGCAAAATTATAAATTTTTATTATTCTGTCTTATAAAATCCAAGAAAAAGAAATCTTAGGGATTACATAAATATAATGGGATTTTCTGTTTACTTTATGGATTTAAAGAAACACTTGAATGCTTCTTTGCTACTCCAAGAAATTGCTTTTGTTTGAGATGTTATGGAAACGCATTGGGCTTATTCGAATCAGTGATTTCGGTGAGAACTCCAAAAGACAAAGAAAACCATCGGATTTAAAGTGTAAAATATATTCAATCGAAAAAGAATATTACGCCTTTCACTTTCAGAAATATTTTCATGAAATCAATAAATAAATATCTTCCTCCGACCCCCCGCCCTCCTCCAAGAAAAATAAAGAAGATCTGGTTTGGGAAAATGTCTTTTTTCTTTCCAGAACGAAAGTAATATAATATTTTTCAGTTTCTAAAAGGTGTTTAATCATTCGAACATATTTTTATATTAAGGGACTGAAAAAATATTATTTGCATATTTCTAAGGATTACTATGAGTATGTTATTTATAAGAAATATGATTATAATATGAATAGAGTGTTTTTATGAAACATACTATTAGCAAATATAGACTCTTAAAAAATAAATTTTCGGATAGTATAGCTGTTCTAGTTAGCTACTAGAAAGCTACAGCAACATACTAATGAAAATTTATTAATATTTTACATAAATAAACGTCATAAGAAAATGCATACATTTAATAGCAACATAAAAAGCAAAAGAATGTTTCGCGTTTTTTAAAAAAAGCTTTAAAATAAAGAAAACATTTTTTATCACTATCCTTAAAGTATTAAATTTTTAAATGATATAGGTTCTTATTTTATAAGACATAATCGGAAATCGAACAAATTAGGATAATTAGAAAGACATGGTTTTATTGAGGTACTGAATTTTCCAAAGAAAAATTTATATAATTTGGTGAAATAAAAAAATGGATGGAGAAATGCTCAATTTATCAATTTTGATAATGAGGAGTGTTTATCTTTTATTTATATGTATATTCAGATATTTGTATGAAATTCAACTGAATGAAATGAATGGATACATGTATGAACTGAATGAATGCTTATATGAAATGAATGTCCAACCTTCATATCATGATCTTTGCATTTTTGTTCCTATTTTTAAAGTAATTGTTCAATTTTTTTTTTTTAATTTACAATTGCTTGTGGAAGGAAGAAACAATATATTAGATTTGTGCTACAGTATTTTGAATAGTGCGAAAAATACTGCAATATCAAAAAAACTATATTACAGAAGTATTTATAAAGGAGACATTACAAAGAATTAAGACTCATATTAGAACATAATAATCATTGCAGTAATCGCGTTTCGTCATGTACAATAATTCAAAATAAATAAATAAATCATGTACAATAATTCAAAATAAATAAATTATGTGTAATAAACATGCAAATGAAATATAAACCGAAATTATATCTAAGAAATAATTTGTTTTTGTTTTATTGTTGAAAATTTAAATAAAATAAAATATTTATACAAAAATTATAAATTCTATTTCTGTATAAAAAGGCTTTTAATGACCATTGTTAGGAAAGATTTAGCGCCAAACGATTTGTTATCTAATAAATTAAAACTGTTATTTCTCATCTGAAATGAAACACCTGGTCTCTCGTAACGATGCAGAGTATATAAGGTTTTCGTATCTTCGATGAGGAGAAGAGTTTATCACACATACATAATGTTACTTACATGAACTTTTCATGTTGTTGTTGCTTCTTATCCTTAAAAGATCTGATATATATCAGAGCTGCTCCAGTAGGTTGTTGACCGCCAAGGAATCTTAATAATAAGGGGATCGGATGTTAAGACTCTCTTAGAAAGTTCGATGCAACCCAGAATGTGATCCAGAGAAGCTGGGTAGTCACAGCACTTTTTACAAGTTGGATGGATTTTCCTGCCACTTTCAAAGGAAAGACACTTAAATAGCCATTTTCTAGTCATTTGATTTTCAGCATAGTGCCAGGAGATGTTCTTTCCCCTGTACCATCGGTGCGCAGGTGGAATATGCCATATTAAATTTTCCAAACATTTAGTACTTGAAACAGTTTAATTGTAGAAAAAAAATTAGTACTTGTAAGAGTTTAATTGTAGAAAACCTTTAGTATTGGAAAATGTTTAATTGTAGGAAACATTTAGTACTTTCAAGCTTTTAATTGTAGAAATCATTTTGTACTTGAAAGAGTTTAATTGTAGAAAACATTTAGTATTGGAAAGAGTTTAATTGTAGAAAACATTTAGTATTGAAAAGTGTTTAATTGTAGGAAACATTTAGTACTTTCACACTTTTAATTGCAGAAAACATTTAGTACTTGAAAGAGTTTAACTGTAGAAAACATTTAGTATTGAAAAGGGTTTAATTGTAGGAAACATTTAGTACTTTCACACTTTTAATTGCAGAAAACATTTAGTACTTGAAAGAGTTTAACTGTAGAAAACATTTAGCATTGGAAAGTGTTTAATTGTAGGAAACATTTAGTACTTGTAGAAAACACTTAGTACTTGAAAGAGTTTAACTGTAGAAAACATTTAGTATTGGAAAGTGTTTAATTGTAGGAAACATTTAGTAAGTGAAAGAATTTAATTATAGAAAGCATTTAGTTGTTGCTTATCCTCAAAAGATCTACCATATGTTAGATCAGCTCCAGTAGGTTGTTGAGTGCCAAGGAATCTAATAAGGGAATGAATATTAAGTCTCTCTTAGAAAGTTCGATACAGCCCAGAATGTGATCCAGAGAAGCTGGATGGTCAGAGCATTTTTAGTGGCATGGACTCAGCAAATCTATATAAGGAGATAGAAGTGAGCAGCTTCTGTTGTTCAACAAGACTGGAGTATCCTGAACAATGTCCAAGGATAGAAGTCCTTTGAAGAAATGTTGCTTTTCATGTAAGCAGCATTACCTATTTAAATGCATTAATTATTTACAAGTTTTTTTGTAATTGACCACTTGAAGGCGCCAATACACTAAGTTGGTGGGTTTCTATGCTGATTTAATAATTATAACATCAATTTCTGAATTTAATTCTAATTTATTAATTTCTACTTGATATTTCTATTTTTTTTAATTCTGATTTTATGTAACTATTTTTCCTTTTCCTAAAAACTAGTTAACGATTTCAAATCCATCAATAATTTTCACCATTTAAACATTGTATTCGTCTTTTAATTAATTTTTGGTTACCAAAAATAGCAATATTTATTTTTGCTCATGTATTAAAATAGAAATATTAAAAAGTATTCCTTTTTCCTAATAACTATTTAAAAATTATAAATCCACCAATAATGTCCACCATTTTAACAGGTTATTTGTCTATTAACCCTTTCTAAGGCCGTAGGAAGTATGCTTCCCACCAAATTTATCAATCTTTGTATGAAATTATTTAGGTTGGCATACATTCTGACAAATTTTTTTAGAAAGACAGAAACTTAGATGCATCAGTTCTTTATCTGACATAAAATGATATGTCTTGGTTTGTTACTTAATTATTAATTAACCAAATTAAATTTATCTAATAAGCTAAATGAATCCCTTTTTTTATTCTAATTTCAAGCCCAAAAATATTTTAACATAATATGACTAGAAAAAAATGGCCCTTTAAAGGGTTAAATAATTTATAGGATACCAAAATAGGAATATTTATTTTTGGTCATTCATTAAGATAGAAAGATTAACAATTATTCTGAATATACTTTATCATTAAGAACTGTTCACCGAATTAATATCTACATATTTCTTAATAAAAGTAGTAACTCATTTTTAATTATATGTTGCATGATCTTATTCCCTTTTGCATTTTATAAATAATATTTCGTAGAAAAGCCTGGAGTTCTTTAAACTATCTTTTCACATGATGTGAAAAGGCTTGGAAAACTTTAATTAGCCTTTTAAAAACCTACGGCGTAATATGCTTTTATCAGATGGCATTATATGCACTCATATTTCACTTATATGTATCTTTGTTACAATATGACCTGAATGCAAATAAATAATACATCTATAAAATTGATTTACCATTTGTTTGAGCCATTTTATTTGTTCACTCTAACAGGACACAATAGTTAATTGTTGGACATAGGTGTATAGTTATAGTTGGTATAATACTTTAAATGATGCAAGGAATTATATTTTCTGAGGTTTCAGTCAACAAATATACAAGTGAAAAGGAGTGAAAAATCTGCAATTTTAGAGAATCTTCCAGTCCTATTTCACCATTTTTTTAAAGAAAAACTTTAAATCTGTGCTATCAAAACTAAACATATTGCTGAGCTCTGAATGTCGCTATTTTCGATCATTCAAGGCCATTTTATAAAAAAAATCATACAAGCAACAATTCCATTTCATCGAGGATTTTATTGATATAAAATTATGAAATTCAAAATTTTATAAAATCAATCCATTTTGATTACAGGCATTTTTGTATTTTTAAAGTATCAATGTGATAAAAATATATGATAAATTATTGTAATAATAGAATCAATAAATTACATAAAAGCTTAGATTTCATAATTTTTTCCGCAATTTATTTATTAATACAGACAACATAAAATATATTCTTTGCGTCATTTAAAACAATGTTTCCAATCAAAGTGTTGTCTGCCTCTAATAGTTAGAAATTAATATTGCAGTAGGATCTTTATTAAAGAAAATATTTTATATATTTTATTATCATGTGGGAACATGATGTTGTTTTGATTTGACGTTTTTGAAGCCACAAAATGCACAGGAATAAAATAAAGTGTATGGTGCTTCCCAGACTTCCGCCCGAAGAAACACAAAGAAGAAAACAGGAAATCAACGCGAAACAGAGAGGAGATGTATCGAAAATTATATATATATATAATTATTATAATTTTTTAAAAAAAATCATTTTCAAATTTTTTTTTTTTTTTTGGCTGACAAAAAAGTTTTGGAGCTCGAATGATTTTGCGATGAAAAAAAAAAAACGATCGCTGTTCTAAAAGTTGACGATTGCGCTACAAAATCTGGCCTAGAGAAAATGTTTTGGGAGTTCGACCGATTTTGAGATGAAGAAACCTTCGTTTTTCTAAATATCAATGCATGCATAATCTGATAGTTACGTTATTATTTCAAACCTGCTTAAACTGGTTTATAAATTTAATTAATTAAGACAAACAATGGTTTAAAAAATAATAATGTTCTCACATGATAACTTGAAATTTGCGATTGCAGAATTCAATTTTATATTTATTTAATTCGTTTTACTAGTTAACTTATTGCTGTTGTTATTTTTGTGGATTGCATTTAGTTAATTAACATTTAATAATGATAAAGAATAGAATCAAAGAACTGCATAAAAGCTTAGATCTTATAATTTTTTTCAGTAATATATTTATTGATACAAACAACATAAAATCTATTTTTTGCGTCATTTAAAACAATGTTTTCAATCAAAGTGTTATTGCTTTTTAATAATTAGAAATAAGTAATAGGGACCTTCTTAGAGTAAACATTTTATATATTTTATTTAATGTTTTCTATAAAAGCTAATGATAGGCAAATAGAAATCACTTGAATTTCAAAGACATCTAGGACGGAAATATCATTTTACAGGTTTCCCTTTGACCTTAAAGTAACGGCACAACAGATCTCTTTCCCTCAATATGTCCTAGTTCCCCAATGAGTTTGTTGCAAAGCCTTAGAGCAACGATAAACGCTTTTATTCTTTCTTGAAGCGTTAAGTTTTTGGAAGAAAGTAATTAACTCCACGTGTTGGGGAAAATTATTCTCCCGTCCTCATCCAAAATAGAGAAAACCAAACTTCATGCATTTATATTGCGTCTTGGTATCTTTTAATTAATTTAGATCTCTTTTGATATATGAGTTCACAGTCGGAGACGCAATTTCGTTTCTATTTAATTAATAATTTAATAATGTTCCTCAAATGGACACCAACGGTGTTGAAGACAGTGACTTAAGGTACTGTTCATCTCCGAAACTTATTTTCTGTAAATTAAGTTTGTAGCAGTGTTTGAAACTAAACCTCGTTGTGCAAAGAATCAGATAAATTTTTCTTCAGTTTCATCCTAAATTTTTTATTCATTGAGAGAAAAACGCGAAGCTTTTGGGATTATCTGACAATATGCTCTTTACTTGCTCTCCTTTTTGGGCAGAGTGGCTTAATTGTACAGAGCAGTTCTGCTTATGGAGACGTTCTATGAAGTTAAAACTTCATTTGACATTTTAAAGATTTTTCTTATTGACTATGTATTTTGTTAATGCTTAAATTCAAATGTTATTGTTGTTCTTTCTTATGGCTCTTGTCATAGACAAGCCCGCTGACGAAGTCAGGGATTTTAATCCGAAAGAGCGTCTCTTGTTTTTCAGTAGCGCCAACAGGGCAAAGAGTACGTCTTAGCTACTCATGCGTCACATAAATGCTAACTTTCTTTTTCAATGCAACAGCGACAATTTCTCTTTTGATTTATGTTATTAGCTTTGATTTTCCACAAAATCAGTTTCTATCTTTTTCCATATATTACAATCTGAATATAGAATTGGTTAAGTATCAGTAATATGTTGAGGAACAAAGGAAAATCTTATCTGTTTTTCATAGAGCAACTACATCATTTTAATGCCACCTATATTTTTTATTAGATTATTATTATGTCTAGATAGAAAGATTATATATATAATATTATTTTGGTAGCAGCAGAGTGCAGGTTTGTAGACGAGACGTTGTATTGTTAATGAATTTTAATATCGATTTCGTGAAAGCAATTTATTTACAAGCAGACTCAGCGCGATACAAAAGCAGAAGTAAGGAAAAAGGCAAAAAGGGTGAAACAAATGATCACTAGTCTTATATAATATGGGATTCCCGACCATGCGCCAATTCAATACACGTGGTGACCTTTGACATCTTTTTCAAGGGCACCGAAGGGGTCACTTTAATTTGATACGTAGTACTCATGCAGCATTATTTTTACAAAGGAATGAATTAAACCGAAAGTGGAATTGGATGACGAAATAAAAGAATATTTTTAGAATGAAGTTACTATGGGCTAAATTAAGATAAAATCTTGGAAATTAATTAAATTGAAATTAGAGTTAAAATAGCATTACATATATATATTAGTTGAGGTCTGAGCTATATGCAAAGTATATAACAAAATATTTTTATTTTAGTACTGAATGTTCAACATTTATTATTCATAAATGCTTTTAAACAACTCTTTCGTAATGGGATTGAAAGAAGATTTGAAAGATTATTAAAAATATTTCAATTTTTTCTAAATTTTTTCAAACAGGGATATTTTTCCAAATTCACTTCTGCAGAATTTTCTCATTTCAGTATCATATAAAACTATAAAAACGTTATTCCATAACATACTGAATTGCTTTGCCTAAACAAAAATTTATATATGATGTGTTAAGTGTGTTTGAAAAAAAATATTGTTCAGTATTTTGAAAACTCAAAAACGATGTAAAATAAGAAAAATTGGAATGAAATGGCTTCGACTTTTCTTTTCAGTAATTTAGGACACAATTCACATAAGCAAATTTTTGGAGTTATCATGCGGGAGTTTCTTTTAAAAACATAACATATTCTCTTAATAATATGATAAAATAATGTTTTGAAATCAGGAAATCATCTTCAAAATCAACCACAAAAAATTTTCATATTAAAAACCTAAAAAATTTCTTAGTTTAAAATTCTAAAAATGTGTTGTTTTTGAAATATATTTCATGGAGGATAACTTTTCATAGTTTCAATTAAACAATATTTCTTTAATTTTTTTTTAATATTAGTAATTTTGGAATCCTAATTCCTTTTTTTAAATTCTACTTTTTATTATCATAGAAATATGCTAGAAGATTTCAGATACTATTTTACAATAAAGAAATCATTCTAAAAAAAGCAATGAGCAAAATTCTTTAAACTAAATAAACAATGATAAAAATACAATTTAAACTGTCAGGATGAAAGTGAGAAGCAAATTCTGTTGGAAACACAGCAAGGCAATTACACAAAGCAGTCCTGTTTCAGATTTATTATTTAGAATAACGGTGAGCAAATTGACACTCAGAAAGTAAAAGTTCAAGACACACCGAATAGTTTTGAAAATTCCCCGCATTAAAGGGAGGATCATTTAAAAACTGTTTCACCGTAAGAGCAAAATAAATCTTATTGAAAGAAACTAATCGTATTATTTTTCCCGACCCAAATCATGAAAGAAAAAGAAAAAAAACGGAGAACTTGACACTACAAATTTCAGTTCACTCACTGACATTAGCAATCTCTATTCTAGTTTTCCATTCATTTGATTTTTCGGACTTGCATAAGCTTACTTCGGATTACTCCGTAAGCCTTTTCAGATTACTCCGTAAGACATGTCTTCGCAAACCTGCTCGAGTTCAACTTATGTTGTAGTCGGGCGGAAAGAGAAGGATTAGTAATTCACACATCTCTGATCATTTAATTTGCCGGCCCCTATTTCGTAGACCTCGGCACGACTTCCCAGCATTCCAGAGCCTTCGAAGTATGGAAGAATGATCTTTTCTTCATGGATGATACGTTGTCGCACTCCTTCGCCGTTCAGCTCCCCAAAAAGACTTTCTCTCATCACTGTTCGAGTTTAAATAGTAAACATTAGTGTCAACAATTTCCACAATGATTGTTCTGCCGTTCCAAATAATCTAATAATATGCAAGTGTGAAGTTTTCACACATAGAGCGCAATTACAAAATTTATATAATAAACACTTTTTGCACTTTTTTTATTACCGTGTGAGAACATGATGTTGTTTTGGTTTGGAGAGATATGAAGCTTTAAAATATTCAAGCAGAAAATAAAGGGCATGGTCATAAGAAGTTATCGCCTGAAGAAGCAGAAAGAAGAAAACGGGAATCAATGCGAAACAGCGAGAAGTGTAAGATATAATAATAATAATGCATTTTTTTTTAAATTTGCATTTTTAATTTTTCTAGCTGGCAAAAAAATTTTTGAACCTCGAACGATTTTAGGATGTGGTAAAAAAACCATCGTTTATTCTTAAGTTGATGAATGCGCAATACAATAGTCACAGGATCATACCACACCAGTTTAAACTGGTTTTTCACGAAAAAAAAATTCAGGCTTCGAAAAAAATAATTTAGATGATTATTCTCTGTAAAAGTGCAAAATAGAGATGTTTGCAGGACAAGTGTTAGTCTTAAACTTAAAGTTAACCTTAGCGTCTTTTATTCTGATGGATTGATACCACGTGAATTTAAAAAAAAATCATGTTTTCATGTGATAACATAAAATTTGTGATAGCAGATTTCAATTTATTTTATTTTGTAATCATCTAAAAATTTCATTAAAATCAACAAGCCCTCAAATCAATATTTTTGATTTATAACATTTTCTGACAAATATTTAAGAGAACAAGGACTGTATTCACTCTTGGAAATGACGAGTTATCTTTAAATAATTTCGGAGCAAACCTTATCATCAAATTTTATTACAATAATTTGAGCACGAAGGTGTAAATTTATAAATCAAAAGATAAAACTTTTGTTATAATAATTTGAGCATATAAAAGCAAATTTATAAATCAAAGATAACATTTTCAAATATAACAATGCTAATACACTTTCTCGCATAAAAATTTTAATTCGGTGTCATTTTTTTTCGCTCACAAAATATCTGCCAGAATAGTTTTATTTGCCGACATCGATACAGCTTGTTTTATGTAGGGTATTACGTTAAAAGCCAATTTTTTGCAAAATTATGATTTTTGTATTTAATATTTTTAATGTTTCAGCAGGCTTTTTTATAAAATTGTTAAAATTTTCTTTTTAAGTCTATTTTTTAGAGATTTATATTGATTTTTAAATTTGTGTTTACAACATATTACTCATATGTTATGTATTTAAATGCTATTTTCTCGAATTCTAATCCTTAATGGAATTTTCTTTTTAAAAAAAACTTATAAATTAAAATCTAATGCATATTTTTTCATTCAAATTCGGTATAACTTGCTGCAACTCCTGAGCTGGAGAATAAGGAATCCATCCTTTTAGAAATATTTTCTAGTTGCTTAATTATAACCACCCTGTATATTTTCTAGTTCCCAATCATTACCATAATCTCCGTTCATCATTTTGTCGATGAAATTACAGAAGTTCAATAGATATACAAGAAGCCCGACTGATAAATAGTTAATTCAATTTATATTGACAGAAAAACTTATTAGGATCTCAAAGATCTCAACTAATTATTTTTTTTTCATTTAGAGTGAAGCACAACGCAAAAATAGGCATTAAATCTACATCAAATGTTAAAGAAATTAGAGGGACTCTTTAATAAATAATTTATTTATCTTTAGCTCAGATCATCACCGGTATTCTTTTTGATAAAGGTGCGACAAGTTATTGATACCATTGCTAAGGAATGACTATCCTGATGAATTAAATGACATAAAAATATAACTGTAGGTTCCTCTAAATTTCCTAGAATAATGTATTAACATTATTATTTCACAATGAAAGCATTTGGTAATCAGTTGGTTCTTCAAAATTAATGGTTACTAAAAATTTCAATGAATATTTCCTGTAACTTGTTAGTGATTACCTCAACGAAATATTTCTAAATTTGGACTTTTAGATGTATACCTCATATCATTTTTAGAAGCCTTACGCTGTCTTGTTGGCGGTTGGGCTATTTCCATAGTTTTCTATAGATATCTGTCGATTACAGGAAACTGATATAGGGTTAAATAATAAACCAATTATTTCGCCTTTACTTGGATCTGAAATTAAATTTTATTTGTAAATATAAAAAAAATGTTAAAAAGTTCATTAAAAACGTATTTTATACTTAAATTTAAGCAGCACCAGAAAAATAAACCACATTTTTATATCTTCAGCATCAGCAATGAATAAAAAAAATCAGGATGAGATATTAGTAGGAACGAAGAAAACGATTAATGTATCCTCTTGACTTTAACTGAACTTCTAACGCCACCTGATGTGGTTCTGTCTTTAAAAAAGAATTCGCTCCTGTATTAGTTGCGCGCGTGTGTGTGTGCACGTTTTGTGTGAAAATGTCTTTTAAGTAAAAGTATTCCTGCAATGCGATACATCCGTGTGCCGTGAACTTAAATATAAAATTTAGTTAATTAATTTTAATTATTTTTGATGAGATTATCTTCATTTAAATGCTCAAAATGCATTTCACTCACACATGCGACGTTATATTAGAGTTTTATTTCAACAATAAAATATATTGTTGTAAAAAGTGCTTACAATTAAAAAAAATAATTAAAAACAAAAAATATTATAAGAAAAAAATTGTATAATTGAAAAGATAAATTTTAAGATGATGTAAGAATAATTTTTAATATCATATTTTAGGAAGTTATAGAGGTAAAATACCAAAATTTTTCTCAGTTTTTAACCTGTTAACTGGGTGTGACGAAATATTTCAATGTAAAATGAACCGAATATAAGTTATTTCCGGTAAACAGGTTAATGAATTAAAAACCTTAAGAAATTGCTTCGAAATGCACATTCCCAACCTCCGAAGTATATTATTGCCAATTTTAATATCTATAGTTCAAACGGTCTTGCCTGTAAAATGCCAACGCATGTGCAGTTACATGCCCATTTATTGTTATGATTAGTGAAATTAGTGATAGCTGTTATTAATTAAACTTTTTGTAAATAGTAAATTTCTTTTGTAACTAGTTTCTATAAAAGATGAAAATAACTGTCGATATTTATGTTGAAATAAATAACCTTTTCCTATCAGTAAATAGGGCCGCGGTGGCCTGGTGGTAAGGTCTCGGCTTCGGAACCGGAGGGTTTCAGGTTCGTGACCCGATTCCACCGAAGAACCGTTGTGTAAGGGGGTCTGTAGCACGTTAAATCCGTCTTGACCAAGCGTCCTCCCACTGGTGTGGTGCGGTGTGGAGGGGGAGTGTCAGCTTAGGTGTCGTCCTCGTCATCTGACAGCGGTTCAAAATTACGATGTCCGTCCCAAAATAGCCCTAGTGTTGCTTTAAAACGGAACGTTAATATAACTAAACCAAACCTATCAGTAAATAAAAATAAATTTATCAAATACTGAAAAGCAATTCAAGATTGTCATTTATAATAACCATCCAACTTGCCTATGGTTGAGGCAGAAAAACACCAATAACTTTTTAAAAAATCTAAACCAGAATATTGCTTTTTATTTAAATAAAAAAAGGAAGGCAAAGCTATTGTTTATTTCTATTTACCATACACATTTTATCAAAAATTGCAATTAATTTAATTACCAGAAAATGAAAAACTGGGAATAAGCAGTAATATATTTAGTTTCTTTTAAAACCGTTTTCTTCATTTAAAGAAAACTAATAAATTATGAATTAAATAGCACTGAAATTATATTCCATTCTTTCAATTCATATGTCGGAGAAGATTTAATTTAATTACAAGCTACCAAAATTATAATATAGATAAAAAGAAGCTATTATTTTTGTGCTTTAGCGATGGTAGACAAAGCTATTGTTACTCTGAATGTTGAATGAATACTTTTTTAATGCATTGCTTCAAGCTGTAGCGAAATGAAAGTTTGTAAAAAGAAATTAACTTTCTTTTCCGTCCTAAAAGTAATTAAGGTGGGAAAATTATAAAAGGTGATATAAAAGAGACTCATTATCTGGCTGTGTAAATGGGAAAAACACGAAAATGACCATGAAAAAATGATGATATTAAATATATTCTTACATTTTTGCGATTAAAATTATCTCATTTGTTTATAATTACATTTCTTATAAGCCTCTAACTAAATATAATTAATTACCTTTTTCCCCCAATCATATCACTTCAGAAACAAAAATGAAAAATTAATTTTTTTTCCATACATTGAAATAATTAAGATGAGAAAAATCTGAAATGCGAAATGAAAGAAACTTATATTTCTCATAACACAAAGCCTCGGAGGTATTCGGAATATTGTATGATATTGTCGAGTATGGATTAATACAATACTGCACATAATTATGCTGAGCTATCTGGATTGAAGAGTTTCTTATAAAAAATAAATCGATTCTTTTTAGAAAATCCTTAATAAACCACAAGATAGTGATATTCTTTGGTTTTTAACTAAAGATTCTATTTTGAGATCATGAGCTATAATAACAAAGGAAACTGAAAGAGATTGTTTGGGGGAAATAGTATAGGAAAAGATTTAATGGAAGTTGCTTAGTTTTGATATAAAATTAAGAACTTATCAGCAATAATGAAAAGAAATAATTTATTTCAAAAATTTCGTTGAAAAAAGAAAATTTAGAAAAGAAATTAAATATTAATCCAAACCACAGTCCCTATTTAGGCAATTATAATCTTCAAAATTTCTCATTAAGAATGTCATCTTCGCTCATAATGTCATCATAAACTATTATACACTTGAAACAATTCTGTTTTAGAAGTAATAATGCACAGGTTTTCGTTGAAATTGGCTGTAAGTAAATACGAGGGAAAGTCCAAAAGTAAAGGGACATTTGAGAAAAGGTGCTTTTATTCTAATGGTAGGAAACTGAAACATACATTATTTTTCGACGCAATCTCCCTGGATTTCTATGCACTTTTCCCAACGTATTACAAATTTTTTTATTCCGTTTGGAAAAAAATGTTTATCGGTTTATCTGTAACCAATTTGGCACCCCACCAATGACTTCTTCATCGGTTGCATATTTTCTCTCCCTAAGCTCTTTTTTTCAATGGTCCAAAAATATGAAAATCGCTTTGAGTTAGGTCTGGACTGTATGGTGGGTGCTCTAGTACTTCGAATTCCAACTCCTTTATTATTCCGGTCGGCCTCTTGGGCAGAATGAGAGTGAGCGTCTATGAGCATTTGTAAGATGGAATAAACTGAACCATGACTGATATGTCAAGTCTTGGCGATTTCGTCTGTTTTCCACCTTCATACCCTCAACGACTATCAAATTGTCCTCATTGGTTCAGGTCGATGGTTTGCCCGATCTGTCGTCGCCGCATAAAGAAGTTCTTCTCTGTTTGAAGCGCTCTATCCATTCGTAGCATCGCGATCGACAGTTCCCATCACACTGCGCTTGCATTCGACGAATAATTTTCGCAGATTTAACACCTCTGGAAACAAAAAGCAACTTCCTCCTTGGTACAGACTGATAATTGAACTGCCATATTTAACGGTCTTCTATATTATAGCTACTAAGGCGAGAATGAGAGTGACACGTTGCGTGTAAATGTTGCCAACTACACTAATTCAGTTTTGGATACTAGCAGTTTTACCAAACCCTGGAAAGAGAAATTGCAAAAGTCCCTTTGCTTTTTGACTTTCCCTCTTACTTCACACTTTCGGATATTTTTTAAGTTACTGCGTTTCCCTGAGATAAAGTGTAGAGGAAAATGTAAAATAGATTTTCTATTTAATTTTTTTAAATATTTTGTTTACATTTTTTATTTTATTTTGTCTTTTACTTCTCGTATAAAAAGTATAAAAGGAAGTATTGTACTCATCAAAATATCCAAACCACAGATTTTAAAGAATCCTTACGCTTCAAACCTCTGTGAATCCGAAAAACATATTTTCGTAATTATGTCTGCTTGTCTGTAAATACAACTGGAGAAAAAGCATTAAGCTAGATCACTGGAATTTGGAATAGGGAATGACAACGAAATTTGTAGATTTTTCATCAAATTTTGAATGAAATCTATTCTTAGGAAGTCTATCAATCTGGCTGTTTGAGTATAAGTGAATTCAATATGCAACTGCAAAATGCAAAGAGCCAAGTCAATAAAATTTGATACACAGACGAAACATCTAAAATATAGCTAATTTTTTTTTTCAAATTTGGAACCAAATCCATTAAACAGTTGACTATGTGTTAGTCCATAATTTTGTAATATGTAAACTGTATATAACTGATAATATGTATATAACTGATATGTAATATGTATATAACTGAAAAACATAATTACTTAAATCAATAAAATTCAAGATGTATTTTTCTGATTACAATTGTAGTTTCATATCAAACATTCAGCCAAAAGGAGTTCAAAATAATTATTTTCGTGCTAAATTCAGTAAAAATGCCGAATTATCACTATATATATTGTAATTATGATTTTTCCAATGCAAAAAAGTTTTGACCTTACCCAAAGTACCCAATTTTATGTGGAGGAAGGGGGCAATACATTTATTTGAGACTATGCAAGGAAGTTTAGGGAAGCTAGTTAGCTTGTACTAGAACAACTAATTCCTAGCGACCTAGCATCTTGTAGAAAATATGATTCTAGCATTCTGTAGAAAATATAATCTAATTTTGGTACCGGTTTCTCTTTTCAACTCTGACACCTTTTCGTAAAAATTATTTCACTCGAATGTATACCGGGAGCATTATCGTTGGCACTTAAGAAACGTTTTCAAATTGCAGGTTTGCCAATATTTTCTTAGTTGGCGAACAGTTCCTAAATCTTTTCTAACCCTATTGAACGTCTCATTGCCAATAATAGCATAAAATCTCTTCAGCAAAAGACAAAAAGATTTATGTAAACTGATTCAATTTTTAATTCCCCCCCTCACGAAATACAAGATTTTTATAAAAGTACCATTTTGAAATGACCATAAAACCAAACGATTTTAAATATAAAAACTTTACAAGAATGTAATGAAACCGAATGGGTAACACAAGAAATTTGTTCGGCCCAAATCCTGAAGTTATGGATGTTGATATCGCCATTTAGATTTTTTAAAAAATGAGTCCCATCCGTCCACAAGATGTTCTATGGTCATTCTTTAAAAACATTACCTACTATACCATTGCCTTCAAGTGATAAGTTTTTATTTATTTATTTTTTTAAGGAAAATAAAGTTTAACTTCTTCTGTAAACTATTACAAAGTTTAGTAACAGTTTGTTCAATGATTTTCCTTTTATAGCCATTTCAAAGTGGAACATGAATTATAAAAATCCTGCGCTTCAAAGGAATTGGTGGAAGTTCTGCACCTAATCGGCTTGTGCGCCAAAGTTTGCTTGTGCATTTTCTCGTTTTCCTCTTTTTTTATGCTAAATAATTCTCCGATTTAATTTAATATCGTTTTCAGAAATAGCGGCACAAATTAAAATTTTGGAATTATGACTGTTTAATCGAGGTTTGCCTTTTAAAAACTGCAAAAACAGTTAAAAGATGTATCTGCTTTCTTGGGTTGTGATTTAACTAAGTGCTCTTTTTTTTAAATATAAATAAACAAATACAGCAGTTTCTAATGATGACGAAATCATGTAAAATGCATAATCAATATATATAGATTGATTAAGATGAGGGCTGATGGAAATTTTATCTGCAAAAACTATCATACTGAAAATTTGATTGCAAAGACTTTAATTTACTTTTTTAAAATATTGGATGAGGATAAATAAGAAAGTTGGATAGACTTTTTCGCAAATGAGTTAGACATAGGAATGGTGTGGAACAAAAGTAACATCAATTTTTATAGCCTAATTTTCATGTAATACAGTGATATAAATTTCGAAACGGCAGTATCTTCGTTCAAAAATTTGAGAATTTCCTTAAGATAGCGTGAAAAAAAAAGAAGCTAAATGTGGTATAATAAGATGGTGGAAAATAAACTTTTGTTAAAAATTTATTTAACAAAAAGGATTTTAAAAAAAGAAAAATTATGTATTTATTTTCGCAAAAAGTGGAGAACTTTAGAGAGCTTCTCAAAGGGGGGAATTAATGAATGAACCTGCATCCTAATGCAATCGATTGCTAAGATGACAAAATTGCAAAAAATGCATTTCAGAAAAAAAAAAATAATGGATTTATTCATTTTTGACAAACATTTCAATTAGTTTTTTCTAAACACATATAAGCCGTTTTTAACATTCAAAATAGAATGACCGAATTTTCTTGAATAAGAGAATTCTCGGAATCATTTTTGCTTCTGACTCTTGAAAACGCATATTTTAAATTTTATATCCTCTATTTCATTAACGGAAATCCTTCTACTGCAAACTTGTGTATTGACACTTATTATTGCGTTAGCTGAAACTGGAGAAAATTGTGTGAATGTTGGCGCTGAAATCTGTTTATCAACCAAATCAAAGATTTGGCATAATTTATTCTGCAGTCTCGCCAACTTAAAACTATCTTTCTTTGTTTAAATTTTCCAAATTTCGCTATGGTTATTATTTATTAACATGTAACCATATATTCAAGGCATTTTTATCTGGCTTGTTTCTACATAGTTTAACTTTTTTCCTTTTATAAGTTACTTGAAATAATTGCTTCTAATAACAATACTAAGTAGTCTTTTCCAAAACCAAAGCAAACAGACTAACAAACTTTATCTAAACAAATATACAGACGCACACAAACCCTGAATGGCTTAAAGTTTTAGTTAGTAATAAGTTTCGTCTAGTAAAACTGAAAGAAATTTTAGGATTCCCGTCCGTGTTTGTAGTGAGTTGTTTGACTGAAGGAAGTTTTTAGAACGATCGGTAGTTCTTTTAGTTAATTCTTTTAACGTTTGTGAGAAGTTCTGTTTAAAACTTTAAAATTTAAGATTTTACATTTTGAATAATCCTGAATGCTATAATATCATTTATTTTTTTGTATTTTAACTGGATATCGTTGAGCGAATCGATTATTAGTTCCTTGATAATTGTTTTTTTCTTTTCGATTTGGTCAGAACTATTATGATTTTGTTGTTGCCTTTGTATTTTTTTTCTGTAATTCAATATTGATATAATATTGAATTGCAGAATTTTATTTGGTAATTTTATTATTGTATTCAAATTCCCTACTGTTTTCCTCTCTTTAAGGTATATGCCTACGTTCGAGATTAATTTTTTTAATTAATTAGAAAATTGTTATATTTTTTAAATATTTGCACAAAAAAACTAGAAAAAATATCTGCATATGACTTCTTAAAGTCAGTGGGCAGTGGAAAAGGGCCATTAGAAACAACAACAATTAAGTAGCAAAACTTTAAAAAAAATTCCTACTTATAAAAAGGAGCAGATTTTTTTTTTATTACTAAGAAGAAGTATGAAACAAAATTCTTCTAGTTCAGAGGTTTATGAAAATGATTTCCTTAAAATTTTGTAGATAGATTAAGAAATCCATTATCTAGTTTCTGAACTAATAAATAAGCTGTATTTCTATCTATTCTTTAACTATTGAGGTTAGACTGGTAAACAACCCGAAATTATCACTTTTTTTCACATTGTCAAACACTTAAACTTTCCCTATAAACTGCATCCTACAATGAAAACGGGTGAACGAATTGCAACGAAATTTTGTATATAGACTATACATACGAGATTCGCATACGGAATTTCAAAAAAGTTCCCAAATGTCTACCAGAGGGCGCCTTTTCCGAAAAAACATTAAATTTAATACAATAAACGACCAAAACTGAATACAGAAACAATATTAACATTTATTGATTAGTTTCTGCTCACCTTGTCATTGAAACATTAAGTAAAGGCAAATATTAAAGGGAAAAAATAACAGTACGCTGTTCGAAGGAAAAAAAAAACAGTTCAGCTTGCAGAAACAACAACAGACTAGAACGAAATTGCACAAGAGGAGCAGTTGTTAATCGTGTCCAGGACGATGTAGGGAAAGGTAATCCATGTGACCACCCTCATTCACCTGCAGAATTTCAAGTCGATGGACAGTGTGTTCAACAGCAGATCGTAACTGACCAGTTGTGATGCTTCGCATGCGTTATGGTGTTCCCAGCTTTTCCTGGTTTTTCATTTTATTATTCATAATTCGTGTTCTGTATTGTTAATATTGTTTCTGTATTCCGTTTGGTCGTTTATTGTATTAAATTTAATATTTTTCTGGAAAAGGCGCCGTCTGGTAGACATTTGGGAATTTTTCTGCAATTCCGTAATCGCATCTCATGTATAGTGTATACCAAATTTCGTTTCAATCTGTTCATCCGTTTGCTTTGTAAGATGCTGTTTATAAAGAAAGTTTAATTATAACCACCCTGTATATTAAAATAACTTCATGTATTTTTTATTGACATTGAATGGAATGTGTAGCCGCAGTTATACACCCATTTTGATTAGAAAAAAAATTATTAATCTTAAGAAACTGAAATGTTAACAGCTGATGCTAAATGAAATAAATAGAAATTATAAAAATAACGAATTAAATTAAATGAAATAGTTAAATTAAAAAATAATATACATAATAATAATTAAACTAAAAATAACTAATAATAATAATTAAAATAAAATATAATAATAGTAATTAATTAAAATAAAATATTATAATAATAATTAAATTAAAAAATAATAAAAACAATCGATTTTTCGGCATTTTTTAGTCTTTTAAGATCCATGCTGGAGATTGAATTTCAATCAATCAATTTTATTAATTCTTTCTTCCTTGCATTTCTCAACGATTCGGAACTTTTCAATGGTATACATCAATAAAAAAATGAAGCTTTTAGAACTGACCATAATTCTGACAAATACATCCATTTGAAAAATAGAAGTAACTATACTTTCAGGGGCAGTTTTAGGCATATAAATACAAATTAAATTCAGCGAATCTACTAACGAGTTAGATCCAAGTACATCTTACGTATATTTAGGACAATCCAATTAAGAAGAATGATTTTTTTAATATACTTACTCTCTCTTGTTTTTAATCAAGACTAAAACGCTTCAAAAACCTTGCATTTACTTCACAAGAAAAAACATTATTTTATTCATCTAGTGTGTATTTGCTTTTATTTACTTCTATTCTAAAATGTTTAATGAAGAAACAAAAGATAAAGAAAGGTTTTATTACAAAAATCTCAGAAGGGACTGAGTGACACAATTTTTTAGACCTCCCCCTCTGAACATAACGTGATAATGAGACTCATTCATTTCACCTTTCCCAGTTTTTTTCACGTTGTTTATTCCGTAGCCTAATTAGGACTATAATTTTTGCAATAAACTCTCATCCTCATCTGTGGAGCGTTAAGTTTCCATGAAAAGAGTAATTAACTGCAACTGCTGGGGCGTAATTGTTTCCTTTACCATATCTAAAATTAAGGAAGTAAGTCTTCGCTAGTTTTTATTCCGGTTTCGTATTTCTAATGAATTTATATCTCTTCTGATATGCAAATTCAAAGTTTGAGATGTAGTTTCTAATCTATTTAATTAAAGTTTTAGTAATGTTCTTTAAAGGAAAAATTAAGATGCTCAAGACAATTAACCTATTTCGAATCTAAGTAATTTTTTTTTCGAATTAAAACTGCGCAGGTGCCTTTTTGAATGTTTTTTTCTTCTTCCAACGAATAGAAATCTGACAAAGAATGTCTAACATGACATTCTTTGTCACTATTATTGCCCTTTTGATATTTCTAGTTAAAGATAAGGTATCGAACGAATTACTCATTAAAGAGACACTAGTAGCTCGATTATCCGAACTTAACTGGAACTTTAATTACTTCGGATAATGGAAAATAGAGACAAAATTTTAAGCCAGAAAAGAAACCTTTTTATAAAAAGTTTTTCCAATATTGTACAGTTGAAATATAAACTATGTCCTCTTGTTCTATCAAATATTGACAGTTTAACGAATACTTCTATTCGTTATCAGACTTTTTATGTGCTTTGTTTGGAACATTGATTTGTTTTGATAAAAGACTTCGAGTATTTTACTAATTTTCTCTGCTTATTTTGCATTTTCCTAAAGGTTTATTAAGGTTGCTCTCAAAAGAATATCTTATACCATTCATCAATGTGAATTTGTCCAGTTCATTTTCATTACAATTCTTCAAACTGCGTGAAATTTGCTCTCCTCTTTATTTGAAATGTTTAAGGATTGAATTTTATTTTTACTCCTTTTTCTTTAAAATACTTCTTGAATTGTAAAAGTTTATCTAACGATCATGTCTTTTTACGAGCCTTCTCATTAATCTCACTTTACATCTCAAGATATTAAATCGGATTGATTTCATAATATATAAAATATTATATTTATACAAGATATAAAATCTGTTCTTATAGTTCATTAACTTTTTAATTAAAAAAATGATGTCTTTATCAAAAATGAGAAGCACCGTTCAGTTTTCTGGAACTGGCTAATTTAATAGATACCAAGATTGATATAGGCTTGAATAATTGAGGTTCTACTTACACTAATTTTCGTGTAATATATAATCAAAACAGATAATTTTCATAAATTCTTTTAAAATTTTAGATATTCCTTTGTATAATATAAAAAAGTTTTTGAACCAAGGAAACCAAGAAACTTATTCAATAATCTTATTTTTTAACGAAATTGATATGCATGCATAGAATATTATTTCATCCATTCTAGACGAAGCCATAGGGACGCTTCGCCGATTCGTCTAAATAGCTTTGGCTGGTAATAATTTCATTATTATGTCATTTTTGTCGCAGAAGAATGTTAGTGAAACTGATACATTCAGTAAGTTGTTTATATAAGATATTGTGTATATCGTACAGTTTTTTCATAATGGTACAGCTATTTTAATCTTTAATATGCTACAGCTAAACCAGTCACAGTTATTTGTGTAAATATCCTAGCAGACAAGAGAAACTTTACTTCGTCATATGCATTCAAATCTATATATTTGACTATAGATGCTAATTTCATCAACACCTTAGGTTGACAGCAATTAGATTACTGAGCGTTCAATGTACTTGGAAGAATTTTGTACACGCCTTAATGTTTTATTACTGGCACATTAATGAGTCATTAACTATTGTTACAGCATTCCGTCCTGTATGACTATGATTAAAGTCCAGCAAATTCTATAATATTTAATGATGCTTCATTTTCAAGAAAACACAAAACATGGATAGCAAAACGCATCAAAAATGTAAGCAAAGACAGCATTGGCAGAAATAAATAACACAAACAGCCACAGCATTATAGAGTTCCGAAGACAGCTAGCTAAAAAATTGCTCTCAAATAAAAACTCCGAAGAGGGAATGGATCGACTGCTTCTCCTTTTATATGTTCCCAATACAATACAGAAATTTGTAGAAAAATTTTGGATCTCGGTTCCTAATAGAAATATCGTCTTAATTCTTTACATTCTAGAACATTGATTTTCATCGTATAGATCAGAATCCATTGACCTTATAGTCATTCAACCACTCTTAAAAATGTCTCGAAATCTCTTTCTTACAATGAGACTAATTGTGCAGGAAAGAATATTACAGATTCTTAACACTATTTTGAATTCAATTTCCTGACAAACTGATAGACATCTTTCAGAGAAATATCAAAGTTTTATAAATCGGAACAATGCCACTTGAACCACAGTCTGACTTCCACTTCGTTGTTCCATATAGAAAGAAGATAGAAACGGTTGGTTTAATATTACATTGAATGTTTGTTTATGTTATTTACAAAATAATTGCATATTCTTAAGAGTTAAAACTAAGTAGACACAAAATACAATTCCTTGAAATTGAACGAAATAAACTATACCTTTGCAAACACACTTAAGTATTTAAAGTTAAATAAAAACAAAATTTAATTTTTGATTTTTGCCAATTAGGAAAGGTCTTCCACGTGCAGGACCAATTAAACGAGTAAAATGAAACAATAAAGACAAATCTTACCATTTAATGATGAAAATACTCTAAACTCCTTACATTTCCAACTGATATATATATATATATACATGTTCTTTCATTTACTTTGACAGTTTAAACAATCCCAGAACAAATGAGGGCAGTCATTAACTGAAGCTTTAAATAACAATACCAGAAAAGGAGACAAGTTGTCATTATTTTTTCGGAAATTTAAATCCGTCCTTTTATTTAACGGTAACAAGAAAACGGGTCTATTCAATATGTCTTGACATTTTTTTTTTTTTTCATTTTACGTCTTTCAAACTTAAATGTAAAGTAAATGACAAATAAACTTTTGTTTTTATATCTGAATCATTAAAGTTTAGGAAAGGGATATTAATTTATTGTGTTAAAGTATAATTATTTTTCTTCCATATCCAAAACGAAGAAATTCATGCTTCACGCCTTTATGTTGTATCTTGGCATCCTTTAATTAATTTAGAAGTCCTTTGATTAATGGATTCATATAAGAGTTGAAATTTCATTTCGATTTAATTAATAATTTAATAACATCCATAGAAGGGACACCAACAGTGTTGAAGATAATTAAAGAACTTTCTGAGTATCCTTGCAGCATATTTTCTGCAAATGTTTTATCGCATTTTGGGCACTGGCTTTTACAAAACAAGCAATTAAACAATGGATTTTTTTATATCATTCAATTAGATTATTCGAATGTTTTCATTTACGTTGTTTGTTTGTTGATTTCTAATTAATAAACTTTTCTAAAACTCCACGTGGCAGTAATATAAGCTTTGATATCTATAATGAATTGTATTTTCGAAAAATTCTAACTTTCTTTTTTGATAAACTAGTTTTCTTCGAAATCTTGATTTTAATTTAAGTCCTTTATTATGTTTTAGTACACATAATATTTTTTACTTAATTATTTAAAGTATTACCTTTTCATCTATCTGTGTTTTTAAAGCGGTCATTCAGGATCACTCCATATTAGACCATTCCATTTTTTTTTCACTTGCCAATTTATTTGGATCGGATACTCATGATTCCTTCTCAAAGAAACATTTGATTTTTTCTTTCTTTGTCCTTTCATTTAGATCACTCTACATTATCACTCTTAAATTTTTTCTTCTCTTTTGCCCATTTATTTAGATCAGACATTCATGATCATTCCACATTAAATCTTTTTTTTTCTTTTGCACATTTATTAAGACTTGAAATTCATAATTACTGCACATTATATTATTCCGTTCTTTTTGCCCATTCATATAGATTAGACATTCACGAACACTCCATATTACATCAATCTTTTTTTTTTAATTTTGCACATTCATTTAAGTTTGAAATTATCTATTAATTCATATTACACTACTCCATTTTCTTTTCATTCTTTTTTTTTGTCCATTTATATAGATTAGAACGATTCACGATCATTCCATGTTACATCATTCTTTTTTTTTCCTTTGCACATTTATTTAGACTGGACATTCATAATCACTCCACATTTTACCCTACTCTATTTTTTCCCCTTTTATTTAAACCCGACAATCACGATCACCCCTCTGTTTTTTTTCTTTTCTTTTCTTTTGCACATTCATTAAGACCAGACATTCGCGATCATTCCACATTACACCATTGTTTTCTTTCTTCTTTCGCACATTATGAATTCAGCCTGACATTCATAATCACTCCACGTTATACTATTCCATTTTTTGCCCATTTACTTAGATCAGATATTCACAATCATTTCACAATACATAAGTTTTTTTTTTTTTTTTGCTTTTGCATATTCATTTAAAATGGACATTCATAATCACATTACTTTATTTATTTTTTTGCCAATTCATTTAGATCATACATTCACGATCATTCCACATTACACCATCCTGGTTTTTTTTTTTTTTTTTTTGCACATTTATTTAGACCAGACATTTGCGATCACTCCACGTTATACTATTCCATTTTTTGCCCATTTACTTAGATCAGACATTCACGATCATTCCACATTACACCATTCTTTTCTTTTTCTTTTTTTTTTTTTTGCACATTTATTTAGACCAGACATTTGCGATCACTCCACATTACACCATTCTTTTTTTCTTCTTTTGCACATAAATAATTCAGCCTGGACATTCATAATCACTCCACCTTATACTATTCCATTTTTTACCCATTTGCTTAGATCAGATATTCACGATCACTTCACAATACATCAGTTTTTATTCCGTTTGCATATTCTTTTAAAATGGACATTCATAATTACTTCACATTACTTTATACTTTTTTTTTGCCCATTCATTTAGATCAGACATTCACGATCACTCCACATTACACCATTCTTTTCTTTTCTTTTTTTTTTTTTGCACATTATTAATTCAGCCTGAAATTCATAATCACTCCACGTTATACTATTCCATTTTTTGACCATTTACTTAGATCAGATATTCACAATCACTTCACAATGCATTAGTTTTTTATTCCTTTTGCATATTCTTTTAAAATGGACATCATAATCACTTCACATTACTTTATACTTTTTTTGCCCTTTCATTTAGATCAGGCATTCACGATCACTCCACATTAGACCATTCTTTTTTTTCACATTTATTTAGATCAAACATTCAAGATCACTCCACATTACACCACTCTTTTTTTTTTTTTTTTTTTTTTTTTTTTTTTTTGCAAATTTACTTATACTAGACATTTCTGTTCACTTCATATTACGCCATTGTTTTTTTTTCTTTTGCACATTCCTTTAAACTGGACATTCACGATTACTCCACATTACACTATTCCATCATGTTTTTTTTTTGCCCATTCATTTAGACCGGATGATCAGATTACACCATTTCCTTTATTTGTCCACTTATTCTTTTAGTGCCCCAGACCATTCACCATCACAACAGCATTTGATTTATTTATATATTTATTGTCGATTCATTTGGACTGCGCATTCACGATCACTGCATGCAAGCTTCACTCCAATCGCCTCCAGGATAAAATACATTGCAAAATCATCGCTCTACCTCGCTTGCTTCTGTCTCCTCATCTATCTATACTTATATATAAAGTTCAATGTGTGTGTGTGTGTGTGCGTGTGCGTGTGCGTGTGTGTGTGTGTGTGTTGGCGCTCTACAGAAAAGACCATTTGTCCTACAGCTATCAAATTTGGTACATGTATACCTTAGAGGTCGGGAATGTGCACCTGGGGTCCCTTTTTTTGAAATTTTAATTAGAATTTTAATTATTAATTAAAAACTAACTTTCCCGCCAAAAGAGTCCGTTCATTTTCCCCACCGACAAATAAGTATGGCTTCAGTTTTTTTTTCTTTTTCCCAACAGCAATGAGGCTAGGGCTAACATTTTTCGGCCGATTATTTCAAACGATTCTGTTTATTTTCTTAATGTTTGATGCATTTAAAATGAAACATTGTTAATGAATCGATCTTTCAGATTCATTCTGAAGTACTTTTGAATCAAAATAAAACAGATTAAAGGAAATTAAAAATTTCTAATCTACATAGCGTTACACCAACTGGCGTAGAAAAATTCACGTATTTTCTTTACCGTAACTGGCGTTGAAAATTCACGCATGCGCATTGTATTCTGATTGTTTACATTTCAACGGAAGCGGACTCGATTTAAATTATTTTTAGGTTAGTTGTATGCTTTTGTAATTAAATTGTATTTATGTTAGTTTAAGTTCATCGTTTTTTAAGTAATTTTTTTAACCTGTTTTCGACCGATTATTTTAAGTGATTCTGTTTATTTTCTTAGTGTTTAGTGCATTTCAAATTAAACATTGTTCATTAATAGACCTGCTCAAGATGAATATGAAAAAATTTTGTTGACAAATTCTTGAGATATTACATAAATTAAGAAAGATATTCTTTAGTGCCCATAAGGTTTAAATGCTCAGTGACTCTGTTTTCAGTAATCATATTACAAAAAAAATGCTTTGTTTCAGTAAAAAATATTATTATATTAATTGCAGATTAATCATTTCCACTTTAATTTAAAGTATAAATTGTACGGGAGCTAACAGAAAATTGGAGAGATACAGATTACGTTATGACTGAAGGCCTTCATAATATTCTAAGTGAATTGAAATTTGAAGTTTTAAAATATTTTAATGAAGAAGCTATTAAAGTAAGAATTACATAAAATTGTTAATTATTAAAATTTTAACGAGCATTAAGATTGGCGAACCGGCTGGTCGCCAAAGGCGGCTAGCACTTAATAAATATCAATCTAAAGAGTAGGATAAAGATTATCTGAGAGGATGTTATCACGTATTAGATATCTAACCTTCTAGTTCATGCAGTTCCCTTTTCAATCGATTGTGATAGAATTTTGAAGTGATAACATTTCACTGGTTTAGTATACAAGAATAATGAATATCTAGTTTAACCGTGATGTTTTTATTTGAGTAATAGTCGCCTTCGATGACTAGCTTACTCACTCCAACTATTGGATCTCCTGGCAGTAAACCCCATGACACCATTTTTGTGAAAATACTGGTCGCCATTCAAAGTAAATGTTCGACAGAAAGACTTAAGCAGTCACTCTGCATAAATATTCTTTTTCTTTTAGATTATTCTCCTATTTAACTTTTCTTTCACATTATATGATTCAAATTGGATTCTGCTCTCTTAAGCCACAACAAAAATATATTATTGACAAATTTATATACCGTATGAAATTGTGGTTAACTTCACGTGTCTATCGCTTGTAGAATATCAAATTAGCTTATGATAGATTTTGTAACTTTCCATGTGCTTATCCAGCGATTTCCACGAATTGGCAATCAGTCCATTTTCTGTTGTATCTCCCGTTTTCCGCAGTTTAGAGTGTTTATTTTTACGATTATAGATTTTTATGATTTCATAAAAATCTATAATCGTAAAATCTATAACTGATATAGTATCAGTTCACTTTGCTGAAAAATATTTGAGCTTATTTGCAAACAACGCATCGAAATAGTGATTTTAAAAAATTACGCAGTCAGAGGGTAAAGTTGATGGTTTTCATTGTGATTTCAAAATTAAAATATAACAACTTTCTTTTGCACTTATAAACTAATCTAATACAAATGAATAAGTAACGAATTATTCATATTGTTACAAAATTTCTTTTCTACAAATACCGCTAATCAATCGTAATAACGCAGTGCATTTAATCGCTAGTTCAGCAGCTTGCTTGCTGTCTAATCCTTTAGTCCATTACTTGTCGGCGACTCCGACTACTCTCACACACGACTTCTCTCGACTTCAGAGTGCCTGTCTTTTATAGTTCCGGGAGGCTGGGCTAGAATCTTCCAGACCAATCAGGGCGTACCTGGGAGTATCTCGGGTCTTAGTGGATGGATCGTGAAAGTTCTCGAACTTTCGAGCCTTATCCATTTTGTCGCCAAATTCATTGCCAAGTCACCAAATGATTGCCAAGCTCTGAGTTCATTGAGCTCAGCACGCACAGGACAGATCGTACAACGGTCTTTCTTACGATGACACTATTCGTGCCGGGTGGCAAAATTAATTACAGATTTGTAACAATATCATACGATTTGTTTCCTTTTTATTCTCAATTATTTCATACCTAAATACACTGTATATTGCGAATCAAAATCTGTGTAACTATATACAAACAAAGTTTTTAAAGAAATTAATCTATAAAAAAATTCTGTGTATTTACATTTAATTTCCATTCTAAATGCGCATTTAAAAAAATAATCAAGGAAATTAATCCATGCATATTATTCTAACATTGTGTTTCCAATCTAAAAGATAGTGCCAGAATTCAAGCAACAGTATTTTAAATTAAATAAATGAGCAGTCTGATCTTGGGTAAATAAAATTTAGAGAGAAAAAAACACTAAATTTTTTTCATGAAAATTTCAGAATTGGATTGATCTTTTTTTATAAATATTTTGCTTCAGTAGATAGTAAACAAATTGTTTAAACATTTCCTTATTTCTGTAAACATGTTGTTTCGTATTTCAAGTTTTAATTTTCTTTAATAGGTTAGGTTGAAGTTTCTATTTATTTTTACTTTCTCGTATACGTAGTATAGAGAAAGTGTACTAACATTCAAAATATACGAACAGTAAATTTTTCCCGAGAATTTTTCGCCAAATCTCGAGAATTTGGCGAATCTTCACATTTTAGACCTTGAATTCGAAAAACACATTTTTTGGAAAATGTAGGTCCGTCTGTCTGCATAACTGTAACAAAGATAACTCAAAAACGGTTGGGTCTAGACGTATGAAATTTGGTGTACATTTTTTATACCAAATTTGTAGATATATGTCAGATTTTGGAAAAATCCACTCAGAGGAAGTCAGTCTGTCCGGCTGTTCTATTATAACACGATAATTACAAAACGAAGAGACCTATATAAGCTTCAGCACACGGATTTAACATCTATAATGTAGACACCTGTTAAATTTTGAGACAAATCCAATGACAGGTTAACTGTCTGTCGGTCTTTACTTTCGGATGCTTGTAAACATCATAATGCAAAAGCGCAATGACTTAAATATATCAAATTTGGTATGGAATTTTGTGACTACATGTGCAGTTTTGAGTGAAATTTTTATTTCTATCGGTTGAGAAAAACATGTCTGAAATATAAATTCAATTTTTGGATACTATTAAAGCATGTCAGAGAAAAATCGCCAAATAACTCGCCAAGAAGGGCACGAAAAATTAAGTAAAAAGGCTAAATTCCCTCTAAAAGGTAATATTTCGCAACTATATTATATGCCAGTGCCGTGCATGGCGTTCTCTGGCATGACAAGTTTATCAGAGAGCATGTGAAAAAGTCTTGGTAAGAACACTCCCACTAGTTCTAAAATAATTAAAAAATAAAAGATTTCATCAAATTTTTAAATTAAACATTCGAAATCAAAATGCATTCTTTCATTCTTACATATATGGCTACTCCAAGTCGCCGGAAGGCACACGGAAAGATATAAATAACCGGACTGCTGCAGCAGCAACACTCATGGGAACTGTGGGTGAGTCTTAAGGGACATCACCGCCTACGGCGCAACCTTTCCATTGGGAAGTACGACCCTTCATTGATGGGAAGCAGCCGATCCCCACCTTTTTCTGTATCCACCAGGGTGGCGAAAACCAACCACCCTGCTGGAAACTTCTCGTCCTTAATTACGAGGTGCCCTCCCAGGGAAGCACTTCTAAGCGGAATTAAAAGTCATTGAACTGAATGAAAGAAAGCTTTTATTTCAGAAGGCAATTAACTGAAAATAAATTATACGAATATTACATCAAGCAATTTGATTTAAACATTTAAATTCTTTTTAGTGAGTTTACTTTTGAAGGAACATTTCGTAGAATAATTCACTTTACCCAACAAATTTTTAATATAAGAAATAAATTTCCACTCAACCGAAAAGCATATCAAAAATGTTATCACGATTTCTTTAAATGCCCCTTGAGTAGAACTGCTTCAAAAGATTTGAATCGGATCTTTGCGCTCAATTTCTTGGACGGAAATAACCGACTGTAACTGTTGTTTTCAAAGTAACCATTGGATATGACTGTTTAACGGATCAGTTATTTCATATAGGCATTTGTGCCTATTCATTTTATCTCACATGCAGTAATGCAATCTTGGACAGAATTCAAATCCACCAATGCTCTTTGCAGTATTTCTGATTCTAGCTTCGAATAGAGCAATGACTTCATTTTCTACTTTTTAAATCTTTTTTTCTCGGTTAGGTTTTATAGCCCTTTTAGTTCCTGTAAAAGTGCCTTCAAATTTTGGGTTTATTTTCAGCTTTTTTTTCTAAACGTTTATTATTGATTGTTACAAACATTTCACAAATTGGACTTATTTTTATAGATATACCAATCAGAATTCTTTATCAAATTTAATAAATTCTTGGTGAAATTATATTTATAAAGATTTTTTATTCAAATTAAATAAAATGTTCCAAAGAAAGTTAAAAATATTTGGGGGGAGAGCACAAATTGAACTTAGTCAAACGCCCCTTGCCTGCCAATCATCCTTGTGTTGTTGTTTCTTATGGCATTTAGACAAGTCCACTGTTACCGCCTATAGGCTTAAAGACAGCAATTTAAGCCTATAGGGGGTGCGTCTCTTGTTTTAGTAGCGCCAACTAGGGCCAAGAGTGCGACTTTGCCACTCACTCATCACTCATTCGCTTGCACAACCCCTTTCTACAGGAGGGCACATTCACACACCTCACAGATAGAACAGAGGAAGGACAACCATGCCCAAACCGGGTCTCGAACCCAGGAAGCCCAGATCACGGGGAATACGTGCTACCCCTATGCCTGGACGCCGGACCAATCATCTTTAATTCTTTCTTATATCCTCCGTGTCATGATTATTTTTTTAAATATTTCTGTTTTCTCAAATTTTAAGTAAACATAGAGCAAGTATAGTCATAGTCAAAATATCTCGATTTTAACGAATTTCTACATTTCAAACCTTCGTAGGTCAAAATCATTTTCTTCTGAAATTATGGCTGCCGCTTTCCATGCGAATCCCATGAATCAAAAATGTTTTAGCAAGACGGATAAGATTTTTCTAATGTTTTTACAACAAATTTGTAGACGGCTATTAAATTTTAAATCAAATTTATTCACAGGAAATCTGGCCTATTAGCTTCAGAATAATGAACACAAATGTGGTGAAGCTCTATAAGCCATATAACAGCCTCTGGACAGGAGTGATTACTTTTGTCTAGTGGTCATGCTACTCGGCGAGTTCAGTCCTCACTATCTCCAATCACTACACAACTACAAAACACAAACGATTATATGGATAAAACACGATACACAGATTTAGCATCTAAATCCGTATAAAATTTTGAACAAAATCCATGGAATGGCCTATCAGTCTGTGCTTTCATAAGCATATAAAAGCGATCGCTAAAAACACACCATATTGGGCGAAACCAATACACAGTCTTATCATCTAAAGTGAAGATGTATATCAAATTTTGAATGAAATCTGTCTAACAATTGACGACTGTCTATTTGTACCAGCATGTGAGCATAATTCACATGCAGGTCACGTAATGTAAATAATAACTGAAAGAAATGTAATGTAACCTTGAATCTAATATTGTAATTTTGATTCCAATCGATGGATAGAAGAAGCATTTAGAATGTATATTCTGTTTCCTTCGGTATGATACGCTTACTAAGAAATGCAGATATATGGTACTCTGAAAATATAAATCTGAGCACTAATTGTGGTTACGATCTTGTTCAAGGTCTATAATTTTATGAGGATATACACCTTTATTACAAAATGTGCGCGAACGTTTCGAGGTGACCAACCGTCTGGTTTCTTTTGTTGGCAGAAATTTCATATTGCATTATTGCAACGTCCTTTAAACTTTCTTGATTGTATTATAGAAATGAAGATACATTTTTTTGTATTTTATTTTGTTTATTTACTTCTTTACTTTTTGTCTTTAGATTGTAGAAGTTGCTTTTTAATTTCTAAAAATTTTCTATTTGATCAGAGAGAAAATCAGATATATTCTTTGCTTATGACTGCGAAACTAAATATTTGAAATTTTCATAATACCTATGTCCGATTCCTGCACGAAAGAGTTGACCTGATCTTTTCCCATTGAATATACATGTATTGAAGAAAAATGGTTAATACATAATAGTTGCTCAAATACACGACACACCACACACGTTACTCAAGTGCATAGTACATCAATCAAAAGTTTATGATTATTTTTTATTATCAAAAGTGCAAAAACAAATCTTAAACGCACACTCATTTTTGTTTCTTATTTTACTGATGAATAAATTCAAATTTTGCGGATTGATAAATGCTCAAATCAACTTTTCTTCTGCTTACGAAGAAAGTTTCTTTAATTTTCCTTTATTGAATTTTTTCAGAAATTTTCTTTAATTTTTAAGCAGTTTACAAATATTTTTAATTTCAAATATATTTTAGGAAATAAGATATAACATATCAATATAATCTATATTATATTTTCATATCACCGTAACTCAATTGATACTACACATTTTTTTATAGCATTACTTCTACACAAAAAAGAAATTTAGTAAATATTCGAAATGAATTAAAACTATTGCCCTTTTAACATTTTATTTTAATTGATATTATTCATATGTTGTGATTATGATAGAGTTGCGCTTTTAAGCGGACGTAATAATTAAAATAATTATAAAACCAATATATCGAAATTGCAGCAAAGACACAACTCGTTTATTAATCGTCATCAATTACTAAGTCTTAATATTTGTAATATATACTATCGCACATTATTTAAGAAAGCATCGTTACTAATTTGTAACATTGCTTTCCTGCATGTTGATCTCATAATTGGAAAAAAAAAGAGATTTACGGGTATTCATAAAGAATTTTCAATGGATGCCAGATAAATGAGTTTCCTTCTTGGCGATTCCCTGTTAAATTTGGCAACTTTGGCGACAAAAATTAAAGTTCTGAAAAATACAAGAATTTTTGTGTTATCTTTAATGGAAATCTAGATCCGAAATTTTTCTAAAGAACTTCATGTTTAATTTAATATCTAATATAAAGCGATTGAATCAAGAGAATTATCATTTTAGAATGTCGATCGCAGATCAAGTTCTCCAGTTGTCTGCGCTTAACTGTTTCCTAGATGCGATTTGTTTCTATTTTTGTTGCAACTTTTTACAAGTGCTATTACTTGAGTACGCATCGGCTTTGTTTTTGTTACCATTGCTTTGATTGCTTTTGATTGTGTCTTTCATGAAAGAAAATATTATTTCCCATTATCCAAAGTGCTTAACCTTCTTTCAGCATCCATCCACCGGCGGCTTCCTTCGAATACAAGAACTATATTTATATTTTATTACAATGAAAAAATTTCATTTATGAAATAATAGAATAATATAATTTTAAATGTCAGGTTCTTCGTTTATAAAAAAGTCAGTTTATGTCGATTTTTTTTCTTCAGAAAATGCTTTTATGTTGTTACTTATATTTTGATTTTGATTGTTGTGGTACGAAATTTTAAAAATTGCTTATTTCTGAAATTTAGTGTAAAAGAATGAATGAAAGTAAAAGGCACGATGATATCATTATCTTCCGAACTGGGTTTGATTACCACAAAAATTTTGACCAAAAAGATTATTTTTCAAATTAAAATTAACTATGAATTGTTATTTAACACCAAAACTTTGGCTTTTCTCCATTTATAGAAAAAAAAAGAACTTCGACTCAAAATTGACCTTTGGTTGGGAAATGAGTTATGATCCTTCAAAACTCTTTGGGCTTCAATTTTTAAGAGGATCCAATAGAACATTCGAAGAAACCAAGTTCCATTTGCTTCAAAAGCACCTTCAAGCACTTTATGTGGAACGTGCTGAGATCAAATGGCCCAGAAAGTAAATATTGTGACGCCTTTTGATCGTAAAGGAACCTTTTACCACTTCTTTCCGAATAAAAGTCGAAGTGATTCCATTATTTTATTCTTCAGTCGGATTATTTTTCCCTGATCGGTTATTGCCAAACTCTCTTCAAACATGTTTTGCTCCAGTATTGTATGCTTTTTAACCTTGAGGTGTTGAATCTTTCATATTTTCAGACAAGTAGAAATGAACAACAAATGATTTGGGGGAATTCAGTTTAATAATAGCTTTTTACTAATGAGAATTTAAGAAAGGCTTGAAACATCATTGGGAACTTCATTATCAATGATATTCTTTATCTGTTGTCTTGTTTATTTTAGTCACACAAAATATTATTTTGCTTATTTTAACCCTCTCGCCGTCTTCTCCTGTCCGTGAAAATTTCAACCCAGCGGTCCTCTGTTTCTGGCCGCATGTAGTGTTGTTTTCTCTGCACGAATATCTCTTACAGATTAATATATATCTCTGTAGACTAATACCAGTAATATATACACTCTGTATACTATAATATATTAGTACAGATATCTCTGTACAGATTAGAACAAACAAAAATAAAAACTCAAACAAGTAAATATTTACAAAACGTTTTAAACGTTTAAAAGTTTTAAAATGTAGAAGAACGCGCTAGACGCGATACGGATGATGAAGAGGTTAAAAAAACTAATTAAATAAATTTCCATGATTGTTTTTAACCCTTTCTAGGGCCGTGCTTCCCACCAAATTTATCAATCTTTGTATGAAATTTTGTAGGTTAGCATAAGTTCTGACAAATTTTTTTAGATAGACAGAAATTTAGATGCTTCAGTTCTTTAACTCAATCAAAATGATGTGTCTTGATTTGTTACTTAATTATTAATTAACCAAATTAATTAATGAATCAAATTAAATTTATCTAATAAGCTACATGAATCCTTTTTCTTATTCTAATTTCAAGCCTAAAAATATTTTAACATAATATGACTAGAAAAAAATGGTCCCTTTAAAGGCTTAATATATCTGCACTTGGCAATCATAAATAGGAGGCAATATTGTTCTAGAGGGTAAAAACCTTAATACCCCCCTTCTTTTTCTTAATAGTATTTTTCAAAAAATTCTTCTCATGCAAAAAGACTTTCTTTTTTCGTAATTAAAAGAGGCAAAACAAGTTTATACCACCTAAATATTTAAATCATATATACTCAAAAACTTTCTAATAACGTTCTTTTAAAATATTTTTTTCAAATGATATAATTTAAGAATACAAATTAATCTTTATGTAGCCTTAATCTGTATCTTAATGGTTATTAATAATTCAACTTTTGTTTCGTTTGCAATGAAAGTATAAAATATATACTAGAGATTTAAACAGATAGTAAATTGCATAAAAAAAGATATTTTCCTTATACATTTTTAAAAATATAAACTAAGGTATTCAGTTCTTACGAATAGAAATAAACTGTTCTTATACGATAAAAATACTATCTTTGATTTATTAATTATATAAACGAAATTATCTAAAGAAACTATATTATAAAATTATACAAACTAAACTATATTATTAAATTATCTTTGACTTAATTATTTATTAATTATATTATGACGTATTAATTATATAAAGTTCAATACAAAACTGCTATATTTTTTTCATAATTAAAAGTGGCAAAAGAAGTTTATACCACCTAAATATTTTAACCATATATATTAAAAAAACTTTCTAATAACATTCTTTTAAAATATTTTTTTTCCAAATGATATAATTTAAGAATTCAAATTAACCCTTATATTCCCTTAACCTGAACCTAAATGTTAACAAATAATTAAGCTTTTATTTCATTAATAATGAAAGTATAAGACAAATATAAGAGCTTATAAAACGCATAAGAAAAACTATTTTCTTATGCTTTTAAAATAATATAAACTAAAATATACATATCTTGCGAATAGAAATAAACAATTGTTGCGCGATAAAAATATTATGTTTGACATAAAAATATTAATTATACGAATTTCAATGTTTTATATTATTATTCATATCAAAAATGGTTTTATTCTGTTTTAATTCAGCAAAAATGTAAATGAAAATTATATTTATTTCATGTGCTTTTGATTCAAGTACCATTTTCACTGATGCTAAAAAACTTTAAATTGCAAGTTTTCTACAAATTTTATTTCTTATTTGTGAGATAAAGAATGTATCGCAGTATTATTTCAGATGTCATTTTAACAAGAAGTCGAAAAAACTAATTTCTTTATTTGAATAAAATAGTAATAAAAACTCTCGTTCTAAATAATTATTCTTCTCATTTATATATATATATATATATATATATATATATTAAAGAAATATAAATATATTAAAGGAATATAAGAAGGAAACGCAGCCATTAATTCGTTTTAGAAAATTATTATGTTTATAAATCTGAGAAATAACAAATATGCAACTTTTTCAAGAAGTATATAATGTTTTTATAAAAGATATTTTATATAAAAGCACAATCTTTCGCTATATAAGATATTTTTATAATTTTTTTCAGTAAAAAAAATTCAGTACAATTTTTAAAATGCAATTTTAAAAGAATTTGTCATTAAATTATTCAAACAAATGATAATTTAATAAGGAATATAATAATTTTTAAAAATATGTTTTATTGAAATGTTAAAAATTGAATGTAATCATGAAATATTTAACAGTTTGGTGTAAAACTCATAAAATAATTAGAAAAAGAAAATGATCAGAGAATATGAATTTAACCCACTATTTATTCAAATCACTGATAGAATATCCAAATTATTTATTTAGATGTCTTCAAAAAATATCTGAGTTGAAATGTAATTCATATCTTTTTGTTTAAATTATTGAATTTCAAATATAACCATTGACAGTGTAAAATTAAATACAAACTGAACAATCGTTGAAATATAAATAATTCATGAAATGAATCTGTCAGTTGAAAGTAATTATAAATCAATTGTTAACTGAACACTTCTGGAGGTTAGTAGACAATTTAAAAATATTTTAATTATTTTGATGACAAAACTTTGCCATAATCTTATAAGCACTGTTATAATTTTTTATTTAAATTTTAAAATTAATATATTTTTCGCAATAAAAGGTGATAAAAAATATTTTACAGATATTTACGTTTAAATTTATTTTAATAGCAATTACTGAAACTATAGGAAATACTTATTCTTAACAGGTCTGCTCTTTTAATGAAAAAGAAAATAATAAATAAATAAATAAAAGTTTTTAAAAATCTCAAACTCGGTTCTTTTAATAGTAGATACAATTGTAATGAAAATTAGTGTTAAAAATATAATCAGTAGTAAATAATGTATTTTTAAAATTATGTAATATCATAGAAGTTCAGAAAAAAATTCTGAATTTTTTTTAATCAGTATCTACAGTTTAAAAATAACGAAGACTGTCCAAAAACTCTTTCACAGCAGATTTTTTTACTTACTTATTCGACAATATCAGTCTTTCATAGATAGACTTTATATATAGACCGATAACACCAATGAAATTGGCTGTAATTCTTCATGATTAACTCAGTTATTCATTATTTGCTAAACTTGTTCATCTTAATACATTTTTAAATGGTAGACATTTTTATAATTAAATTAAATTGTTCTTTAAAACTTTTTACAGCTACTTTCAATCCTGATAATGTTTCAAATTTTAGGGATAGAAGAAAAATAAATATATAAAATTGAAATTTAATCCAAACTTACAGGAGATGAATTTGGAGTTTGTTTCGAAGTTTCATCATCAGGAGGGATTTCATTTTCTGTTTTCTGGGCGGACTCGGAATCTTTCGCTGTAACCTCACTAACTTCTTCATTCCTATCATTACCTCCAGAAGTGTTAGTGCTTTTCTTCCAAAAACGCCCGAAATATCTCCTTGGTTTTTGTTTAACACTTGGGCTTGATTCTTTGCTTTCTGAAATTTCTTTGGAATCTTGAATGGGAGAGGCTGAATCCGATTTCAAAAGTTTTTCCTTGGACACTGTACTAGATATCTGCCTGCGATGCTTTGCAGACGTACCAGTACGAGTTTTGCATATCTTAGTCTCTTGCAAATCTTCAGAATTAGCCTTCCTATTTTCAAGCTTAATTCTCTCAAATGTTCCTAATCTTGGGAATCTTTTCTTAGGGGTTCGCTTGCCCAAGCTCCCTGTCCCTGGCGATTCAGCTGAATCGTCTGTCTGAACCAATTTATCTGTTGTCTTTGGTGTACCAGGTGCACTGGCACTTTCATAATCTGGGACAGATGGTTTAACATCAGTTACTGCTTGTTCTGGGACTTCTGGTTTTTCATTCGTCTTATCTGGTGTCATTTCTTCAGTGCCAGAACTTTTCTTGATCTTAGGTTGACGGATGTATATGATATTGGATTCTGTTCCAGAATTACTTTCTTCTGCGCAGTCAATAAATGGAATAGAGTCATCGAAGTCATTACCAAACGATTTCGATCTGACAACTCCTTTTTTGTGGGATTTTAAAGGACCTACTTTAGCTTCTGTCAGTGAAAAATAACTGCCTTCTTTTTCGTCTTTCTCTAATTTAAAACTGGCCAGTTTTTCACATTTTGTTCCATCCGCTTTGAGCAGGAAATTGCTTTCATCTATTGATGTTTCAGATCCCCCGGTGAGCACAGAATCGGAGAAAGCAGACCTCTTCGAATATGAAGCTTTCGCACGAGGTCCTTCTATCACAAATGAAGATTCTTCATATTTCGAACTTCTTTTTGGTAACACTCCCTAAAGAAAAGATAATTATGTTATATGAAAATAACAGAAAATAAATATTTTATTGTAAACTAAGATAAAAAACAACGGAATTTTGATATTTTAAATTGCATTCTGTCTTGTCTTTACGGCTGATATAGTTAAGTCGCTAAAAATTTCCGCGAAATATTTTGAAGTATCACCTAAACAATCGCTTTATTTAATATTCAGAATTAAATGGATTTCTTTAGTATTTTAGTTAAATTCATGTTTTTGTAAGGTATACGTACATACTAGAAGATTTTTTTTTTTAATTTTAACTTTAAAAATCCAGTTTTTTTATAGTAGGTCATTAATATATGTTTAAACTCATTTCAGTGAAAAAAAACATATTACAATAATTATTAATTAATTCATTAATATTTAATGAGCTAATTAGCATATTGTTTGAAACATGATATCGTAAATTCTAATTTGTACAGACACACAATTTTACTTGAAAATTATATCTAATATTAGTCTTCATATTGTCTGCATCAATCAAGTTATAAAAATATATAGTTTTTTTAACAATTTTTTCATCAACGATGAATAGATAAAGCGAGAATATTTCTGTAATTTTAACTTTTAAATAGCTATTAAAATTTATTTATATAAATATAACTTTGATTGTGGCACAAAACATCCGCTATTTCATACAGATTATTTTGATATATAAATAATTGTATTTGGTTCATTTCTTGTTGAGTTATGATTGTTTGAATGAAGCAACATAGTGGAAAAATATCATTCTTCATAAAATGAGTTTAAAAAAACCGAAACTAGAGTTTTTAGTGAAAGTACCTCAAGAAAAATAATTATAACTCGAGACATATTCCGCATATTGACAAACCCTTAGTATCGTTTGAAAGCTAACGGATCAGAGAACATTTTAAAGTAATAAAAAATATTCGATATTTTGAACGATTTTCGAAGTTTCAAGTGTGTATGTACACCTTATGCTTTCTTTTTTCATTTCCCGCTCTTAAAGCACGACATATTTAAATACGGAGAATATCTCGAACATGTTTTGTGTACATATAAAAAAATTTATTTCTAAAAATTTTTATTTCTATTAAATCCAAAATTATCTCTCAGAGTCTTCTTGATTTAATCCTATATATCATCAGTTTTTAAATGTGAGGCTTCTTGCAACATGAGAAATGGTTGATATGTCTGAAATATCAAAAGGGAAATAAAAACAAATATTTAACAAAATCTAACAATAGAGAATTGCAATAATAAAAGAGGGCCTAGGGACGTACTCAAGAATAAATAAGATTTTTATCATCTGTGAATTGTATATTTATTATGCTGCCACATAACTTTAAAAATCGAGAAAAGCATCCACGCTAATAAATATAAAGAGATGCAACGATGACATTAATAATATGTATTTTATATTAGAATGGACGATGAGTCGACAAACAGAAACAGAGAACCCATCAAAACCATGCATTTTTATAATTAATGAAAACAATGATATAACTAAAAGTTCTGTTTCCCATTTGACAGTAATAGCAACAGTGAAAAAAGTTCGTGATCCCTAAGATATCGACATTTTTAGTTCCGTACCAGCTAATAGAATTCTCATTCAGGCCATCGTGAGAGAGTTACTATTTGCTGTTGTTGTTGTTTCTTATGGCACTTACCACGGATAAGCCAGCTGTTACGAAGACAGCGATTTAAGCCGGAGGGGGAGCGTCTCTTATTTTTATAGTAGCGCCGACTAGGGCCAAGAGTACGACTTTGCTACTCACGCATCACTCATTCGCTTGCACAACCCCTTTTTACAGGAGGGCACACTCATACATCTCACAGATAGAACAACCGATGAACAAACATGCCCAAACCGGGACTCGAACCCGGGACGCCCAGATCTCGGGGAAGACGCGCTCCCTCTATGCCAGGACGCCGGCACTATTTCCTGTAACTTCTGCTACTGCTATTCAAATATAAATGAAGTTAAATGAAAGAGAAATAACCATTAATGATGTTTCAAAGGCAGCCATATTAATATTTTTCTGCACTTTAAGGAATGGTCGAAATAAAGTATATATATATATATATATATATATATATATATTGTTTGTTTGTTTGTTTCTTATGGCACTTGCCACTGACAAGCCCGCTGTTACGAAGACAGCGATTTAAGCCTGAGGGGGAACGTCTCTTATTTTTTATAGCAGCGCCAACTAGGGCCAAGAGTACGACTTTGCCACTCACGCATCATTCATTCGCTTGCACAACCCCTTTTTACAGGAGGGCACATTCACACATCTCACAGATAGAACAACAGAAGAACAACCATGCCCAAACCGGGACGCCCAGATCACGGGGAAGACGCGCTACCCCTATGCCAAAACGCCGGCAATATATATATATATATAAAAGAATATGATCCAACATTTCTAACTGTTCGTTCTGAAACACGCATGTGTGTGTGTGTGATCTTTTTGGGTGTGGGTGTGTGAGAGAGAGGGACTTTAAATGAATATTTTTAATAAGAATTAATGCTCCATTAAATAAAAATAATCATTAAAAAATATATTTTCATGCAAGTTAATGACAATATGCTAGCGAAATATCTATGCAAATTTATCGTTAATATTTTTTAGATATTTTTTCATAGTAGAGTGAGGCAAATAATATGCAATGTAAATTTTAAATAATCTATAATTTTAATCGTAATAGGGAATGACACAACATAGTCACAAAAGGAAATTTTTTCCCTTAAAATTTTATTGAGTGCTTCCAAAACTATCAGATTTTCTTGCGACATAATCTACTGTTACTTTACTGAGTTATTTTTTTACTATTAAAGATAATTTTTCAATTACTTTCAGCAATAAAAATGTCATCTAATGTTGAATATAATGATTTGGAAGGCATGTTTAAAAAAGATTGAAATGACATTTAACAATTTCTTACATGCCTAGTTTCATTTTATGAATTTGAAATAACATTTAGTGAAGTTTTAAAAAGTTATTTCAATTCAAAGTTATAAATTAATTAATACTTACATAGTATATATTTAGGAAAAGCCATACAATTCTTAGGGGAATGTATCAACATATCCGTCGCCCTCTCCATCAGACTATGTTCAATATTACGAAATCCGTCTCAAAAGAGCCTTTATGTTCCTTCTGAATGCGATTCTAATGCAACTCAACTCAACTAAATTAAACTAGAAGTTAGTTTGTGTTTTGTTGTATCATTTCGATGCAGACTGTTAGACAGGCATTTTCAAATAAACTCAACGAATATTTTAGACGCAGAAGGCTCTATAGAAATTAAATTATTCGGAATTTCGAGACAATATATATATATATATATATATAATATAAGAAAATCAAAAATATATGTATTATGAAATTCATTAAAATTACAAATTATTTCTGAATCAAACTAAAAAAGTTACAATTCTATTTAGAGAGCGCTAATGCTGCTACTGCTAAAACACAGATAAACTTTACCAAATTAGTAAAAATACCAATTTAATATTAGCAAAAAGAATAATTATAATCAAAAAGGAAGAAAATAAGAATCCGGCCTGAATACTTTCTCAAGGGTCGAGGGGTCAATATTGTTGGACAAAAGTCAGACCCCTCACAGAAAAAAATCTCTTGTTTGAATCCCTGCCTGAGGGTGACTCTCGAGAAAATCTTTAGGCCGGATTCTATTTTCTTACTTTTTGATTCTATATTTATTCTTTTTGCTAATATTAACTTGGTATTTTTACATTTTTACTAATTTGGTTATATGTGTGTGTGTGTGTGTGTGTGTGTGTGTGTGTGTGTGTGTGTGTGTGTGTGTGTGTGTGTGTGTGTGTGTGTTAAACTTTAATTTCAATTTAATTAATTTCCAAGGTTTTATCTTAATTTAGCCCATAGTAACTTCATTCTAAAATATTCTATTATTTCGTGATCCAATTTCACTGTCTCTGCTGAATTAATTCAACAGAAGCTTTATAAAATTGCTGAATCGGCTAAAAGCCTAACTTTCCCACACTCCGCGTGAAGTGGTAGAAAAATGTCGAGTAAGCACATTCTTTTTAAAAGATCCCTGAGTTTCCCTTACTTGTGATTGACATGCATCAGAAATCCTAATCGTAATCTTATTAACATATTAGCACTATGAAGAAATATTTTCCTTATCAAAATCTCAGGTTATATAAGACTAGGGATAATTTATTTCGTTCTTTTTCGACTTCTGCTTTTGTGTCGCGCTGTGGCGGACGTGTCTTGCCCGCGTCTCTGCTTGTAAATAATTATGCTTTCCCGATGGATTAAAATGAATTTAAAAATGTAAAAAGTCTTTTCACTGCTTCAAAACTGCTTTCTCCTTCAACCAAAATAATGCTTACATATATATATAAATATATAAGCTAAAACACTACTAAGAAATGGAGCAATCAGATGTTAACAAATGCCATACGAATGCTTCAAACCATTTCATTGAACTTTTTACAATTGCGCATAATTAAATGCTTTGCTAAACTAATTATTGGAACTGCAAATGATTATTAGAAATTCTCGGAATAGAACTGGTGGAAATCTACATTCACTGAGAGGAAAAGAATTTTTAAATATCAAGATGATGAAAGTAGGTATCAGTTAGAAGATTTAATAGATTATGAAAATAGGCTTAAGACGCAAACTACATATGATTCACCTGTGATTCATACCTGTTATCTAAATGTAGAAACCATTTATCTGATTATATTATCGAATTTAGAACCATCTATCTAGATAGCAAAGAATAGCAAAAAGGGGACATCTAATTAGATAGATGGTCCGAATATCAGGTGTGAATTGTACGTGTGAATATGGTAATTTTCACCAAATAAGTAATTGCTATGATTTGCCAAAAGAAATTGATATCCATATCTTCCAAATTACACTATCTCACAAAATGATTTCTATATTTTACTATCAGATCTTTTTAATACCATTGTTTTCAATTCCGTAAAATTTCTTTCCTCGTTTTTACCATTTTTTAAAAATTTGAATCTCAACATATAACTGTATATTTGAATTTATAATGCAGTTCAAATTCATCCATTAATCATTCAATTGCATGCTCTTGCGAGTGTTAAGATTAAAAAAAGTGCTTTCTTCAGACAACAACTTAACGCAGGAAGGATTTTCATTTCCGCTTTTATTTCGGAGTAAGCACACTTTTTAAGTTGCACTCACAATAATTTGCAGTAGATTGATTCAATTAGATTCATGTTTTCCAGACTTAACAAATAAAAAGCTGAAATTTAAAAAATCCTTCTTTATTAATAGTTCAACGCCTAAAATTCAATAAACTTGGAAACAAGTTGATCACCGAAGACGGTCAGCTAGAATATTCATTATTTATACCTTAATGATATGAGCAGACATATGGCATGATTTTCTGAAGTTTACAAATAAAAATAATTCAACTTACTCGGAGTACTAAAGAAGGTTTTGCATGTACGAAACTGGTTTTCTTTCCTTGACTTAAAGCCTCTGTGCTGTACATTGACAACTGATGAGTAAGAATGGCTTGCCATAGAAGCTTCACCCCAGGGCATGGCGTTCGCAGTATCCATGTGGTCCACTGATTCCGTTTTTCTGCAGATTTGTGTAGATTCTAAAAAAAAAAAAAAAAAAATGAAATGAAATGAAAATGGAAAATTCTTGTATGTTCCTTAGCATTTTAAATTTAAAAATAATTATTGATAGAAAGAAAAAAAATTAAAAGATACGATTTTAATAGTTTACTAAAATATGGAATACAGTTCACTCTTACAATTTGGAAATGAAAACAAAGTCGTTAATCGGAGAAACTGACAGAAATTCTGTAAATTTTAATTACATTTATCTAGCTTTCTATATGAAGGTTCATTTCCTTTTCTTCGTTTGATTTCATATTTCTTGATAAATTTAAACGAAATTTGGCCTTTAGGAGAAATAATTGAGTTAATAAGAATTTTTCTACTCTCTAATGGGAAGGGGATAAAACGTTTTATGCCTCAACTTTGGAACATATCGTCGCACAAAATCTGTTTTTATACTATATTAAAATAAAAAACATAATGTTTTATGATACCAATAATATTTACTATAAAAAAATTCTTTTCTTATTTTTAATCAATCTTTCAAAATTAATATAAACGAAATTTGTATAATTTTTCGTCGAAAATTAAATTAAATTAAATTAATAAATTAATAAAATTAATTTTATTGTTTAATCACATTAATTATTTACCCACTTTTGCCAGTGTTAAAATTACGTTTTTTTCTTCAATCGATTTTACTTTTTATTACATAAAATAAATATTTTTAATACGTTAACATAGTAAATTAATTTTCAAGAATATTTTAAAATTGTTATGATTTCCTGAATTGCTTTACTTAATTTTTCTAATAAATACTTTTAAAATCTTGACATGTTTTATTAGCATATCATAAGTCTTTTTTTAGCTGTTTTCTAGCTCATTAATTAAGTTTTCATTTCACGTAATATGCTAAATCCAGATACTAAATTATGAATAATTTATTAAACTTCGATGTTAATAATTACATCAATTATCAAATCAAAGAACTGTTAAGTATCTGAGATCAAGATGCGTTCATGCGACCATTTTCTGGTATTATTAATATTTTAATTAAAATTTAATTGCTTAAAAAGTGGCCTAGAAATACCTCGTGCCGCCCCCGATCGATACATGTTGTCAAAGTTTAGAGTGGAATTTAAAAGCAACCTTTACATATCTTTGTCAAATGCTGACGTTAAATAAATTGTTTATTTAAAGATTTCGAAATATTAATTAATTAAAATGGGAAAACTTGAAGCTTCTTATGATGGAGAAATATACGTGTTTTGCTTTTTCTTACATTTGCAATATTTTTTTCACATAGAGAGATTTGATGAAAAATGATTTTCCACTCGTTAGTACACTAATAAAAGTCGTTTTCTAAATATTTTAACTTTTATTTATAATTTATTTTTCTACAGTTTTTAGCCATTCTATTTTTAAATTGAGTATTACAAATGTAATGGTATCTGGCAACAAATTTTTAACAAGTTAGTTACTAGTTACTACTTAACTTCTCAAATGGTATCAAATTAAAATCAAAGGATTAATTTGTATTATAGTTTTAAAAAAATTAAAATGCTATATAGTCTCGAATACATACAATAGTTAATGATTCATGTGCTCCAGCTATTTCAAAAGGAAGTTAAAAATCGAATATAAAATTCCATCTTCATAAACAAATTAAAAATAAATATGAAGAAACGTTATAGATGGAAACATAAAAAAGTTAGCATAAAATTCTACGAAATAATAAATTGTTTGCTATACTTTGTTTTAAAAGGCAGAATTAATTTTTTAATAAGCATTAAAATCGCTTTCTGAACATTTTATACCAAATGAAATACATTAGCGTTTCAGTTAAATTTAAATATATTAAAGAAAATTTAAAATAAATATAAAAGAATTTTTTCTATAAATTTCCAGAAAAGTCCACATTTTAATAAGAAAAATGCGCTTTATACTTAAATCCTCATTGATTGGAATATATACATTAAGTAAGAAAATACTTTTAAAGAGAATATGGATTAGGATACTCATGTTTCCAACTTATTTTAAACGGACTTCTTAGAAACATTAAATGAAAGGATATTCGGAGAAATTATTTTGTTTATATCCTCTGATACAATACATTTGTTAAAGAGTAATTTTTGAACATGAAGAAGTTTACAGTTCTTTTTATCGTTCAACTGGAAATTTTCAAATTTCAAAACATTTTGTAAATCATAAGTTTTTAAATGTTTACAGCTGAATGCAACATTTCTTCTCTGAAGATCAATTTTCCTATTCAGAGAAATGAGCTCTAATTCCCTTTCAAAGAATTCTGAAATGTCCCAAAAAGAGCAATAGACAAAAATAAAAACTCTTAATGAATATATTTATTCATGCTCTTTGCCATTTAAATAAAATCGTAAAAAATTTATGCAGATAGTTCTAAATATCATTAATATAACTTTAAAGTTATAACATGTTCTATTAAAGCAGGAATTTCTTAGACTTGCGACAAATTTTAGAATAGAAGCTAGAAGCAGCCTGTAACTAATGTAATAAAATATGATTTTTCAAGAGAATATAAAAAAAATGTTTAGAATAAATTTTTATATAATTCATTGTTGCACAATGATCTGTTATATACTATATTTCGCAATCATAGTCATTAAATCAGCTTCAGTTGACTATAATATCTATATAATATAGTATGCAGTAGCTATGATATGAATCTCATAATCAAATCCTGTTGGAATTCCGGATAATCGCTGCTAACACAGTTACTTTACAAAAAATTAAAATGAACTTTTTTGGAATAGCATTTTTGATAAAGTGCTAACTGTTTATTAATGTGATTTGTTAATCATGTAAAAAGTCTTCAAACGTATATGAACTATCACAAATTATAATATATATATATATATATATATATATATATATATATATATATATATATATATATATATATATATATTGTTCCGAAATTTCCCGGGTTCATCTGGATAGTGGAAGTTATATGGTGTGGAGAACGCTCAATCAGCAGGCGGCAGTAGAAACTAAAACAACGACGTTTATTTACACGAACACACACAGGACAGCAAAAAGACGACAACTATATACAGCACAGAGAAGACAATTATCTTCAGCCGCGAGACGTGCAAACAGCAGCACACAACAAGACTCTACTGCAGACAGTAGCGCACAGCTTAGTTCAGCACTAGCTTGACTCCGTTGCAGCTCTGCTAATCCCTGGAAGACCAGTTCTTCACCGTCGATTCCGACGACACTCCTCTGGCAGCTGCGGCTGCCTCCTTTTATGGGTCTCAGGAGGAGGCGGGGCTAGAAGCCTCTCAAACAATCAGGAACGTTCGAGGTGTATCTTGGTTCCTAATGGACGGATCGGGAAAATTCTCGATGTTTCGGGTATAATCTATTTTGGCGCCAAAGTCGCCAAGTTCATCGCCAAGTTTGTCGCCAAGCTCTGGGACCTCCGAAGCGACACCCGGACTCCTTCCAATACAGATGACTGTAAAACAATCTTTCTGAGGATGGAACCAACTATGCTGGGAAGCCGCATCACAGATTCGTAACAATATATATATATATATATATAATTTACCATAATATTTGTAATTTACATTATTCATATTATTCATTCTTAGGTATATTGGACTAAAAATAAATTTAATAGAGTATATTATGAGTGAATTGCATATTTTTATTACTATAATTGGTAAATCAATTAAGAAGACATAAAAAGCATAAACATTCTCTACGGTATTAAATCAATAAAACTACTATGCATTTTCAAAAGGATATATAAAATCTGTAAATCGTATTAAAATTTTTTAATAAATTCAATTACATGGAATCATTCGTAAACGAATAATAAAAATTTTCTTTTTAATCATGATAAATTTACTTATATTTAATTACCATTTTCCTATATTTAATTAAATAGGAATTTAACAGAATAATATTGCGGATAATTAGCTTAATATCTATTAGTATGTATGATTCATTAATCAACTAAAAAGTAATTCCAAACATAAACTTTCTTAATGTACTTAAGGTGAGCTATTAAAGAATACCTAAGTTTTGAAATTTCATTACAATATGATTAATTTCCCTTGGTCTAAGGACAAATTGTTACCTTTGAGTCACTAGACAAAGCGAGATTGATTGACCCAACAGAACACTGTAATTCTTGTGGCCACGTGTACTAGACTCGATATTGATACGTTTGGTAGAGTTTAACGCCCTTTCTGATGACAATAGCCAGGTTTGCTGTTGAAATAGTTCAATGGCAAGCTGTCAAACTTTTGGCTAAAATCGAATAAATTCCATGACTGCTTTTCAACACAGACAAGATCGCGTATCTATACGCCCACTGTATCGATTACAGATTAAGCTAATTGTGCAGATAATGACTGTTTAATATAATGAATCTATATATTAGAAGGTGAATGACACCATGTTTGCGAGATCATAAGTTAAAAGCATTAATTGGAGTATTTAGAGATAATCACAATATGAGATCAGTATGGTGCATGCGATAAGCTCTGTAATAGGTGCCATGTATGCTTGGTGGAATGTGTCATTACTAGACAGCCCTGTTAAATTATAATTTATTTAGTATTTTAAATAGAATTCGAAATTATGTCAAGCTAGAAATTATTGTGTGCCAAATTGCATCAAGTTAACAGTTATAGTAGAATTTAAAATTGTTTATAAACTATGACTTTAATATTTACAGAATGAAAAAAATATTCATACTCTTTACCACAGAATATTTCTAATTAATAATGTTTCAGATTTATTAGTCCCTTTTCATTTATTTAGAAAATGTGAAAAGAAGCAAATTCTAGAACAAAATAAAAATTTCAAAATTTTTGTGTCATTGATTATTTATTTTTATACTAGATTTCAGATTTTTGTTATAAAAATGATCTTGAAATATGAAATATAAATTAATTTAAATAATTATGTAAGTTATATTTTAAAAAAAATGAATAAATTTTAGTATTGGATTTCATTTTTTATTTCATTTCGGAAAGTAAATTATTCAAATCAAAATTTAAATAATTTATTCTAAAATTACTTAGGAGTAATACTAGTGAATTTTGTTTTTTCAATTTTTCTTTCTTTTCAACAATGGTAGCTGTATTTAATGAATAAACATTTATATATATATATATATATATATATATATATATATATATATATATATATATATATATATATATATATATATATATATATATACCGAAGAGCCTTTGTTTTGAGCAAATTAAACACGACTTTTCTTTAGTTCTTCATATGTTCTTTTTTTGCTCATTTTATTTACTAATTTAGTTTAAAAAATGAAGAGTTTTTCCTAAAAAAATATTGTATCAAATGTGAGAATTTTTTTTAATTTTAATTTTGTTAATATTATGGCAAAACGATAATAGTTTTCAATTCATTAACTACTTTTATCATATTTTAATGACTTCGAAATCACATTTAACCTAAATTATTTACTAAATGAGATTCTATAAATTAATTTTATCGAAAATTATGTATTTTTTCATTTTAATTTTGAAATTATAATGATGTAAGTATTCGGTATAAAACTGCTGCTGAATTTTAATATTGTCAGTTGCTTTAAGTTTCTTCAAGCGTAAATTTTCCCACATTCCAATGTTATTGTTTATTTTTTCTCTCCTTTGAGATTTAAAATAAACTGAATAAATATTTATATGTTTTCCACTTGCATGAGTAACTTTAAACTTATTGAACACTGAGCTAATTTTCTTAATTAAGATTTTAAAATAAAATATTTAGAATTATAATTTATTCTCTCAGAAAAAATAGAGAATAAAGTAGTATCGGATATAAACTCTTCTTTGTAAACTCGACTAGTGTAAATAAATAAGCATGATTAGAATTTTTCATTTTGGTAAACAAATAATATAATTTCGAATAAAATATTATTGCATTAAACTCAATAAACAAATTGATCCTTTTTTTACTTTTGATGAATTTGTTTCCTCCTTTTATCTATGTACTTTTATATGTTATTTAAGAATTTCAAAATTGTCTTAAAAATTTAAGTATGGGAATATTTTCATCTATAATTTAATTTGAAAATTTTTAAGCATCAAAATGATGCATCAAACGTTCATGCAAAACTAATTATTTCTTCCAAAATAGTTAAATTCAAAAACTACTTTCGAATTTTTGCAAAACCATTTTTAGCAGTGAAGGCTATTTGTAATTACATATTTAATATTTAATTCAATATTTAAACTCTTATTTTTTATTATTTTGTTTTAATCAGTGTATTTCCTACCCAGTTTTAACTGATTGAAAAGCCGCACATTGCCGTATTTTCTTTTCTTAAAGAATCTGAGATAATTTCTATAATTGTTGTACAAGAAAATTGCCAAGTTATAAACAATACATTCTTTTTTTTTTAACTTTTCATTTATATATGCGCAGATATTCATCAACTTTTACTTTTTAAAGTTTAATTGCAGTATATCTAGTCATGAAAAAAATGCATCTAATATACACTACAAAGTGTTTATATTACGCAGGAAAAATATATTAAAAGATTAACTCTATTTGCATTTAAAAATTTTGTTTTAAAAAATTACTATTATTAGAAGAAGAATTAATATTTGATGATTAATTCAAAAAATATACTAATGTACGAATGAAATATATATTCCTCTATTAATATTTATTTATAAACTAACATTATTAAACAAACCAAAATGATACATTTTATTAAAGTATAATATAGAAATAAAGTAGAAATAGATTTCAATAATAGAGCTTATTGAAATTTCTTTTCTCCAAATTAAAATCACACTTACCGGCACAGCAAATAAGATCCTGAATTCTGTATCTAAAAAATAAAAGCCATTAAGATGTAACAGTCAAAAATATATATGTTTAAAAGGATGTTTAAATATATTTTTAAAATACATATAATTAAACGTATTAATCAAAATATATGTTTAACAAAGTTTTTAACATATTTTTTTAAGAATTAGCATTTTTAACGGAAATTAAGTTTTGAACACTTTTAACGGAAATTAAGTTTTGAACACTTTTAACGTAAATTAAGTTTTGAACACTTTTAACGGAAATTAAGTTTTGATCATTTTTAACGGAAGATAAGTTTTTCAGTATACCTTAAATTTTATTTCCTAAAAAGTAAACTAATTTATTTTAAACTGGGATTCATATTGATTTCAATAAGGAATTTAATGATTTTAAATGTTTTTTACTTACAAAATTATGCCATTATTATTGTTATATTTGCATATCTGATCGAGTAATTCAATGATAAAATATGAAAAATAATATTTCAAACCAATGATTTATCTAGTTTTATTTCTTGTAAAAGTTTAAAAATAAACGACGTATTAGATGTTACTTCCAGAATGCAATAAAATTTACAAGATTAAATAAAAAAATAATTGAATTCATTGCCAAAACAAAAAGGAAGTAAAATGGGAAAAAACTTTAAAATTATTTAACAAATTATGAACAAAATTCCATAGCAAAAAGATTAAGAACAAAGAAATTTCCATTAGAGGAAGATAGTACCTATTGAATAACAACAATTTCAATCAAAATATTTCACCATTTTTCGAGTTACAAAAAGTTGTATAATCATAATTAAAAGATGAATTATGAATCAGATTTTTAAACCCCTTAATTAGATCTAACGCAGAGATACAGAATAATTGGCAGAATGGCAGAGATATATAATTAAATCCCCAAGATTAATTGTGTATTTTTTTATCATTTCATTTTTTAATCAAAGAATAAACATTAAAAAAGTTATTCTTAAATTTAAATATATTGCAAAAAATTTAATTTTATGGAAGATTTTGAATGAAAATACAACAAAGTTGTAAGACTTTATAATATTCTATTCATTCACAGCGGGTTTTTTTTTTACTGACTGATTTTTAAAGGCAGAAGGAAAATTGCATTTCATTTTTGTACCAAAATTGGAATCTTTTGTAAAAGGCAGAGAAGAAAAAACGATTTCATAACATTCTTAGTTCTGTATTTATATAAAACATAAAATTTTTTCGATTTATTTTTTTAAAAAAATTTATTGAAATCATTTCATGCATAATTAATTTTGTTTTGTTTTGTTGTCGAACATTACTTCTCTAACAGATCAAAATACACTTTTTCCCTTACCACATTTCATAACATCAAATGTGACTTGATATATTGATCTGAGCATAACAGGCTCATCCAAAACCAAAAGAACTCCTTGCTCAGTTCTTCTGGCGAGAATCAGGCAATCCGAAAGCAAAAGAGCCCAGTACTAAAAACAAAAGACAAATATGAAGGAATATTTTTTTAGCATCAAGTTAAAATAATAGCTTCATTGAACTCAAACCTAAATATTAGTCAGTAGTGCAATATATTGAGGCTTTTGCCAATGTGATAATATATCTAATAGTCGATATCATTTAATTTTGTAACAATAATCAATAGTCGATAAAATTTAATTTTGTAACAATAATTAATAGTCGATATCATTTAATTTTGTAACAATAATTAATAATCGATATCATTTAATTTTGTAACAATAATTAATTTTCGGTATCAATTAATATGGTAACAATAATTAATAATCGATATCGTTTAATTTTGTAACAGTAATTAATATTCAATATCAGTTAATATGGTAACAATAATTAATAATCGATATCGTTTTATTTGGTAACAGTAATTAATAATCGGTATAATTTAATTTGGTAACTATAATTAATAATCGACAATTTGCTAACAATAATTAAAAGTCTTCTTTATTTAATTAGGTATCAATAATTTAGAGTCTTAAGTAACAATAATTGATAGTCGATATCATTTAATTTGGTGACAGAATAATCGACATCATTTAATTTGGTTAGAATAGTTAATAGTGAATATCATTTTATATGGTAACAATACTTAATAGTAGATATCATTTAATTTGGTAACTATAATTAATAATCGATATCATTTAATTTCGTAACAATAATTAAAAGTCTTCTTTATTTAATTAGGTATCAATAATTTAGAGTCTTAAGTAACAATAACTGATAGTCGATATCATTTAATTTGGTGACAGAATAATCGACATCATTTAATTTGGTTAGAATAGTTAATAGTATTTTATATGGTAACAATACTTAATAGTAGATATCATTTAATTTGGTAACAATAATTAATAGTCGATATCATTTAAAATGGTAATAATAATTAAATATCTTTTAATTTTTCATTTAAAGTCGATATCATTTAATTTGTTAATTTTCGAATATAAAAAAAAATTAGCAGACGATTTGTATGGAATTAATCAACATAACTCACATTATGCCATCAAACGTGCAACATGCAAACATGTTATCTTACGCTGTGCCATAACATCACAAATTTTTAATTTCTGCTTCAGTTTCCAATGTAGATTCAGTTCAATTCATTTAATGACTAGCATTTTGAAGATGGACCAATCACATACGCATTCAGAAATTCAAAAAGCGTATTTTTATAGAAAATTTTTATTTGTAAATTTTCTCCAAATATATTAAATATGAATATGATATCATGAAGGGTTCTTTATTTTGTACTTATTATGTATAAAAATAATACTTATATATTATAAATGATTCTTTGTAATCCCTGGAAAAGAGCTTTTATTAACTTGTATTTTAGTATTCCATCAGGAGACTGCATAAAAAAAGAGCATTCGTAAAATTTCTAAATATTATCTTAAAGCAGTTATACGATTAAACAGTTGTTTGGATGGCACCATTTTCTTGTTCTTTATTTTTCTTCGAAAATAAATTACATTTAGGAAAAAAAATAATGCTTCATTTTTAAAAATAATTCTACCACTAATGCGTCTAACAATAAAAACTAAAAAATATAATAAAAAAGAATAATAAATCTAATACTTTTTTAGAATTCCTACTTTTTTCGCATCTGGACTTTTATTTTTAAGAACTAATTTTTTTAAGTATATTACATCGGCAAAAATATAAATACCAGTGATTTTTAACGAATTTTCTGTTTATTTCATGAATTGAAAATAAAAATAATTTTTAACTCTTGCCTGCCAGCTCTTGTTTTCAAGCAATGGCAATATTATTATTCAATCAATACATTTAATTCAGCTTGGTTGATCAGCGCCAGATTTAAAACTTTTTTTCCAAATAAATTATACAAATTAATATAGAAATTGAAAAAAACAGTAATACTCTTATAAATCTGCAAAAACTTAATTAAAAATTAGAAATTAGAAGATTCGAATAAAAATAAAAATTATTTTATTCAGTTCTGTAAGATTCTTTATTGTATTATTCCGGTTCCAACAGTAATTTGCCATCATATGAATATCCCATCTGTACTGGTATCGGACCTCTAATGCTCTTATGTCCAAGTGAAGTTGTTTACCTTTCTCCATAATCGTTCACTAGTACTACGATTATCTTCATAAAGACTTCTTAAATGATTTTGAGAGCAAAAAACATACTTGTATTACAAACAAAAGTTTCAAAAACTGCAAAGCATTCTTTTAGCTAAACCAAAATAATTTTCAATCTTTTAGTTGATCAGAAAGTTCTTGACAGCTACATTTTTAATTTCGCTCCATTCCTGGAATTCACGAAACGAGGATCATTATTGAGCTGTCTTATTGAATGATCACAAAGAATTCCAGCTTTAAGTTTTTTTCTGCTTATTCCTGTCATTTTCTATCCTGTGTCTAAGAGCTATCATTAATCAGGAGCTTTCGCAAGGCTGTAGTCTGTAAACAATGGAGGCAAGATGACTCTGTCTCGCCCAACGAAGTTCTCATGAATAATGTTTTTTTCTCCTGCAACCGTATTATCTCTAATAAGTTCCGATTAATTCAGTGATGTTATTTGGTTGTGTTATCTCAGAGATATAAGAAGAAAGAATATTTTATGTGCTCCTTTTGCTTTTTAATGGAACCTTTTAACCTTTTTTTAAGTCATCGATACTAATTATACACTGATGTTGATAGATTCAATCTTCATTGTGGCCAAAGTCATAGTGTCATATAGTTTATTTATTCAACAGAGGGCTTTTTTTCACTTGAACAAATATTAATATTATGGCCATTGATATTTTGCTGTTGTTGTTTTGTTTTTCTAGTGATTCTTCTATTGAAATTTTAAATATTTTATCATTTAGCCGAACTAAATTTATAAAAATAGAGCTTAAGGATAAAAACTATTTTCATGTCGAAAATCGACACATTAAATGAACACAAAATCAGTTTCAAAATACTTGGCAAGATGCAAAACAAAACCCAAGTTTTTACTTTGTGTAATATGCTGCATAAAAAATTTATATAAAATGAATACAATGAAATAAATTTAAATGATTAATGTTTCAAATGTTACACTTTTAAATATTTTTTTATGTTTCAACGGAAGCAAGTTATCAATGACCGAAACAAAATAATTGATGCGGTAAACAGGAAACAAAATATCTGATACAGTAAAGAAAAAACAAAATACAAAACAAAACAAATCTTATACGATAGAGAGAAAACAAAAATGTGGAATACAGTAAAGAGAAAACAAAATGCCTGATACATTAAATAGAAAACTAAATACCTTATACAGAAAAGAAAAAAATAAAATACTTGATACAGAAAAGGAAAAAATAAAATACCTGAATATAATGTTTTCCTTCAACTTTAGCCAAATATCCTGCGAATAACCAATAACGATCTTCATGAATCAGTGAAAAGTGCTGCATCAAGAAAATAAAGTTAGTTTTTAAATGCTATACTTCTAGACTGTAAATTATAATACAATGTATGCATCAAAAATTATTCTTAAAAGAGATAAAAGATCAAATTTAGTTCAATACAATTAAAAATTGTCTGAAATATCTAATATATGCTAATACACATTTTTGCACAATATACAGTTGATAATAATTTGAATAAAATTGTTCCATAATTAATTTGACAGTTAAATGTGATATAATAAGATTTTTTCAAATGTATAAAACACTCTGATGAATTTTAGATTAATGAACATTTGATTGGCCTATGACAGCAATAATGCTACGCTTTTAATTCTATAAACATTACCAGCTTTTGGATAAATTTATATTGTTTATAAATTTAATATCTACTGGATTTAATATAGATTGAACTTGGCATTGTACCAGAAGCAAACAATTATTTCCTTTCTGCATTTCGGCAAAATATTATTAGGAAAATCACAAAATATTATTATTATGGCCCCGTTCTTCATACATAAACGAATAGTAGAGCATGAAAAGGAATAATGTTTGTTAAAAGATTTCTTAGGTTAAGGTTTATTAAGGGGTTATAACCATAGTGAAATATTATTATTATATTATAATAATAATAATTTATATTATCAAAATTTCAAATTACAGCTGCTTTTAATATAAATATGCGCACAATTAAATTCATTGTTACTAGTTTGCTGTTGAATTAGTTTGGTTATATTTTTTGATGAACTACTTCTTAGAAGATAAAGAGTTTTTAGCCATTCTAAAAAGATGAGGTTTTCTTCTATAGAAGTAAGCTACACTTAGGTATTAGTAAAAATAATTTCTTTTAAATGGGAGTTAAATAGAATAGTAAATGCCATGATTGACTTCATACTTTTTACCTTATGATGCGTGTAGTAAACTACTTATATTTTTTGATATATCTAAATTTTTTGGTAATATGGACATAGTTTCTCATTTCCTATGAATTACCTTATACTGAAGTCAATTTTTAAGCTGCTTTTTGGAGGTTATTGACTATAATGTATTAAAAAATTTCAATATGTTTAAAATCGATTTTGATCAAATTAATTATTTCCAAAATTATTAAAAGGTTTAAAGACTAACATTACACAAACTTTATACAAATGTCCATATATTTCGTCATTTATTTTCAGGTTTTCATACATTTTATTACAATTTACTTGAAATTACATACACATCCAATTTTCCTAAAGAAATTCTAATCTTCGCTTTTTGAAAAATGTCACAAATTCATTAAGTGCACTTCTAATAAATACTACCATAATCTTCTAACATTATATTTGCCTTCTCTCTCTCTTCAAGGAAGAGCACATAATAGCATTATAGCTTGTAAAATTTCAATTATGCAGTTTATAAAGGGTTTCCTCCTCTTTTTTTATTTTACGCGCATACACAAACACAAATATACAGGGTGATCAAGAAATAACAGGTGTTCGGAGCTCTGTAGCGTGTTATGTACAGGACGAAATATAACAAAATTTGGCCACCATACACATTAAAATATGAGGTTCGATTTATCAAGAAAAATAATTAATACCAAAAAATGCCGATAGAGAATTTCTGGCGCTGCGATCGAAAATTTATGTAATTTGCTTATGTGACATGACATCGAAAATAAAACGAAGGGTTGTGGGTATTTCAGTCATTCTGCAAGTATTCGCCCGTCGATTGCGTTGTCACTACGTGAATGCGCCTTATAGTCAAGATGTTTTATCAGCGGGATAAAAATGCCAAAGCTGCTGTTCGTGAATATCGGCGGTTAAAACAGTTACGTAGAGGGCCATAACTAATTTACGAAAAATGGTTGAAAAATTTCAAACAACGGGAATTCTTGGTGTGCAACTAGGCCGAGAATGTAAAGGTATCAAGCATGAACAAGTTGAAGAAGTTGCAACTGCCGTTATGGATCAAGCGAGAGCTAATAAGCAGGATGCCAGCTGTGCACTTTCAATATCACAACAAACAGATATCCCGTTCTCGACGCTGCAGAAGAGTTTGCGTAAGATCCTGAAAATTTTATCCGTATACGATAACACCCATTCACTGATAACACTGATCTGAATCTTGTCGATTTCTGGTTGTGGGGCTACTTGAATGGCGTTGAGTATCAAGGACATGTTCCTGATATTCTTACTTTAAAAGATCAAATAACGTTACATATCAGACGAATAAATGCCGATATGCTGCGAGCCACCGCCGAAAACCTCGTGTACCGAATACAATTATTGGAACATCAAGTTGATGATCACCTTGAGTCAAATTTGTAAGTCAATTATCACCTTGTCATAATTTTTGCTATAATAAGCGCTTATCATTGGTATTTGGTGCGTTGCTATTTACTGTTTCCATTGGTAATTATGTATTCTTTTTTCCCACATTATGCGCTTGCAGAGCCAGGATTTCTCCTATCGACATTATTTGGTACTAATTTTGTTTCTTGATAAATCGAAATCACATACTTTAATGTGTGTGGTTGCTAAATTTTGTTATATTTTGTACAGGAGCCCAGTACATAACACGCTACAGGGCTCCAAACACCTCCTGTTATTTCTTGATCACTCTGTACATTTGTGTGTGAGTGTTTGCACATGCGTGAGAATGTGTGTGTTTAAAATAATACCTATATTACATAATATATATAATATGTATAAGAATCTAATCTCGGTTCCTATATAGATAATTCTGGTTAAGTAGCTAGTTTTTCGATCATTAAAGATAAGAATATACTTCTAACTAAAAAAATGCTCGAAATAGCGTGAAGAATTTTATTTTTACGTTGTTTCAGTCAAATGATACATGAAAAATTATATTTTTCCTGGTCCTATTAGCCGCATTTAATAAAAAATTCTTAACACACTAACATTAGAAAAATTCTATAATTCTTCGACTACATCTGGTTGTATCCGGGAGATTGAATCTCATTATTTTAAACCAAATAGTTGAGAACTCGAGAAAATTTCTATGTTTATTTGTGGTTTGTCCAGAAAGTGCAATTTTAAATAGATTAAAACAGAAATAACCAAAGTTCATAACCTAAGATACAGAATTGCGAATTTTTTAATACAAGAGTTTTTATTAAATATGATTAATAAGATCAGGGAACTTCCTAAAAATTTTGACTTCGTAATATTTTCAACAATGCATTTTTTTATTCAAACAACAAAATTAAAATACTTTTTGCTGCTTTGGGAATTCTCCACTTAAAATTATATGCATATCACTGTTGGTCCATGAATAAACACCCTGTATAGCTTTTAATACATATAACTCCATAAATATCCACTGTTTACTTGGTCCAATAATAATTTTTCAATAGTTAATTTCTTAACTACTACAGTTAGACATAAAGTATGAACTGGAAAAAATGCTTTAAATAATGGAAGAATCATATTTAATATTGTTTGAGTCAATAAACGTTATTTCTGAAAAAATTACAAGTTCTACTTTTTATACCTCGCCATTTCCTATCAATTATATTTAGTAAAAAAAAAATGTCGATACTCTAAAGCGTTTGATGAAAAAATCCTATTTTTTGTAACTAAAAATGACCGAGTTGCAACCGTTTAATCAAAATAGGGGTCCTATAAGAATCTACTTCAAAGTACAATATAGAAATTAACATAATATATTATATATAATTTCAATTTATAAACGATCCCTTAAGCTCTATCTCAAGGCCTGAATTTATCTTTGAATTTCGTCTAAAACAGAAATTTTTATAATTTCGTAGCTCAATCAGTTTAAATTGCAAGAAAATGGAATTAAAAAAAAATATTACAGTGTCAAGAATGCTGTACTAATTGTGATTGATAGCACTCATGAACTATTTAAAAAGTTAGATTTCGTGAACTTTTGAAAAATATATTTAGTGACTCAAACAACTTAAAATAAAATTTTTCTCGTCACTTAATTTTTCATTTAACGTACTTCAAGTCTCATCATTTCATTCGGTTCATTTCTCGTCATTCTTATTTAATTCATTCAATCTATTCCTCGTCATTCTTATTTAATTCATTCAATCTATTCCTCGTCATTCTTATTTAATTCATTCAATCTATTCCTCGTCATTCTTATTTATTTCATTCAAATCATTTCTCGTCATTCTAATTGGAAAAGGCATTTTAACTATTAGCATATGTATATCACAAAGATTTAAAAATTAACTATTGGCTGTTGATAAGAATGGACAATCTATATATATAATTTGTATTTGTTGTATTTATTTTATTCACATTTAAAGAGCCTTCTATTCTTATTCTTCTTATATATTCATATTAAGAAGAAGAATTATTTATTATAATGAAAGATTATCTCTCAACATTTACTCATTCGTAAATATACTTACAATAATATTCAATGTGTGTGTACTATACTTATAATAAAGCTCAATGTGTGTGTGTGTGTGTGAGAGAGAGAGAGAGAGAGAGAGAAAATTGATAAAATGTGTGTATGTGAAATTAAAAATTAAGCAAAATTTGGGCGCTTTTCCACTATAACTTCCGAAAATATTATCTCACAAAATTGATTTCTACATTATATGAAAGTTCAAAAAATAATCATTTCAATGATACTAATGTTTTAACCGACAAATTAAAATTCTATTTTTAATTAATTTTTAAACAATAAATTTAATCATATTTTTCAGCAATGTATTTCACACAAAATAAAATTAAAATTTAACCTGCACGAGCACGTTACTCGTACTGAATAAAATACAAATGTCTTCTGAATCGAAAGACAGTATGTGACATGAGAAGTCGCTGATCCTTTTATTAAAAATAATTTTGACACTTATATGAGATTCAATCTTTAAAAACACAAAAGCAATACCTTGGGTCCTCTTGTGAACAGCGTTTTTTCTTGAAGCGTTTCGAGATTAATGTATGGCTCGTCTTCATCAAAGGCCGACTCAATGTTCTTCAAATCCTCCAAATTTGACAGCTTGTTCATCATTTCATTCATCTCCGTCTCGAAAGTTCGAAAAACTGTAAAATAATATCACGTGAGGTTTTAACCTTTGAAGAATAATGGTGTTTGAAAAGAAGTTTAATCCTTCTCCAGGAAATAGTTTGAAATATGATGATAGTAAAACTTGGTAAATGTTTGAAAGGTTTTACAAGAATGTGAGAGCTTTCCGTTGTTTCTTATTATAGGGTGCAATGTCTGATAAAAATGAGTAGTTGAACAAAAAGTAAATTCATGTAAATTTATTTTGTGTATTATGGGATGTAAAAGGTGTATATATTCAAAAAAAATTATAAACAAGACAGTTTCTTATATTATAAATGGCGAATGCGAAACAATTCTCTGTAAATCATTAAGGTATATAAAAATTCATTTTTCCTTTCTCGATTTAAAATATGCCAAAAAATAATTTAAAAAATTCATACTCGTGATATTGATTTTTCTCCACTTTTCATATCTCACTAAGATCTCAAAACACGTCTTTAGAACTATATCTATCTGTAAATGCTATAACTAAAAATTGCTATAAACTAAAGATATGAAATTTTGTGTGTGGTTCCAACACTAATTAGTATATTTCCATAAAATTTCGTTCCATAGATGTTCCATGAATTCCATTCAGTTTGTCTTCTCTCATGTACATCAAACACGGTAACTACAAAACAAAACAAAACAAAAAGCTAGATGCATAAAATTTGGTGCACATAATTAACATCTTAAATGTAGATCCTTATAATATTTCGAAACAAATCAATCAAATATTGACAATCAGGCAGCTAGTATTTACGCAATCATTTAAATGCAAAAATTCAACACCGCACTTAATTAATGAAATTTGGTGACTATTATTACAATTTTGGCTTCAATTGATCAAACAAAAAAGTAACCGAAATGAATATTTGGTCTTCTTTACTATATGAAGAAGTATAAAAGTCTCATGTGAATATTTTCTGTACAAAGCCAATTAAATTCCATAATTATTGTCGTTCTTTGAGAAGTTACATTCAATTTTATATGTGCATAATTTACAACTTTATGTTTTTTAGATCTATTTTTTATATTCTAATTCATGGTAAAATGTTCTAATGAAATCATAAATTAAAAACTCAATGCTTTTTTATGTAAATAAGTACAATAATCTCTGAATGTGTTTTACAATTTTTAAACAATAAAGAATCCATCCAATTTTTTAAAAAATGCAGTAATTTTAATGTTTTATAAAGCAAAAAAAGAACATTTTATATTATCTATTGAAGAAAGTGAAAAATACATTTCGCCTCTTAGTTCAGGAGCAATGCATTTTTAAAGTTATTTACAAGTTTTTGAACTAAACATTTTATAAACTTTAAATTCAAAGTTTTTTTGTTTTTTTTTACTTTTTACACCTTTTTTTCCAATTTTTCAAAACAAGTCTGCTTTTACATGATATATTTTTGTTCCATAGGTGTTTTCAATGTATTTTATTAAAAAATTCCAAGTATTTTGTAACATTTTTTCAAAAATTTACCCGAAATCTAGTCAAATTAGTCTAACTTATTAAACTGTGGAACATTTTAAATTTTCATGTCTCTGACTGAATCTCATAATTCTGAATCTGATAGTTCTTTAGTTTAAAATCGAGTATATACTAATTAAAAAAATTTAAATTCCTGATTTAGCAATTTATTTATGTACAACAAATATAATAACATGTTATTTATTCTTAAATCGATTTCAATTTCTACAGCAGCAATTGATAAATATTTTTTGAGCTCCTAAAACATATTTAAAAAAGAAATTTAACTCTTTTACCAAAATGTTCATGCAAAATTGAATTTTAATATATTCTAAATGCAATTTACTTTATCTCTTTGGAAAATAGAAATATGAGTTACTGTCTGCAATAACTTTCAATAAAATAAGAGCATTTATATTACATGTATTCAATTTATTATTTTTTATTTATTGAACCTACTTATTTTCATTACGCAAAAACAAAATCCTTCCTTTCATATTATTTTGTTTAATTCTACAAAAAGCGCTTTTGAAAGTCAGTATATATAAATTTACCATTAAAGATATTACAATGAGTTTATATAATATGATCTTGCAGTATTTAAATATACCGTTTTTGTTAAATAAGACAGTAACTGTTATATATAAGTTTAAGTGAATTATCCATGTTATTTCCAGATATATTATATGTACTTATTAAATTTTAAAGTAATGATCGCTGTCTGTAAAAGATAAACTAATGAATTGACAATATTTTTTAAGAAAAATATGAGAAATAAAATAAAAATATAAGGGGAAAGATTTCTTAAAGCACGTCCTTACTAAAAATACAGTAGGTAGTATAATAATAATTGTTAAAATTTATGACTCAGTATCTCCTTATCAGTTAAAATTTATTAATCAGTATCTCCTTATCAGTTAAAATTTATTAGTCAGTATCTCCTTATCAGTTAAAATTTATTAGTCAGTATCTACTCATCAGTTAAAATTTTTTACTTAGTATCTCCTTATCAGTTAAAATTTATTAATCAGTATCCCCTCATGTTAAAATTTATTACTCAGTATCTCCTCATAAGTTAAAATTTATTAATCAGTATTTCCTCATAAGTTAAAATTTATTACTCAGTATTTCCTCAACAGTTAAAATTTATTAATCAGTATCTCCTCATAAGTTAAAATTTATTAATCAGTATCTCCTTATCAGTTAAAATTTATTAGTCAGTATCTACTCATCAGTTAAAAATTTTTACTTAGTATCTCCTTATCAGTTAAAATTTATTAATCAGTATCCCCTCATGTTAAAATTTATTACTCAGTATCTCCTCATAAGTTAAAATTTATTAATCAGTATTTCCTCATAAGTTAAAATTTATTACTCAGTATTTCCTCAACAGTTAAAATTTATTAATCAGTATCTCCTCATAAGTTAAAATTTATTAATCAGTATCTTCTCATCAGTTAAAATTTATTAATCAGTATCTCCTCATAAGTTAAAATTTATTAATCAGTAACTCCTCATTTTAACAATGGATTACATCACTTAAGCAAAACAGCTATTAAGGTAAACAAGGCAATAGGATATAATCTTATAGGACAGTATAGGATTAACATCCTATAGGATAGTAAATAGTACAATATATACTAACCTATCATGTAGAATAGTAGAGGATTAACTGTTAAAATTTAATCAAATATTTATTTTATTTTTGCCATAGATTTTTTTTCGAACGTTCATAGATGATGTTCGCTGTATTATTTAACTTAGTGGCCATCTTGCTATTGTAAATTGGCGACTTGACATCCGTTGACAATGTGAAAAGTGCTAAATAATAAAGTTAAATCAAATAGAATTTTTTTACCCTTCCACTAATGATGTTTATAATATATATCGAAGGAAACTTAAGAAATCGTTTCATCTTTTGTAATCTCTGTTTAATCATTTTACGAACTAATTAAATGATAGCAATTAAAATTTGGAAAAACTGACTGTTAACCGTTTTAAATTGTTTCTCCCATAAATATATCCGAACTTATTTTGAAATCGTAATTATAAATTCTCCGCTTAATGTCCAGACGATTAAACATGCAGAACTCAGTGGTACAAAGCATTCTGTTGCACCATAAAAATTTAGAAAGTTAAATGGCGGCTGGTCCTTGTTATCTGACCATGTTCAAAACTACTTTCCAAAATAGATCTTGTACTATACTATAGAGCTATACTAAACTAAAATCTAACTACCGTGTCAAACATCAGCGTTTTGGCATGATAATAAGTATTATTTCCAAATAAAGGAATATTATCTTGTAAAACATGGCGAAGTGGGACATTAAATTAATAAGCGTGATGTAATTTTAACATAATAATATTTAAAGAATAGTATGCTATTTATAAATTCCAGTTTCCTACATGTATGATGAAAAAATCATTGAAATCGCTCGATAGGGAATACCGTTAGACGTAGAACTTCCAAATTTGACGTTTAATTATTTATTAAATAAATAAAGCTCACGGGAAAGAGTTTCTCGAAATTTTATTTAAAATTTTGATTGAAAATAAATTAAAAGTTTTCACGCATATCTTCGATGACTTTGATACGCATTACTGCTTAAATATCATTTTTTCACATTTTAAAATTTTAGAAAGCATTTCAGTGATACCAAATTAATTTCCGTGCAATTTTTTTCTCATTTCAATAATTTTTAAAAAATATTTTTACGCATATATTGCTGAAATATTTTACATTGTTCTAGTTACTGGATTTATATTAAAGCATGTTATGACGTCATTCAATAGATACTTTTAAAGAAAAAATCCATCGAATGAGTCCAACAATGAAAAACCAATCGGCTCAGTAACAGATAATGATATGCTTCATTTTACTCCAAAACACGAAACTCAGGTAATAAAACAGATACAAAGCGTACATGAAACAGTACTTGTAGAAATAAACAACACAAAAGCAGCAAATAGTTATTAAGCAATCGCAACAGCATGAAGTGCTCAGACAGAACTCGATACCTAGCAACACGCTAAAGTGTGAAATCGCTTAACTACTCGTTTGAGGTTGATTCGACTGATTCAATTACTGCTCCTGTCTGTGTACATCTGTATATTTAACTCCCAGGAAAGGGTATCGTATGTTCTAGAACAAAAATTGGATTGTGAGACCAATGAGAACATCGCAAAGATTCCGAAATATTTTGTTTCCTTCATTTTTTCATCCAAAATAATCTTTAAATGCATTGCTAAGTCGCCAAAAAAATTATCCCAGTTAGAGATGTCATTGACGCAGCCATTCGGCAGCCATTAGATATTTCTGTAAAACTCTTTTCTTTGCTGGGAAACTAACAATACAGAGAATCAAGGACACAAATTAGTAAAAATATTTTGGGGAACTTTATTGTTCCTATATAATTAAGATTAAATTTTAAAAATAAATAAAGACAATATAATCAACTTATATTATTATACAGTATTTTGTACTAATGGCTCGAATATTATTTATTTAATTTGTCAATGCTAAACTGGTAGGAAAATTCGAATTAAAGGGCAGCATCTATATTTAACGAGAAGTATTTATAGAATAAAGAAAAATATCGAAACTTACACATATCTGAGCTTAAAAGAGACTTCTCTAATTGAAAAAATAATCAGTGGAAGCAATATCTCAGAAACTTTATTGCATATTTCGAATAAAGGTTTAATCATTCTTTCTCCTCATAAAGATATGAAAGTTGGGCAAGATCTTGACAGATTTCTCAGAATTTTATGATCGCACATGATTTTTCGTGCATTTCATAGTATAGTAAAGAAAATCGATACTTTTATAAGAACAGCATACCAAAGGCGAACAATAATTATTAAAGATTGATCTTTGGCGTGAATCTGTTGTTTGTACTGAACCTAGCTAGGAATTTTTTGCGATTAATCGTTAACTTGCTATTGATACACAAATACCAGAAAATCGAATTTGTATTTTGGGCTATTTTTCCCCGATTTATTGAAAACAAAATTTGACATAGTTGTACTCAATATATCACATAGTATATTTCAAGTTTTTAAGTAAGCGATTTTGAATTATCGCTTTTATTTGCATGAGAAAGGAAAAACCGACAGATGATAATCGTTGATACATTCGGTTGAAAATTTTAAAATAATCAACAAATTAGACACCAAACGGCGAATCAAATTTCATTTACCTAAAGTGAAGTTTTGGAGTTATTGCCTTTAAATGCATGCAAAGGTACAGATTGGCATATGGTCAAGGCCTTGACGGTTTGGTTCCGCACTTGATATATATCCACAAAATAAATCCTTAACTTGTGACTCAAATTTTATCTAGCTAACTTTTATGTTTCATAATTATCAGTTGGACAGACAGAAAGACAGATTTTTTTTTTTCTGAACGGATTTCGTCCAAATTTTGTCAGAAATCTAGAAATTTCATGTACAGATCGAAATATCACAATTTCATCCATCTAGCACAACACATTTTCCAATAAATTTGTTCACAGACAGACAGACAGAATTCTAATCAGTGGGAGAAATCACCTCGAAAATTCTCAGTACTCTTTAATAAAAATGTTTCAGTCATCCCCCCCGCATAAAAATGTGAATTTTCGAACAATAGTTAAGAAATATTGATGCTTGGTGTTACGAAATATATAGTGTAATTCTTGGCGATTTGTTTTTGGCATTTGTCAATGGATAATCGAAAATTGAATTTGTATTTTTGATGCGTAGTTTCCAGCCGATCGTAACCACAATTTGACAGAGATCTAAATTATAGTGACAAAATTAGATACATTTTCATACATTTAAGTTATTGCGGTTTTTAATTATCGTGTTTACATGCTTGTTGAAAGTACAAACCACAAGACATCAACGGATCTTGTTTTATCTTTGCTACGTGTATATACTTTAAATGCTAAATAAGTTACCAAATTTTATCTAGTTAGATCTCTTAGTTTTGTAGTAATCGTGTTAATTTGTATTCGGATAGTCGGACAGACCGATTTCCGTGAATGGATTACACTCAAAATCTGATACGTACCTAAAAATTCGGTATAAAAACCATGTACCAAATTTCATTAATCTAGCTCAAAATGTTTTTGAATTATCCTTGTCACAGACAGGCGAAAATATAGTCAAAATGTATTTTTCGTACTCGGAAAGGTCTAAAACATGGACATTCGTCCCAATCTCTAGTTCGAATCTTTTGATGATTTCAATACTTACTTTATAACTCGTAAATGAAAAAGTAAAAATATGTTTTTTAGATTATGTTAGATTATAATTATTTTTATGCTAAGGAGATTTACTTTCGAAACTGAATTACTATTCAAGCAGTCTTTTCTATCTCAGAATTCAAAACAATATGATGAAGATCTCTAATACGACATATTTATTCATTTTTAACAGCAGGCGCCTTTGAATGACAGATAATCGATATGTTTATGCCATGAGCAGGGATATTGTGTAATAGGGATATAATGTGCTCATAAATGCGTAAATAAAATCAGAATAAGGCAATGAATTTCCATTCGATGATATTCGATTTTGTTTTCAGGAAGCAGTGATGGGGTGAGTGAATTAATTAACTTCACAGAATACATCAATTTATTTACAATATAATACCACAAAAGGAATAAAAACATAATAATTAAACGGGTTCTAGAAACATGCTTTTAATAGTTAATTAAAAGTTAGAAAATACTAATTTATTGGAAATCTGATGCTGAAGACAAAATTATAAAAACCAGAAATCCTTAATTAAATTGAAACCTGTATCGCATTTATAATACTTAATAATTTAATTATTTAACTTCTTATAATATTAATTGAGAATTAATTTCTTTAGAATAATAATTTAGATAAATCCAATTACAGAACTGTGCTTTAATTTCCATTGATTTCACTTCCATATACTGTTTCCATTTTATAATAAATGTGTTTTTAAAAGCTTTGAAATTTTTCACAGTACTTATTCTTTAATATGTATTCATAATTCATTATTATAAATATTATTTAATCTTGAAAAACAATTTAGTCTCTAATTCGCTACCAGAGAGTAACTTTTAATTCCAATTAAAATCTTACTAAGACTAATAGGAGTTTTCTTTTCTTATCGACACAGAATATCTACGAACTTGAGAATCACTAGCATTCTCTGTCAGTTGAATGGATATAAGTGGAAAAATTTAGTAAGAAAATTAAAGTGTTTAAAAGATTTAGTAAGAAAATAAAAGTGTTTAAGTTTAGATTCATAAGTGCACAAAATAACAACGCAACAACTATATACAATACAATAATGAAAACAAGGAGTATTTGGTACGGAATATAAGTTCACAAATTTGATGAAATTAATATTTCTTGGAGAAGGATTGACTGAGGAAAGAGACAAAAATTTTCCCTGGGCTTTGGTCTGTGGAAATTAAATCTTCGTTATCTTGTGGAAACCACTCAAGTTTTACGTAACTTCAAACTTAACAAGTTAATAATACACTTCGCCTTGTTTCAAAGAGCTAAGTTTCCTGTATTTGTGAATATTTCTTATTATCATGTAAAGTTTTACTAAATAGTTTTATGTCGGAGCACAGAGACTTGACAAGATAATAAGATTTCAGTTTAGTTTGGCTCTACTAACGTCTAAATTTGGGGCAACACAAGGTCTATTCTGGAAAGTAGTTTAGAACATGGTCAGACGTCGAGGGTGATCCTCCATCTAATTTTCTAAATCTCTTAAATGCAAGAATGAAAGGAATTTTAGTTTTGATTTTAGACATTTTGTTTGTCCTCGCATTGATCAACAACATTCGTTCGAGGTCGTGAATGGGTTTGTTAAAAGGAAAAGATGTGGTGAGAGGGCAGCTAGTAGCATAATGAAGTGAATCGCCCCCTTCATCGCAGCCACAATGATCCGATTCTTTAATACGGAATTGTTTGAAATAAAAGGGGAATGGGCCATGGCCAGTTGCAAAGATAACATCTTCCCTGTTCCATGAAGCTAAAGAACAGGGAAGATATTATTAAAGGATTAAGGGAGACTTTGGAGATAATTTGAACAAATATTTACTTATAGAACAACTGATAAATAAGTTCATAAAAACATCAAATTATAAAACTTTAAAAGAACATATGGATGCTTTAAAATTACATCGATTTAAATAAGTTTCAAACAAAAAATAAAATTTGAAATTATAATAGATGCACAAATTTATTTTAGCCCTTACGTTAGCTTTGGATCCACGGGGCATCTCAAAAGTTTACATGATAACGTTTTAGCTCCCCAATAATACAGCATCTTTAGCGATGTGCTCATTTCTGGAAAACTAAGAAAATATTGCAAATACCACTCTAATTTAACTTCAGGAAAGACTGAAAAGTTGTCAAATGAGCGTATAGCAGGGAAGATGGACGAGGGGAGCGAGGGCAACAATATAATGAATGACTATGATCTTATTGCTCTGTTCAATTTCATTACCTTACGGATAATGCTAGCGTTCCAAATTGCTAGATTTTAAATAATTAGCATTATAAATTTCTTCCACTTAGTTTTTTGTAAGATGATACTCATATATTTTGACTGATATGTTAGAATTTTCAAAATTACAACGTAAAATCTCGGACTAGGAAATAATATACTTAGTTATACTTTGTTATATATCACTACCTTAGGAAATGTTTTTTTTTTCTTTGTAATACTGTTTATTTCTATCAGACAATTTGTAATCTTACGAGAAAAAATAAATCTTTTTTGAAGTTTCTTGTCTGTTAAGATAATTAGGATAAGTTGACAACCTCAACAGCTTGCCTCAAGTGATTTTTGTTGCTTTCTGTTTGATGCTTACATTAAGTGATAAATAAAATCCTTTTAAGCCTTATAAATTCATATTTTATAGCCAGAGAAGCAACATATATCTTTAGTAAAGTGATTATGCTGAATTTATTGGGACAGGTCACAACTCCCTTAGAGGTATTATAAGAAAGTTACAAAAAACAAAAAATAAAGGAGTCGGTCAAAATGTTAGGGTGTTAGAAGAATACACCCTATACCATAAAAAAAGCAGGAAAAAGTTCCATGGTGTTATTTATAAAATTGCATTAGATATTTTCAATAAATGAAACTTTTTCCAAAGTTTTTATGTTATAGCTTACACTGTTTTAATTATACCTTTTGGTTGATCTCACTTTAGTTCAGCATAATCACTTTAGTGTAGGTGCAAGTTACTTCCATTGCTGTACGAATCGACTCTTGTATTTAAAGAGCTCAGTAGAACTTTATCGATCACCCTGTATATTTATTACTTATTTATATGATCTTTTTATCAATGTGAACTTGCAACTTTTACAAACCATATTTTTACCTAGATCACACAGATACTACTTTAAAAATCTTTCAATATTTCATAGTTCCACTAGAAATGTATAAGACACAACAAGAGTATTTAAAATAACAAAATCAAGAAGAGAGATACAAAAAGAAAAATTGATAATTAGAAATTGAAATTTGTTTATCCTGACGCTCATAACATAAGTTGAAACTTCCTAAGAAGATACAGTGCAGTTCCTGCATGTTGTGAGAAATATTTTGATCCTCCATTAGGAAAAGGACCGTGGTGGCCTGGTGGTAAGGTCTCGACTTGTGAACCGTAGGGTTTCAGGTTCGAGACCCCATTCCATCGAAGAACCACCGTGTAAGGGGGTTTGTTGCACGGTAAATCCGTCAGGGCAAAACGTCCTCCCGTTGGTGTGATGTTTAGAGGGGGGGGGGCAGTTCAGGTGTCTTCCTCGTCATCTGACCGCGGCTCAAAATTACGAGGTCCGTCCCAAAATAGCCCTAGTGTTGCTTTAAACGGGAAGCTAATATATCTGAACTAAACTAAACCTCCATTAGGAAAATAGATTAGAATGTTCCAAAAACACTATTGGCACAAGAAACACTCAATCTTAGGAAGAATATTAGTGTTCAATTTTAAATAATGAAAATACACCGATTTTTAGTTTTATTAATTTACCATAAGCTAGAACTGGCATTGGAAAACTGCGTTCTATACGATAACTTTTTAGTTACATACTATTCCAGAAAACATAAGAATTTAATTAACTAGTAGACTTATATCTTCTAAGAATAAAAATACATTTCATTTTATCAGGTATTTCATCTTGAATTGCATTCAAAATCATCTAGCGGATATTTTTGCATCATCTTTTTGAAATATCAAAATAACACTAATTATATTGAAATAAAAATATATTCAACAAGGTACAATCTAAAAAAAATATTTTAATAATATGTACTTAAAGAAATCATTTACTTCAAAAAATGATTTCAATAACAGAATGCTTAACAATTAGCATCACCTCCTTGCCCAGATCTCTCCTACATGTCATAAAAATACAATTCTTTATTAATTTTGTTTCTTTCTTCTTTTTAGACTTTAACTTATAATTCTTTATATTATGGAATCCAATATTTATATTATTGAAACCAATTCTTTCGCAAACCCCTAGTCATATGGCGCTCAAAACAAATGGAATAAAAATTTAATTAATTGATCGATTAACTGCTGAATATGTTCAGAAAATTTTAAAATATAAATTTGTAATCGAAAGCATACAAATATGCAAAATTCCCAAGCACTGTCGTATGAATAAGTTAATAAAAAAGTAGGTTATAAACTCCCGTCTTTACAAACGTTAAATAAATTAAATTAAATACATACGTTTGCAAATCAGAATTCTGAGAATTTGTTTCTAAGATCTGCGACATTGTTAGTTAAAAAAAATGTTGAAAATGTAAATAAACTTTAAAATTGAAAGACGCTTTAACAACGAGATACGAGAAGAAAGTTTTTTACAGAAACATTCAAATTATAAAAGTAAATTTATGTAACCTTAAACTTTCGGGAAATTTCAAGTAAACAAAAATAAACTAGTGAGCAACAACACTGAGTATAAAATTTCGCAGAGTTGTTTATGCAAAACATTATTTCATGAATCGAAAAGAATAGAACCCTTCTAGCGAGATAAACATGACTTGATATTGTTTTCTGCTGCCTTGCAGAAGTACATCAATAAACATGACCTGGATATTTTAATAAATTTATTCTGTTAAAACTACCTGTAAAATATACTATCTCTAATATATAAATGTGCACTCATTTTGGAAATTTTAGCCGAAATCTGACAAAGGAAAATGTGTCTGCGCGTCAGTGTACATATGAATAAAATAAACCAGGGATTCTATAATCTAGATAAATGAAATTAAGTTCATGGTTCTATCATTTGAATTCCGTATCTGTTGTAAAGGTTTTACTGTCTATTTATCAATTTATTTTACGTAGATGAAATAATTCAAAAACTAAACACGCTATACAAAAAAATGGTATGCATTTATATTGTCCAAAATTTTAAATCTATGTTAAATAACTGCCCAGATCATTCAAAGGAAAAATATCCGTTGCTTATATCCTATTTTGTTCAATATAACAAGCATTTTACACAAAAAAAATCTTATGCTAATATGCGAGAATAATTTAGTAAATTTTCAAAAACATTGTCTGTATTATATGATGTCTGTATTAAATTATTAATCTGTATATTATTATACAATGTCTGTATTAAATAATTATCTATAAAGACTTTCATGGAGAATCAACGTTGTGCATTTCTTCAGTATCAGTTTATCTGCTAAATTTAATTAAATATCACCTTTAGAATAAATAATACAGTTCATTTCTTCACATTATTCAAACAATGTTCAGTTACGGTCTTATATAACTGATTGATGAAAAAATATATATGCATTCAATCTAGAAGACCATTCAAATTTTGTTTTTTCCCGATACAAACTAAAAAATTTTCTAAATCTAAAAGCCTTTGACCAAAAGTTTCGAATTTCGTCGAAGAAAATTTGCAAAACGGCTTAAAGTAAATTTATATATATAAATATATATTTATATTCATAATAAAGTTTGTGAGAGCATGTGTGTATGAGTATGAATGTGTGCACGTGTGGGCGTGGTATTTTATAAGCCAAACGACAGCTGCCGAATTTGGCACATATATACATAGAAGCTGGAAATGTGCCCTTCAGAAGGAGTATATAAATTTTAATTACAAATAAAATGAAATCTTGGTTAATTTCGGCTTAAACTTTAAAAGGCATTACAGTACAAAATAATTTTTATATAATCTTAAAATACAAAAAAAAAATCATCTTCCCAATGATATTTATTACTTTTCAGTATGATTTTATTTTTAATCAGTTTTTATAAATATTCAAATTTATTTTCCAACAATATATTTCAAACAAAATACGCATGCATGAAAAAATAAGATTTTAACAAAGTGTTGGCATTTATTATGTACACAAAAACTAAAATTAAAAGTTCGTGTTAACTCTTACTACAAACTATTTACTCTAACCATAGAGTTCATGTTTACTTCCGTTGAAGTAGTTAATGGAGCGCTATGTCCATCTTCCTTTCTTCCTGCCTTTCTTCCTGAAATATTTTAGCATTTTCTGGCTATGCTGTAGAAAAGGATAGATTCTCATAACCTTCCTGTTGCATCACACAGACTGCAGGGGACGAAATATTATATTAAAACAAAATTTCATTGTGATATCCTCATGCCGCCATTTTTTGTGTAGGCAAAAGTGAAATAATATTTAGTTAGCTGTTTGTCACAGCAGAGCAGTGAAGTCATAACATGAAACACTACCCTACTCTTCACTTATAAGGTAACAAATGTAATTAATTTAATCTATGAACATTTTTAAAATTATTATTAATTTTATTATTAGTTTTGATTAAATTATTTACTTCCAATAATTTTTCTAGAAAGATGTTATAGAATTTTGATTTACTAACAAAATTAAAAACATTAAGATTTCAAACAAGGAAAACAAAATATGATATCTGACTGCCCTATGATATATGAAATATGAATAATTAGTGACTACCCGAAATAAAATAAAGCGGAAAATATAAAATTTTATCCTTTTTAATGACAATTCATTAGCCCGAAATTTGATTTTACAATTCGTTAGCATTTTTTTGCCACTCAAGCCATCTGATCTTGTAATACTTAAAAAAATAATCGAGAAAATTTCACTTTGTCACATTTTTAAGAATAAAAAAATTGCAATCTAGTTATTGCATGCGTTTTTGTAAAGTTTACAATATTTCATATATACTAGTTATATAAAACTATAAAATTTTAATTTATTATGACATTTTTACAGCAAATTGAAAATTTAATTAATTTTTTTGTTTGTTTAATAGTGGTGAAAAGCGACTGATTTATAATATTTTCTAACTCACTTTCATAGAGAAAATAAACGGAAAATAACTTTAAGATTTAAAGGTAAATCTTTTATAGCACATTTAACTAACTTTAATTTGATATGCTAACTAATTTTCAGCATTTCAAAACAATACATTTTTAAAAGATAGTTTTGGAATCTTATTCTTAATATTCTAATTATTTAAAAAATATTGTGAGGCCATAAAGAACTTGATTTTAATTAAAACTTAACAGAAAATGTAATGTCCATTTAATTAGTTATATAAATGTAGTGTTAAAATCCTTATAAACATAATTAATATACATTAATAGTATAAAAATATTCTAAGAAAAATCCTGAAGAGTTTTTTAATTATAATTTAATTTTTTAATTATAATTTTCTAAAAATATTTTTTTAGTAAACTTTTATTACAAATGAATAATTAGTTTCGAATGTAATTAAGACTTTCATTAGTTGAAATATGATTTTCACCGTGCAATTCATTAATGCAAGTACCAATTAAATTCATTTTAAAAGACACGTTTCATTTTCCTCTAATTAAAAGACTTTTGTGTTACTTGAAAACTTATAACTAGAAATGTGTGGGTTTTTTGTCAAACAATTGCATAGAATTTCCATTATTTTATTCTGGCATTGAAAGTAAAATTAAATATTTTAAGGATTTTCGTCAGAAAAATCGCAACTTAGACAAAAAATGTCTCTTTGAATTCGCAAAACTCCTTGTTAGTGATTTCTAGGTAATTATTTTTTAATTTTATTTATCGTCTCCAAAATCTAGCACATCCTACTTGTGTGACCTTTAAATGTTAAAATATTTACAGAAAGTATAATAATAATTAATTTTCTTCAGAAAACTCTCTCTCTCTCTTCTTATATCAAAGCTCAATGTGCGTGTGTGTGCGTACTTTTCCATGGTGTTTGTCATTAATTTATAAAACTGAATGTAAAAGCTTCGTTTATGCAAAGAATCCGAAAAATTTTTTAAAACTTAATCAATAGAAGCTTTATTTCAACAGAAACTTTATTTATTTAAAGGAACTCTTTTCACTGTCCAATAGATGAAATTTAGCGATGTAAATTATCTAGATTTTTTTATGCATTTGATTTAATTTTTATATTATATGCATTAGTTTTAAACATATTATTTCAATTAAAAACCATCAAATAGTGTTCAAGGAGGATCAATGAAAATAATAGGAACAAAGAGTAATTGGGAAGAGTGCCAAAGAGTAATTGAGGACAGAGACAAAAATTAATTGGGGACAGTGACACCGGTGAAGCCTAAACGAGCTCGAAATCATGTGTCTTCTTTAAGACCTTTGAGAGGAACACAATAAACGCTTTCCCGATTTTTTTTTTAGTGACGTTTTCTTAGATCCGCTTATTTTATTTCCAACGGTATTCAAAAATGTGAAACAAGTGAACATCTCTTCATTAAACAATTCCTAAATCCTCTATTTCCGAGGTAAGTTGGTAAATTATACATTTCTTGTATCTGTAAGATACGACGAGTCAAATTTTCTTCTGGGAAACGGGATAGGATTTGCAGTCACCTCTGAGAGTGTTCACTGTTAGGTAATGAATAACAGGCTTTTAATGTACTAAAAAAACTATATTTTTTATGCATTTTGAATAATTTTATTTGACTCTAGAAACACTTTCCTGTTTCGCTGTTAATGTTCATTATTTTATGCCAGATTAATTGTTAATATTTTTAAATAATCTATCATGCAATCTACGAACATAACACTTTTTAGGATAAACATAACATGTTTTATGCGAAAGTTGGATATTAATAATTATTTGATACAGACTGACACCGATATAAACAAAAACAAGCAAATTCAAAAATATCTAGGAAAAAGGAAAATTTAATGCTGAAAGAGGAATCTGAAGATGGCTCTTCAGGAATAAAAGAGGTTGTGGAAATGGATAAAATAACATCTGGTATTGTCCATAGTAGAATTTTTAATAAATATGTGCATTTTTATCAGTTATGTTAAATGTATCAGAATGAATGACCATTATTATTTCATCTGAGGGCTTAGTAATAGCCAGGTGAATGTGACAGGCTTGAAGAATACTAATTTGGCAAAATCAAAATTTGACAGCAATAGCTTACAATTGCCGAGAGTTGTATAAAAATTATACAACCAAATCCTATCACTTAAATAGAATTTTTTAGATGGCATGAAAGACAGAGAAAGTTCAATTGAAGACTGAATGTTCCATTTGAAATGAAATAGAAATTTCATTGAAATTTCCATTCTTATTTTCTATTACTAAATTTGAAAGCTAGACCTATTAATTCTAAACAGAGTTTCTAAATCTTATTTATTCCTTTCTCGTGTCTCATAATGTTCACCAACTTCTGGGTATTCTATTAAAGGTACATTTCTCGACTTTTCCCGCCAGAACAGGGGGTAAAAGGATTATAAAATAATTCAAAATGTAAATAATAATAATAATAAATTAAATATTTGAAAATTTATTTACAGTATTCTATGAAATCGAATATATTTTTATTGAAAAATAGCCTTGAGGCTATTAGAAATGGACTGTAAAATAAATTCCGAGGTAATAAGCAAACCTTTCTTATCGTTATAAATAATTCAAACAATTCCTTGCTGATATGAAAAACCAAAATAGTATTCAGAAATTATTTTACTTCTCTAACTGGTTATTAATTTGAAAAAAAAGACATTGTTTAATATGCCCTCCGTAACATCGATATGTTCTCGCATAAATTATAGACTTATTTTCCTTTTCATAAGAACATTTTAAATAGAATAAAATGATAATTTCCACAACCTAATAAACTCTAATTACCCTAACGGATCTTATTTATTACTATGTTTCAAAATGTTATAAAAAAGCATTCATTTGGTTTCAATGAATGCATAAATTATAAAGTTGTGATTATTTTCTTTATATTTTTAAATTCTGATTAATTACACGCTTTCTCTAAAACTGGGTAGTCTGGGAAATGCCACTACTTTTTTTTAATCTTCCTACCATTTACCGAATAGAGTGCTCATTAATCAAAACTTCTTTTATCAGGTTAAATGTTTAACAATCAGTTTCCTTGATTTTTTATCATTTTACTCCTCGCTTGTGGAGATATTGGTATGTTATGTAAAAAGAAAATTCGCTGCATATACCAATAATTACATAAAAATTTTATAAAATAAACTTACATTTTTGTAAAGAGATAGTATGTAACAGAAATCAGAAATGCTAGGCTTCCAGTTTATGGTGGTTGTTAATAAATCCGTGTTTATTGTGGTCCTTATATTTGGTGTAAAATTGCCAAATTCAGACTTTGTGGCAGGAAAACCAAATTTCTTCTTAATATTTATATATTAAATAATAGTTTTTCTCTTTACAGAAAGATTTAATTTCTGATTAAATACGGATTACTTGTTAAAATTTTAAAAAAATGAACATTAAAAAGTTTTAAAGCCTTTGATGTTTGAAAATCAATGGTTAAAAATAATTATTATGGCGAAACAGGTTTTTAAAAAAAAGCTTCTCTATAATCGGTTTCGCAATTAATATTTTTCATTGCTTGATTGCAAATGCATACTTCGAATATTACAGATAAATTATAATATAGATACACTATGTGTTGTAGCAGTATAATGATCTGAAAAGTTCTTCTTTATATGTTTCTTGCTTATATTAGTATATTTTGAAAGAACATTAAAAAATAACTGGATATCTGTGGCGTAGAAATTCGTTATGTAATAATCGTAAATGTTCCCCAAAATCTCGACATGTCTGAAACTATGTCCTTTGATCCCAAATAATCATAAACTGAAACTGTATGTGCAACACTGGTAATACTGTGGTCATGTGAATGGTATTTGAGAGTGAGAGCAAAGTTTTTATTTATTTTCTCGGAGCGTAAATATGGACACACTATTAGAAAAATACATAAAAAAAGAAAAGAAGGCTATCAAATCCTTTCTCCTGTTAGAAGACGTACAAGAGTGAAATCTTTCAAATCAGAAACTCCCCATACAATCTGATGATAATGATCCACTTATATTACATATATTACATAGACATCTCTTTTTTACAGGGCAAAATGTGGGAAACTTGATGAAAGACCGCACAGCCTGATGAATTTTCTTCCAAAGAATGTAAAATTTTGGATCAGTGTACAAAAAACATCGAAAAGATAGGATATTATGTCGAGAAATAATGTCACCTGTTATCTCTATTAATAATAATTGTCATGTACAAAAAACGTCGAAAAGACAGGATATTATGTCGAGAAATAATATCACCTGTTATCTCTATTAATAATAATTGTCATGTACAAAAAACGTCGAAAAGACAGGATATTATGTCGAGAAACAATGTCACCTGTTATCTCTATTAATAATAATTGTCATGTACAAAAAACTTCGAAAAGACAGGATATTATGTCGAGAAACAATGTCACCTGTTATCACTATTAATAATAATGGTCATGTACAAAAAACGTCGAAAAGACAGGATATTATGTCGAGAAACAATGTCACCTGTTATCACCATTAATAATAATTGTCATGTACAAAAAACGTCGAAAAGACAGGATATTATGTCAAGAAATAATATCACCTGTTATCTCTATTAATAACAATTGTTGTGACTTAAAACCGCCTATTGCTCGTCATACTCTTTACAGAAGGTTTGAAATATAAAAATTCATTACAAACTACAATTCATTCAATAACTCAATAATTGATAGCCATTTGTCCTATACAAATAGCTTGAAAATAATGTGAAAATGACTAGACTTCGCATCGATTGTATTCGTTTCTCTTAAAATGGCTTTTGTTTGATGAGAGAGCTAAACATGTAAAAGCGAACAGAGATATTTGTGAATCCATTCTTATCGTGTGATATATTTTAACTCAGCGTCGCCTAACATGTAAAAACTAGTAGACGAATCTCTCCATCAATACATTTGTAACTTTTTTAGAACTATTGACTTTCTATCGTTTTGTATAGGTTTTATTTCGTAATAAACTTAATTTATAAATTTACTTTTTAATTATATTTGTTTTACCAAGATTTTTAATAATGCATCAAATTTGATGAAGTTGTTATGCAATTAAAGCAGTTTATTTGAAACCATAAATCTGGAGCAGTATGGACACTTTTGATTCATTCACCATTAAACCTAAACCAAGCAACCAACCATTATTAATAAGAGAAATGTGGATGCCAACACTCAATGTGTGCTCAATGGAGTTATGCAGAATAGTTAAAGTTAGAGTTATCAAATTTGTCACAAATATTTCTTGGAATATAAGAATATGCATCTTGTCAAAATTTCTTTCGAAATTTTAATTCCAGTTTTAATTAATTAAAAATTAAGAGTAATTTTTTCGGTTTTTCCCGATAAGTCTCCAAAGATTTTAATTGCGCAAAACTAATTTTTCAGCCAATTAAAATTTTTAAAAATTGCTTTTTTAGCGATATCAATTTAATTACCGTGATATCAATTTAATTATCAATTTAATTGTGGTTATTTTGTAAATAATATTTTTTGAATAATTTTCAACAATAGATTTCATTAATATTTTAAATTCATACAATTTTCATTGATCTGTTAAATATCTAACCGAGTTATTTTCATCTGTTGTTAGAAGCTAAAGAAGAAAGAGTCTGCTATTTGTAATTTAAATCAGGGTCTTATAATAAAATTACATTATTACATAATGCACATTTATAAGCAGATTGTTCGGATATTTAAATTTGTGATGTCATTGGGTTCGATTCTATAAAAAAAAGTTCAGGCATGCTATAAAAAATATGTAATGTTATAAAAATAGCAAGGTTTTAGTGTCTTTCGGAATTATATGCGTAAAAGTGCTTTGTTAAGAGAATCATAAACATCAAGTTATGCATAACAGATCTAAATAAAATTAAATTTCAAACTCTCTAACAAATCACTGATGGCCAAAGGCAGCTAATTTAAAAGTAAAGTGCGCATAGCTTTTTTTATATGCTTTGTTAAGGAAATCGTAAACATCAAGTTATGCATAAGAGATCTAAATAAAATTAAATTTCAAAGTCTCTAACAAATCGTTGATTGCCAAAAGCAGCAAATTTAAAAGTAATGTGTGCATAGTTTCTTTATTTGATCTCGTGTACCAAAACATCATATTTATTAATCAATCACTCACTTTGTGCAGCACTTTCTATCTTGAAAAGAGTTCAAAATTCATTTATCATCAAAGTTCACATCATTTAATTTTTAAAATTTAATTTTCATTAATTTTTACTCAAAAATACATTTTTTTAACGAAAATGTCTCATCGCTTTGAAGCACGAAATTTTATTTTTCTATCATTGTATCTTAAGCTGCTTTTCAAATAAATTTCATTTCTTATTAAAATCCTTTTAAGGCCAAAGTATCCATATCATCTTTATACTCGTAACTCAACTTGGCATCAGAAACCTTTTCAAGCGCTTCTAACGATGCTTGTTTCAGAAGGCTTTTAAGATTTTTATACTTTAACTCAATCTCACCTTTATACTTCCCAAGTAAACCAATTTAAAGAGAAATGAATTCCTTGTCTACGCTTTTAACATCTTAAACGAGCATAAAGAAGATTTTGAACTTACAAAAGAAGGCAATTGGGTGAAACATTTAAATGCTCGTTTCAAGTGAAAATGGGGTGAATTTAACCATCAGCCAGAAGTGGCTCAAGCGTAATATGTAGCTCTATTATGTTAGCTAATTTTATTGCGAAATATATGAGAACTATCTTAGTAAGTAGTAACTATTAAAGGTAGAAGCTTTTGAAATATTTCAACTGATGGATTCCCAGCTAACTTCTCCTTCTACCTTGCAATTTCGTAAAGACTGACTCACTATTTTTTAGAATATGAAGCCCGTTTTCGAAATTATTTATAATCATACCCCTTTCATTCGAATTTTCACATTTTTATATCTCAATCAGAGATATAAATTTTAACAATTTATATGTGTCAACTCAATTTGGGTTTGTTTTATATATATTTACTTAATTTAAAAATTATATATATATTTACATAACGAGTATTTTATTAATTTTTGCATCAATAATTTGTGAAATTGATTTTCTGTTTTTTTTTACTTTTTACTTTCTTGTATAGGAAGTATAAAAAGAGAAAGTATTATTTATTTCGAATAAATTCGAAATCGAAATTTTGACGAATCTGTGTGTTTCGAATCCCCCTGAGTTCCCAAAACATGTTTTTTGGAATTATGTCTTTCTATCTATCTGTTTGTTTACAACCTCTATAATTCAAAAATACTTCTAATTAATAATCTACAAAATTGTCTTTACACTAAGCTTGTAGATTTGAGTTATATTTTGTGCGTCTTCGTTTAAAGAATGTCTGTCTGTCCGAGTACAAGTATACACGATAGCTACAAAATATGAAGAGCTGTATCGAAAGAATTTAATACACAGATTTGACATCTAAAGATTAAATTTCTGTTTCATTCTGGACTAAATTTGTCAAGGGATTGATTTTCCATTAGTGTCTATACTTATTCCATTAGTGTCTGTCGCGACAACTTAAATTTATCAAATTTAGTAAGTGATTTTGTGACTACAATACAACAGTAGTTCTGTGCCAAAATTTGATTTCAAGCGATTGGAAAAATCTTGAAAATTCATTATAGCGAAATGAAAATTTCGCACACACCCTTTCACCATCTCCTCCCCTTTGAGCTAGCTGGTCCATTTACGAATTCATCCATTTACGATTTCTAACAACATATATGTGTGTGTGTGTGTGTGTGTGTGTGTGTGTGTGTGTGTGTGTGTGTGTGTGTGTGTGTGTGTGTGTGTGTGTGTGTGTGTGTGTACAAGATGTGTGTATATGTATGTGTGTATATGTATGCCAATTTATGTACAAGAAGACGCAGCGCGGCACAAAAGCAGAAGTAAGAAAAGGGTAGAAACAAATGATCACTAGTCTTATATAACATGGGATTTCCAGTCACGCGCCAATTCAATATACGGGTTGACCTTTGATACCTTGGCAAGGGCACCGAAGGGATCACTTTCATTTGATATGTAGATTGATTGCTCAACAATTTTTACACTACTTCATCCGTGGCATGAGATCAAGAAATAAGAGAATATTTTACTATGGGCTAAATCAAGATAGTTTTGGAAATTAATCAGTATTAAATTAAGAGTTTAAAATATCATTATATATATATATATATATATATATATATATATATATATTAGGTAGACTTCCTATAAGGAATGTACTTAAAAAGAAAACGTAAAAGACGCCGTGTGTTTAACATATGAAAATGAAAAAGCTGTCTTTTATGAAATTACTTTTTATATTGTTTCAGACAATGATACAATTAGCTCAAATAATATATATCTCATTATCTCAAATAATTAAATTTAATAATTTTTTGGACAATAAATAAAAAGACTTACTTGATACCACACTTTCCAAGCAAACATAATCTCTGTGGCCTACAGCAGTGCAAGACAATAAAGCAGCAAGCTGAGTGGTGAGATCCGATATATACTAGACGAAAGTGGAGAAATTTATTAGTAATGCTCTGAAACTTAAAAATGTAAAGAAAATGGTATCTAAATATCAACAAAATTTACAAGATTTAAAAAATACCACGGTAAAATCAAATTAATGCTAATAATAAGATTATGTATATGTTAAAAAAAAACTGTAAGCATAGTTAGTTTTTTTACTCGTGTAATTAAGGTTAACTTACTTTAAAGGGCTTCTCAATAAACTGAAGTAAATCCGGTTGTTCCTTGGATAATCTGGATGACTGAAAGAAAAAAGGATGTAAAATTGGATTATTAAGGAATGAAAATAACAATAATTTATTTAAAAGCATTTATTGGTACTGACATAAATACTGAACTCATTTGAGTTAGAGAACTAATTAAAATAAAAATAAAGTCATTCTGTAATTCTAAAACTTGAAGAACTCAGATTTTTAGTACATAAGATAAATACATTATCTATGCAAGTTTTATAAATTCTAAAATATTATAATACTATAAGATGTACCCATCCAGACTGTTAACGATATCTCAATTTGTTTGTTAATTTAGTTTAGTTTTATTAACGTCCCGTTTTAAAGCAACACTAGAGCTATTTTGGGACATGCCTCATAATTTTAAACTGTGGCCAGATGTCGAGGATGACACCTAAGCTGGCGACCCCTCTCCAGACTTCCACACCACACTAACGGGAGGATGTTCGGTTCCGATGGATTTAGCGTGCACCAGACCCACTTACATTACGATTCCTCGGTGAAATCGGGTCTCGAACCTGTAGCCCTCCGGGTTCGAGAAGCCGAGCTCTTGCCACTAGGCCACCGCTGTCCGTTCAATTTGATTGTCATAGATTGACTAACGAAAACTGTAGTAGAAAATATCAAACGCATTGGCAGAGTGCTTAAGAAATAAAAAAATATATTATTTGCAGTGAACTTTAGAGGTGAATATTTAATAACATTAGACATTTTCTTTCCTTGCAATATTATCTTTTCTACTTATAATGTTCACAAATAATCAAATGAATTACTAAAATGAATCGATTAATTACTAAAATCGCATCGAAACAAGTTTTAATATATTGTCAGAAAAAAATAGAATGCAGATTACAAATTTTAAAAAAATAGTAGCAATAACTTTCAATTCTTTCCTTGAATATAACGATTCACTATAAGTATAAAATAATAAATTCTGCAAACCTCAGCACATTTATCTCTGCTATATATATGTATATATATACACAATCAATTGTAAAACATTTTATTTCGGAATTGTTCAGTGTCATTTTGCTTAAATGTTTATTTCCATTATGAACTTCGAAGAATCACTTAATTGATATGAGGATAAATATCACATAATAACTTATAGGATCAATAATATGCTAGCAATATATGGTGAACTGAAACAAGAATCGCTTAATTACATTAAACACACAATATTTTTTTCATCACGAGCATGATCGAACTGGGAAGCCGGTAATACTCTAGGAAAGAGTAATTCGCCAGACCTATTCTGCACCATTTTTAAAACCTTATTCCCTTAAGGTTCATTCATATAATAAAAAGAGTGATAATTTTCTGTAGTGACTAAGAGAATGGGATCATGATGCATCTGAAAGTTTTCGAAAGAAAAGTAAGAATAATACGCAATTTGTATTCGTCTGAAGAAAAAAATATATACGTTGAATACACGAGATTGGCAAAAGGTATGCGCTACAGGAATGAAGTTGATAATTTAAATCCTGTAAGAGATACTACACATGCCTAAGGTCTTTAGATAAGAGAATTGCATATTCAGATGCTGTCTATTATGAGAACACTGAATCGATTATAATAGACAAAGTTCTTATATTGGTATAACATAAAGTTTAGAGAGTATAGCTTCGACTCATGCATCGTTCTCGACTTCTGCTCATGATTCAAAATCCTAAATCATACCACAAATAACCACGGCAAAAATACCACGGCAGCAAAACAAAGTATTAAACAGTCAAATCAAATAAAGCTCAAACTCTGTGACCTGGGTTTCGTTTCTGCTTGATTTAACAAGATAAAACCTTGATAAATCAAGATGGATGATTCGTTTCTACTTGATTTAACAAGATGAAGCCTTATATGTGGCTGTTAATTATGAAGCAATGTTAGAGTATCAAATTTTGAATCACAAACTTTAAAATCTGTTTCTAGCAATGATAATTAATATAACTTAATAAAGCTTTGTTTTGAAAATTTAAGAATGTCGACTTAATGAATTAATAATCAATAATAATTCATGGTATGCCATATTCCTATAGATGTAAACAGTCCTGTGATTGATTATTAAGATATCACATTTTACAAGAAAATAAAACATAACATTATAAACCTTGATTATTTCAATTTGTAGTTGTAAACTTGAGAACTTTATCTTAAAGATAAAACTCTTTTAAAATCATTTGAACAAATTATCCATTTTTTCATTGCTAAAATAATTTTTATACAAATTTTTGCCATTGAAATTAACTGTTCCATTTTTCCAGTATCGATAAATCTTACGTAATTTTTTATTAATGGTTTGTGACTTCTTAAAAGAATTTTAAAATTATTATTCATTAAGATTGTTTACTTGACACTACTTTATTAAATTTGAATTCAGAAGTTAAAATATATATATAAGAAAATGAAATCTACGATCGCAAATTTCAAGTTATTATGCGAGAACATTATTATTTTTAAGTCATTATTTGTCTTAATTAATTGAAATCCTTAACTGGTTTGATACAATCACGAGACTTTTCTATCGGTCTCTATCCCTCTGTATATATATATATATATATATATATATATATATATATATATATATATAATTTTTTTAAACTTTCATTTTCAATTTTTCTAGCTGGCAAACAAAGTTTTGGAGCTCAACCGAACACCTATTGTTTTTCTAAATATCGACGCAAGCGTAATCTGATAATCTCGTGATTGTTTTAAACCGGTTTAAACTGGTTAATGACTTAAATTAATTCAGACAATTCGTAAGAATTCAGAGAATGAATAATTTGGAAATCAAGTTGTAACTTTAGTTGGCGATAAATCACCAAATGCGACAACCTTCTGCATTATTTTCTAATAACCTAAAATCGAAAAATTGATGCCTCAAAAACGATAAATCGCCAATTTGTTACCTCGCATTTTGAGGCTTCAAAAACCTCAAACCAAAACAACATCATGTTCTCACATGATAATAAACATTTTTTTTTATGTATTTGTTTTTTCAATCGATGTCATTTTATTGAAATGAATTTTCTATTTTTGATTTTAAATAAAATCGGATTCTTTCAAAACATTCTACAGTGAGGAAAACATTAATTTAAATTTTTTTTCCTAGTATTTTCTCATGAAGGCAGAAAACCATGTTTCTTTTATCAAATTAAAGAGATTGAAAACTTTTTTTCGTCCGTTTAATAAGATTGAAAACAGGTGAATAACAAAGTTACGCATCATCAATTTAACGAGATTGAAGGTTGATACTTAACAGTACTATATTTAAAAAAGATTGGAAACAACAAATAAATACATTTTAAGAAGGATATTTTTCCATTACTTTGGAGTCAAAAGTGATTTCTTTTGAATAATGATATATCAACTTAAGACTAGAACAAATTTATTTAATCTTTGAAATTTTAAAGCTATTCTAAAATATTGGTTCTTTTATAATATACAGAAGCAATTTTAATATTGTTTATCTTTTATTCTTTATAATTATTTAGGGAATGTAATATTTAAAAACGGCAGTATTGAATTTGTACTTTCTTGTGATAAATTTTGTATATAAATTGTACTATACATCTGTCTCATCATTGCAAAGAGACTTTTTTTATTGATTTTCAATTCAAATTTCTACAAGATTTAATTTAATTTAGCTTCTTTGATTAATTCACTTTTATATCCTTTATTAAATTCCATGGTATTGACAAAGAAATTTTGTAGTCCATCTTCTGCTTATTTTTCAATCCATGAGATTTTGAAATTATATATAGTTGTGTGTTCTCAAAAACCGTATAATATTTTAATATTTTGAAAAATTAGTTTTTAATCCTTTTAGCTTTAATTTAAAATTAAATTTAATCCCATAAAGAAGTATATTTGAGAAAAAAACTGCTTGCAAGATTTCATAACTCTTAAAATATTGAATGAAATCTAACAGAGAATGTAATGGGAACTAGAAAAAAATGATAATAAGTAAAATGAAAAATTATTTAAAAATATACTTTCATCGGTGTATTTAAAAAATTATGAGAAATTTAAGCAGGTGTTGATGGAAAAATCTTAATTGAGCTTGGAATTTTAATTACAACTTTAAAACATTTTAATTTTTATGGAAGTTTAGAAAAAAAGTTTCTGATGAGATAAATTGTGCATCAGTTTTTTTATTCTATTGGAAAATTTCCAGTGCCGTACTACTTTACGATTTATGTTTCCTTTTAAAGATTTTTTTATTCAAAAACGTTTTTTGGTTCTCATTAATCTAATTAAAAAACATGTTTTTTTTTTTTAAAAATAACATTTTATTACTAATTATTTAAATTTTTGCACTACTGCTCACATAATACAAATAAATGTAATATAATGATTATATTACATTAATATGCACCAATAAAGTAATAACAGCATTTTAAGTGTATTGAGTATCAATATAAGCATACGATTTAGATCATAACTTTATTGAAGCTCAAAGTATTCAATTTTAATTCTACTATATATATAAATCTTCAGTTTCAGAATTACTATATGTTCAACATTTTATCATTAAAAATAATTTTTGATTCATTCTGAAAATCAATCAAAACTGTCTTGGAAAGCAGGAATAATTTTAATACAGATAATTATTCTTCATTAATTTTATGAAAACGCAAAACAATAAAAGTTATTAGAATTCTTTACGTCCCATTCTGTAGCAAAGCTGTCATGAAACACTAGATAGTCTTATGTTACTTTGTACTATATTATTTCCTAATTATTGAGATTGGGAAATAATATAGTAGAACAGTAGTTTTCTAATTTTTTTATTAAATATTCTCATCTTAATGAATTAAGTAAATTTTATTAAAATCAGGACATTAAATAAAGCCTCACAACCAGTTTTAAATTATCAAAATGTCTTTTAAATCTAGTATTAAAGCCGCTCTTACAATAAATTTCTTTCTTTTAAACTTATGATACTTTAATTTGTTTCTTCTATCTTTGAAAAAAGTAGTCAGATATTATAGATTTTTCTATATCTGTTGACCATGATGATAACAAAATCGCAGTTTCTAGACTGGAAAATAATGTAAATAAGGGATGGAAAATAATAGAACTTATTTCCCCAAAGCAACTCCAGCTAAACATGTTTATTCTGCTGTAATTGTAGCAACGTCCCGTTTTGAATTTATAGAAAAATAATTTTTTTAATAAATATTCTAATATGGTCCAAGATTTGGTAACAGGGATAGTATCTCAGTCTTTACACTTTCTCCTAATTTCCGCATCAAGATCATTCCATAGAAAGTTCCCCTATATAGGTGGTGAATATTCTATGGATTCAGATCTGGCATCTATGATCTCTAAATGTTCAGCAATTTGAAGTTACTGCTACTTCACAAGTTTTACCCGATTTCAAAACAGCTAAATATAGAAAAAAAATTAAAGAAGAACTCCAGGCTTAATATTAGTAACTATGCTACAATTCTTGACAAAATTTCGCATTTCTGTAAAACTTCATCACAATTTTTCTTGAACCTCCAATGGATAATACACATCTTTCGAAATTTTGAAAAATCGCATCACTGCAAATATCTAATCTTACTCTGGAATTGTAATACAACTATTCGGATTTAAAATATGCAACTAAGAATATAGCCCGTCATAACAGAACCGAATCTGCAAACACTACACATATTGCGCTAATATGTATGGGTGATACTACACCAGAAAATGCCTCTAAGTTACAATCCGATGACGCCTTGGAAAGGAATATCTCAAGTGATTCATACAATATTCTGGAGTTTGATATTAGTGAAGATTTGGAGACAATGGACGAAATTCGTACTCCATCTCCGCCTAAGGCTTCTAAGCCAAAAAGAAATTACATAATTTCAATGAATTACTAAACCTTATAGCATTAATACTTTTCTTGTTTTCCAACAGTTTGTTGTTTCATGCCTATTTAATATTTTTTTTTAAATTTCACTTGTTTTCTTTTAGAATATTTTTAATTTTTTATCTGATTCTTTTATAGCGTTTAGGGAACAGTGGCTATATTTAAATTATTGCTTTCAAGTCTCTCTCTCTCTCTTTTTTTTGTTTGGAGTCATAGAATACCAATTTTTGAATTTTATCTACACTTTTTTAATTATCCTGTGTTTGACACAGCTTGGCCAAGTTTGGCTCTCGCGCAATTATGCCAAAAACGAACAAAACAAACTGGTATCTACGAATCTGGTCTCATGGAGATGGGACTTCGCCATGTGATGTTTTCAACCCACAGAAAAGTGATTCTTGTGCAAGTTAAATTCTTCATTTAGTGTAGAAATAAATGTGGTGTAGAAATTTTCATCTATAGGGAAATACCCATTAATTAAAATTAATGTAATGCGGAAATATAAAAAGGGTATGGCTCGAGATTTGAATCTCTCATCCGAAACATCCCACACATGAAACCAATACTTTACAATGAAATCAAGAAGGCCCATCATTTAAGCAATTTTAGTGTACATTAAGTGCCCCATTGATGCGATTTGAAAATGCCCATGAAATTGCTATTTTGATATGGTGTGGATTTTTGGTTAAGGTATCTTCATTATTTTTATCCCGAATACTTACCGTGCATTTCAAAACAGAAAGTTAATCTAAAAAGAAATTAACTAAACGTTCAACAAATTTATATTTAGTTTTATTTTATTTTTTTCATTTATCTGAAACATATAGGAAATTATTGGAACGTTTTGCTGTTACAGAAAATCCAATTGTGTAAAAAGGACCTAGCAAAGTGTCCAAGCGTGAACCGGCATTCCAGCAAAGTGAATTGATCATTGAAGCTCACAAAAGAAACACCTTTACTCGGTTATTAACCCCATAAATTGGTTTGCCGGCTCTTCTTGCTATATCTCCCAACCACTGCGAATTAGAGCCAAATAGTTTCCAGTTCTCTATAGGGTTTAGCGAACGAATAAAAGAAACCAGCTCTGGAAAAACCAAATAGAGGATCATTTATCGCGAACACCACCGAGACTTGCCACAGATACTTTCTGCCATTTGCTCGAGATACTGAAGTGCTTTAGGGAGCATGTTTGCGGTCGTTGAACTTGTTTGTATTGTTTATTTAATTACCGGGGAAGTCAAATATCGAGTTGTATATAAAAAGGAAATGTTCTTCTAATGAAAAAAAGTGTTTTTTGCCTGAAGAAAAGAGTTATATTTTATTAATATATATATTAATGTAAATGTTAATTTTGTTGTATTGTTCATAAATGTGTTTACCCAGTCAAGATTCAGCAAATAACATTCCGATAAATGTATTTATTTAAGTAGAACATTTCGAATACTAAATTATTACGAATGTTTAATTAAATAAAAGGAATTTAAAACAGATTAATATTTTTAAAATTTTTCACTTACCTAGTTAAGGTATTGATTAGATAACCTTTTATTTACATATTTAGTGAGTTAATAAAAATGTGCATTAATAGATTCCAAAAAGGGGGGGAAAACAAAATACATTGTAAGATAAAGGCATAAAAATGTCACTTCGAAACTCAAGTTTTAATAATTCAGGATTGTTTTGCTATTTCAGAGGTGCACGTATTATATTTTTTGTTATGGAAATCATGTTAATGGATGTATAAATTCATAAATAAAAATAATAATCACTTATCATCTCATTCATCATCAAAATCATTTCATCTATTTTCGTTATATACTAAAAACACATTTTTAATCTCCAGTAAATTTTTAAAATATTACCGTGTAATAAAGACAAAAGTTTATTATAAGATAGTTTCTTATGAAGCCACAATATCTCAAAGTGTCAACAAAAAAAGCCTTGAGAAAGTCTTTTTCATTTGCGCTTTAAAAATAAATATCCAAAATTCGATCCTTTATTTCTATTAAAAATGTTTTAGTTGTTTGTTTGTTTGTTTCTTATGGCACTTGCCACTGACAAGCCCGCTGTTATCGAAGACAGCGATTTAAGCCTGAGGGGGACGTCTCTTATTTTTTATAGCAGCGCCAACTAGGGCCAAGAGTACGACTTTGCCACTCACGCATCATTCATTCGCTTGCACAACCCCTTTTTACAGGAGGGCACATTCACACATAGAACAACCATGCCCAAACCGGGACTCGAACCCGGGACGCCCAGATCACGGGGAAGACGCGCTACCCCTATGCCAGGACGCCGGCAAATGTTTTAGTAAAACATTAGTACAACTTCAAAAAAAATCGTGAAACATTTAATTAATAAACGAAATGTATTATATAATGGAATATGTAACTATACAACATATTATTATATTCGTCTCTAACTATGAAATTATTTGAATAATCCCAATAAAATTTTCAATATCAATGTTCTATAATGAGATGCATGTATCGGACATTTAAAAATATGGAAATGACTTAATTTTTGAAATATTTAAAAACTCTAAATGCATTATAATTGCAATTTTAATTACTGTAATAATATCTTTATTAAATGTCAGTAACGAGAACCGTAAAATTTGCTCTTTCTTTATTCTATGATTGAATTATCTGAAAATAACAACATAGGAATTATATTTTTCCATTGTTCATTTTATGACAATATTATTTTGATACCGAAACCCAAAAAGCTTTCTAATTTTCCTTTCCTGTCCTGTAATATTCGATGAATAAACTTCTGTTGGCATCAGCTGAGGGCATAGAGAACTATTGGAAATCAATGTTGATGCTCCGATGTTTACGGAAGATCATCTCTTGTGATATCAGCCACTTATTGAATCTGCGATCTTTTTTCTTTTTGGTTCATGTAGATTCTGATATATTGTGCTTTTAGCAAAAGATGACACATAACTGTGGTGAATGCGATTTCCAAAGCAAAATGGTACTCGTTCTACCAGCTTTTTTATTTGCGATGATTTATTTTTATATATCAAGAATAAGGCTTATATTGATCAAGGAATAGATTCTCTTAAATAGACTTATAAAAAGCAGAAAGGTTTGAGAAATATTATTTAAATTAGATTGTTTTATTAATATGTAGCTTTCGTGACCAGATGTGTCAAGACCATATTAATAGCATTGATTTACTAATATCAATCTTCTATGAGCTACCATTTATATCATTCAATGAAAATATTATTTTAAATTATATTTGTACAATAAACTCAGAGTATTCCGTACTGGATATCTATGCACGCTAAGTGGCAAATAAAAAGCATCGAAATCAGTCCAGTTGTTGTTGAGACTAACAAATATGTCAAGTTTTTATTTTAGAATGCCTCCACAAAATATGAACTGATGGAAACAAATGACTATTAATGAATTATGGAGAGACCATGAGTTTTCATCTATATCTATACTTATAATAAAGCTCAATGTGTGTGTGTGTGTGTGTGTGTGTGTGTGTGTGTGTGTGTGTGTGTGTGTGTGTGTGTGTGTGTGTGTGTGTGTGTGTGTGTGTGTGTGTGTGTGTGTGTTGGCGCTCTACACGCCAGACCGTTGACCAACAGATACGAAATTTGGCACGTGCATACCTTGGAGGCCGAGAATGTGCACCTCGGGGTTGTTTTTTCGAATTTTTAATTAGAATTCTATTTATTTAAAAAATAAGCGAAATTTTAGCGTGTTTCTGCTATAACTTCCGAAAATATTACCGCACAAAAAAGATTTTTACATCAAGTTAAAGATCAAAAATTTATCTTTTAAATGATACCAATGTTTTAACCTTAAAATTAAATTTCTATTTTTAATTAATTTTTAAATAAATATTTTAACTATATTTTTCAACAATTTTTTTCGTACAAAATAAAAATAAAATTTAAGCTGCACGAGCACGTTTCACATTCATGGGGGGAAATTAGCTTTTTCCAAAGTGTTGCCATCACATCGATTAAAGCTCCATTTAAAAATAAATTAAATCTTTTTGGAAATGAAATCTGCAAAAATATGATTTTCGTCACGTGTCTGTAGGAAATGAAACAAATATGAAATATTATTTTTTTCTAAAAAATAAATTCAAGAAAAATTATTTTATGATCTTTTACACTCTCTATATTATTAATCCAATAAATCAGTTTGATGTATAGAGTTATATCAAACGGTATATCTATGAAAAGTGGCAAGAAGTTTGGGACAGGCAAGCTGATAACAAACTACATGCTATTCAACCAAAATAAATATGTGGTCAGTTTTACCAAACCGATGCGCAGATGTAAAATTAATTCGTCTACGAATCGGACACACAAGATATACGCATAGACATTTGATGTTTGGTGAACGAGCTCCTCATTGTACAAATTGTGGAGTGATCAATTCCGTTGCACATATTCTTACTCAATGTCCTAATTTTACTTCATATCGTTTAACTCACTTTCATTCGCCCATTTTAAATTTACAGGACTTGGTGGGTGAGAAATCTCACTCAAAACTTTTTGACTTTTTAAAAGCCATTGGTTTCTTTCATAGCATTTAAAATTTGAGATTTATTTTTATTCTTGTGCCAAAACTTTGCCAGACTTTCAAAACTTTTGACATTTTACAATGTATCCTTGTTTTATTTACACCTTTTACACTTTTATAATGGAACTGTTTAAATATCCTTGTGGATGGCGCAGCTTGTCCTAAATTGGACCTTGTGCCAATAAACCTCACCATACCTACCTACCTACCAATAAATCAGTTTTATTTTAAGGCAATTTTTGTTTAATATGAACAGGATATCCATTCAAATCAGGGTCACACAGCTAATTTGTAAACCTTTAGTAATAGACACAGATCTTCTAAAATGGTCTAAATGGAAAATGATTATATTTTAAGTAACTTGATCCAATAAATACTCTAATATATAATGAATTTTTGATTTTACATAAAGCTTCTGCTGTGGAAATCACGTTTAACAAAATGTTCTTGAAGCACTAATATTTTAAATAAAGAATTAATTTCCGATCAACTAAATCAATCACTTACACTGACTGATTTATGAAAATTTGAATATCACTATTCAAAAAAAAAAGGATAATTTTAGATTTTTTTCATCGAACGTTTTAAAGAAAATACGCCAATCAGCGTGCAGGTTTCTCAAGATTAATTGGCCTAAGATTATGAAAATGTTGAGTTTTTCTAAATTTTTAACATTCAAAACTTCATAAATCAGTCTTAGTTAATCGTGGAAAATAGAAACATTCATTCATTTATTTAAAATTTGGTGTGTCCAGAATATTTCTCAGAATATGATACCTTACTGCATAAAATTTAGACTTCATAATTTTTGAAATATATTTATAGGCCGGAACAAAATATTATTATTGATTTCATTTCAATCCTTTTGAAGGCAAAACTAAAAACTGAATTTTATGCTCAGTCTGAGAAATTTTTGTTGAATTATTCTTTGAGATATTACATAAATTATGAAAAATATTTTGTAGTTCACATAAGACTTAAATACCGAACGATTCTGTTTGCAGTACTCATATTCAATAATAATAATAATAAATAAATAACAACAAAAATGATAAATAAAATAAAACGCTTGGTTTCATTAAAAAATATCTTTATATTAATTGCAATTTCAGCATTTCCACTTTAAATTAAAGTTGAAGTTTTACCGGAAATGACAACAAATTAGCAAAATATATATAGTAAATTGAACGAAACGCTCTAAACAACAGTATAAGTTTGGTATGACTATCAAAATTTGAAGATTAAAAATGTTTTGTTTGAGAAGCTATTAAGAGACAAGTTACTTAAAATATTTAATTGAAAATTGTAGCGAGCGGTAATACTGGTGAACCGGCTGGTCACCAAAGGCGGCTAGTTTGAAATAAAAACTGGAGAAATCTGAACATAAACAAAGATTGGGAAATTTTGAAGTTTTTTTTTTTTTTTTTTTTTTTTTTTTTTTTTTTAAGAGCATGTAAAGTGAAGTAGTGTATAAATGTCCTACCACTCTACATTTTGAAACTCCTATGGGAATTGCGGTGTGGTGTGGGAAAGGCGACCTTTGATGGCATATCTAAGAGCCCTTACCTTTCATATTAAATTGTTTCAAAACATCGGGACAATATTTGGAACAGAGAGACTTTGTTCTTTCTAATTATTAAATATTATCAGATAATTCAAACATATGATAGGAAAAACTATTTAAGTGTAATTTATTAGAGCACATTGCCCTTTAACGCCTCGATTAATACATTTACAAGCCCACCCCTTTTTTTATATCCACATGTTAGTAAGATTTTCTCAATTTAGAACGGCTTTAATTATACTTGTCATTGTGTCATTTAATATTCAACATTCATTGTTCAACTCGAAAGTTTCATCAATTTCAATTTGCATTTCTTAAGTTAAAAAAGCTATATCAATATTAAATTTCCGCGCATATTGAAGGAAGCGTCGTATTTTATTACTAACAAATACAATGGTTGTAATTAAAGTAATCCTACTCAGACTGTACTACTAATCCTTCTGTAGAATCTGTTCTGGTACATATTTCATTGAAATTTGATTTAAACGTTATATGGACAAAGAAGGAACAAAATACTGCAAAAGCTAATAATTTAAATTTACTCTATTCCATGCAATGTTTTGTGCTCTACAGAAAGGCCATAATACAAATTAGGAGCGTTTAAAATACTAATATTCATTAGCATAAAATCATACTTTATTATGTCTTAAGCGAAGAAAAAGTGACCTTTACTAATAAAGTGGTTTTATCAGAATTGTTAAAATTATTTAGATGCTTCTAAAAATATCGGCGCCTTAAAGGTTTACAAAAAAGTTGCCGAAGAATGGAGTGAAATAGATAAACAATACTGTATTTGAAAAGATTGGGTAGTTGAGTGAGCTTCCAGGAATAGGACAGAAATGGATTTCAAATGAAAAATGGAACACTGGAAAAAAATCCTGAATATTCGGTTTCCATTATTCTAAGATAAACATTCCAGCGGTATCCTATGATTATCCATCAAAGCTAGGTGGTATTCTTTCATGTATACCCGTTACTGCGAATTTTTACTGCGGCACGTCATTGATACCTTACAACAGCGATTCTCAACCTGTGGGGCGCGAGCACTCTAGAGGAGGGGGCGCGAGAATATCCAAGAGAAAATATTATTTTAAAAAATTGATTAACTGATTGAAAGGAAAGCACACATACACATAGAAAACAAAATACATTTCGACATATTTAATAACTTATGAAAGTAAAATAAATTACTAAATCAAAACTTACTTAATCAATTCATACTAAATTAAAACAAATTTAATAATTATTAGTGACTTCCTGGGGCCTGTCTTGCAGAGCAAAGTTTTACGAAGGAAGACTTAATATTAAAAATAGCCACTCTCAGTTCTGCCGATATTTATATTTTGTCTTCACGTAACCACAGCAGAAAATCCAGTTTCACAAAGGTAGGATGTTGAAAATGGTAATAGAATGCGAAATGCCCTTGTTTTTAGTGCAATTAAAATCATCCTCTACGCCTACCCAAAATTCAAATAGTGATTTATTACTAAATTGTCTTCTAGTTTCGCCACTTGTTGTGAGGTCTATGAATTTTTCATCAATTGTGAGTTCTTCAGGAATCTTATGAAATGGATTCCTAACTCACTCGTAACTTGCTATCAGTTTGTCGTTAGCAAGAAAATATTTTTAAAATTCTTTGCTAGCATGGCTAAATGATTTTCAGTGGTTACAAAAGCAACTTTTACATGTTCTTCTTCAGCCTTGTAAGTTTTAGTACAATCATCCACATTTGCAAACATTGTTAGATTTCTTTGCTTTAAATTTCTGCTCCACAATTCCAATTTTCCACAAAAAGCATTAACTTTATCACTCGTATCCAACATATGTGTATTTGCTCATTGGAGTTGAAGATTCAAGTTTATTAAAATTTAGCTATTTGGTATATCGACCAAGTAGCTCAATTTCATCACAAATAAACCATCGCGAAAATTCTCGGCCTCCGGTCTGTTTTCTTCTTCTAGGAAAATGGCGATTTCTTCTCTTAATTCATAAAGACGTTGCAGAAATTTCCCACGTGATAACCATCTTGCCTCGCAATAAAATTCTAAAGCTGAATGTACTGAACCCATGTCTTTACAAAGTGCGGAAAAGATTCTCGATTCCAGGGGGTCTCATTTTTATATAATTTACTACGGTTACAACCGTAGTTAACACAATATTCAGACCAGGACTCATTTCTTTCGAAGCCAAAGCTTCTCTGTGGATCATGCAATGTATCCAGACGCACTGAGGCGATTTTTGTCTTACAAGTACTTGTATACCTTGGAATCTTCCGGACATTGAACGAGCACCATCGGTGCATATTCCGACGCAATTTTTCCATTATATGTTTGCCACGTTCATAAAATCATTTAAAATAGCAAATAATGCGAGCACTATTGTTTTGAGTTCTATTGGTTTGCAGAAAAGTAGTTCTACTACTGACATATTATCACAAAATCGAACATAGGCAATTAAATGAGCATCTTTATTATTATCTGCTGTTTCATCAAGCTGTATTGAAAACAATTTGTCGCAACTTCGAGAAAAGCTTGCACTGTACATCTTCAGCTTTATCACCAATTCGACGAGCAACAGTATCATTTGAAACAGGTACGGACTGCAATTGTTTTGAAAAATTATCTCCAAACATAGTTTCTACAATCTCAATTGCTGCTGCCAAATTAAGCTCTTCACCAATGGTGTAAGGTTTTTTACATCTAGCTATTTTACATGAAACTTTGTAAGATGAAATTAAAGCGTTTTTATTCAGAGACAAAATTTCTTTAAAAAATGATTTTTGCTTTTTATATGATTTTAATTTCAATATGAAGAATTTTCTGGGTTTTTTGACGTACTCACTATGAAGCGTTTCCAAATGTCATTTCAGTTTATTAAGTTTCATGCTGCCTGCGGCCAACATTTTTGAGCAAATGATACCCAGGGGCCTTTCTTCTTCATTTACTTCAGTACTGGTAAACCCAAAATTTAAGCATTCTTGAGAGTATTTTCTTAATTTTATTTTCAGAACCATGCTCGTCTGTGCACTTGTTGAGGCTTGACTGTCGTCTAATGCTCGCTTACTTCTGCTTAAAAATTTATTCATGAGTCTGCATAAATCTGCTGCCGTGAATATTTAATATGGTGAATCGCAATTAACACGAAAACATATATAACATACACATTCACGATATATTCGATAGCGATAGAAGGATCGACTCGAATGAGACTGGCTGGAATTGAAAGTTGCGTTATCAAACATTTTCCTTCTTCCTGTGAGAAAACATCTGCGCATGCTCTAAATGGCATCGGTCGTGTGGATTCTCTTCCACAAACATTACTTATTTTTTTTTCTCTTTTGTTTCATAATGCTTCTGTTTTATTTCTTTTATTGTTCGAAAAAATGTATTCCCAGTTTCTAAATTTAGCTCATCCCGTCTAGGTTAACTTTCATTAACGAATTTTCCTACTTTCTTATTCTTTTAACGTTATCTCCCTGTTTGGCTTTCATTTCAAATCTAATATTTAAATTTTCCCCGCTTTCATTCGCTTCGTCTGTTCACTGCCCGCTTTGCAAAATGCCAGATGTGGTTTCTCGCCAATGTTGGCTCGCTGTTATTCTTTTCTTGGCAATTAGTTAAAAATAATTTAAAAACAGAATACAAAATACTCAATATACATTATTGCTGTATACTTTTTATTGTAAGCGGGGGGGGGCGAGATGAAAATTATGATTGAAAACTGGGCCACAAATACTGAAAGGTTGAGAAACGCTGCCTTACAAGAACGCGAATGTTAAGTGAATACTGCATTCCTGCAAGATGGTGCAATATACCATCTTACCCAACAAGTGAAGGAAGCGCTTCGTGCTCCCTTTAAAGATTATCGAGTCATTTTGGGACATTTTCTGATTATCTGGCCTCCGAATTTCCAAGATTTGAATCCATATGATTTCTAATTGTAAAGATTTCTGAAAGATCGTGAATATAAAGAAAGCAAACAAACTCAGCCTGAATTGAAAGCAAAAATAAAACTCCAGGTTTTCACATCTGTTCAACGCGCTTGACAGGATATGAACACGTGATTGTCGCAAATAAAATGCATATTGAACAAAGGACATGATTAAATAAAATTTTGCTTTCCATTCTATTTTGTTGTTGCTCTTTATGCGCCAATGTTTTACTTGATGATCGAAATTTGAATTCAAGAGATACCCATTGATCAAATGACAAATATACCAAAATTCTTTTGTAGTTATCAACTAGAAATTCGAAAAAGAAACACACTAACCTCGACAAACTCTCTGAAAGGTTTGTTCAGGATTTTATATTTATACAAAATTTTTGCCAATGTCAATCCAGACACATATTTTCTCAGGACTGAAAATCTTTCATCAACCTAGAAAGAAACAGAAAAATAAATTATTTATATATATAAATAATTTTTTTTTCAAAAAATCTAAATTACATTCAATTTTTTTTATCACATCAGAATTGACATTTTCTAGGAGGCATTTTTCTCAAAGTTTAAAGTTAATTTTTATAAATAAGACTTTACTTGTCTTAGCAATAATAATTTTTTAGTATTCTTTAAATTCTTATGAGATTTTTCATAACTTTCATAACTATTCTACAAGTTTTATTCTGCATATTTCAAATATCTCTAATCTACAAAGGACTTCAATATCTTTCTGTCTAAGCTTATTATCCATGCAAATACTAAATATAAGTATAATCAGCATTATTTTTAAAAGCGCTATAACAATAGAAAATTTAAAAATTTTACAAAAACTATATCATTTTTGCCTGTTTTTAAAATTTAAATTAAAAATATCTACTATTATGTCGAAAGTAAGTAAAGGCTATAACGTGATTTTACAATATTGTGACAAAATAAAGGTTATTATTTGGTTATAATTTTGGAAACATGTCTAATTTTTAAAAAATTACAAAGCAACTTTATTAAACAATAAAATTGGATTAATTATTGATTTTACAAAACCTATTTTGTAATTATTTGTGAAAGTATCAATTATCAAATTCTCTTTAAGAAATTAGCAAATTCATAAACTTTACAAACACATAGCTTAAAATTATTATGAACCAACGACTTCAACTTTATAAGCAAATTCCTAAACATTTATCAAACACATAAAAAGTTTTAGAAGCTTTCTTAAATTTTAGCGACAAACAGTTTTATTAATAATTAAATATTAATTAAAATTTCGAACATTTTTATATAGTTTAAAGGCATAGCGGATGATATAATATTAATCTAATATCGCATTTTTATAACGCATGGTATTTAAAAAATTTTAGTTCACGAACCTGTTTTTGGTATAATCTTCCAACATTATCTTCTGTTCCTTGGGTAAGATGTCTCAATTGCTGAACATATTTTTCATGAACAGAACATACCTGAAAAGAAGACAATTAAATTAGATTTATTTGGAAGATGTAGAGTATAAATTTTTTCATAACTAAAATTCACATTTTCTTTTCATATCCAAAATATTCCTTTATCATTATAATGTTTCCCCAATTATTTTCTCGTAATACGAAACGCTTTTCATAAAAAGGAAATCATAATTGGAAATGTTGTTGAATCATTCTTGAATTCAATATTTAAATTTTCTACTTAATAAAGGGATTCATTCTAATTACTTTTAACGTAAGTGAAATAAAATAATGATGCTTTCTGTTCCGAAATGACAAGTCATTATTTTCTTTCTTTTCTCAATTTCATAACATGCAGAAATGAACTGAATGAGCATCCAAACAATGGAATTGTACAATAAAGAATTGATAAGTTGCAGTTGTGCTTAGAAAATATATTTGAAAGACAAAATGTTTAAGGAAAAAAAGAGTTACTTGCAATTAAAAAATTTTATTATTATTATGATTGCAATTGCTTAATCAATAACAGCCGCTAACAACCTTACATGATCACATTCGAGGTAGCTTAACCAGTTGAATGAGTGGAATTAACTGGCTGAGAATTCTCAACCTAGTAAGATCGGTATCAAGTCATTGTAAAATATCCAGAAATATCATTCACAAATTTTAAGAGTCAGTTTCGCAGAAACAAGTTACTTTTACAATAATACATAAGATAGGAAGCACAAAAGGCAACGTTGGTAAGATCAAATCTTTGCAAAGTGTTCAGAAATGACGTTTATAAATTTTAAGGGTTAGTCTTATAAAAATGTGTCATTTTTACAACAATATATAGGGTTGAAAATGCAGGGAGAAGAGACTTCAGAATAAAATACAAGAAAAGGATACACAAGATAAAAGGCATAGTATATATTTAATAGGATATAGGGTTGAAAATACAAGGAGAAGAGACTTCAGAATAAAATACAAGAAAAGGATACACAAGATAAAAGGCATAGTACATATTTAATAGGATATAGGGTTGAAAATACAAGGAGAAGAGACTTCAGAATAAAATACTAGAAAAGGATACACAAGATAAAAGGCATAGTATATATTTAATAGGATATAGGGTTGAAAATTCAGGGAAAAGAGACTTCAGAATGAAATACAAGAAAATGATTCACAAGATAAAATGCATTGTATATATTTAATAGGATATGAATTTACAATTCCATACCAATCCAGTTAATAAATAATAGTTTATAAGTCGTGTGAGGCAAATAGGATACAGTATCAAAAAATTAGATTCAAATCATCATCAGTATCAAAAAGTATTATTTTATAGGAAGTGGTATTAATGACGATTTAGGCATTTTGTGACCTAAATCATCACTCAAATAATATATACTATTTTTCCAATTTTTAAATATATGTTTTTATTTATTTATTATGATTCATGACTGATTGGCATACAATTTTTTTCTTAAATAGATGCTTGGTGTTTATAAATACAGTAATAACCAAGTGAACGTAATGAAACAAACAAGAACTGACAAAAAAATTATATTTTATTTATTATTTAAAATTATTCAATTGTTAAATTTTATATTATTATTTAAATTTATTCTGATATTTTTAATTCATGGAATTTGTATTTTTTTACAAATTTATTTATTTGGCAACTAGGCAATTTTAATCGATTCGCCTGCGTTATCCTTCTGCCGAATACTTATAGACAACTGTAGTTGTTCTAGTGTCTAGCCATCAATCCACAAGTGGAAATTGCTATTTGAAGCTATTCTCATTTCGTGTCTTTTATTCAAGCAACTATGCTGCTGTGCTTTTGTAAATTTGTTTCCCATTAGATTTTTTGTGCACACTTTGTTTGGTGAAGATATTTTATTTACATAAGTTCAAAACAAAGAATCTTTTGTAGTAGTCCATTTAGTCTTTGTAACTCCATGTTCTTGCTATAGGGATGGTGTATTTTTATTTATCTGCTTTTCACTTGAAATTTTGTAAGTGAACTTTCAAGATGACATTATTTGAACGGGACAGTTACATATATTTCAAAATTTTATTACAATACTCTATTAATAGTTCTAAGCTGCCTTTCGGCAATAGACACTCAACACTGATCTTTTTATACATATATTTTAAAGTATCCAAATTTTCATTTACATTTCTCACATTTTCCAAAAAAAAATTTAGATAAAAACATGTATTTATCTTGATTCTAATTCTTTTAATTCCTTATAACCTCCGATTTTCCCAAAGCATTCTTTAAAAAAGTGCGATTCATTTAAATAAGATAACGGCTCACGAGGAAGAACGATCGATGTCATTTTTTTAATCGAAAATGAGATATTAATGCCATCTTGTGGCTTGTTTCTAAACGAATCCAAAAATGAATCGATTTAGTGGAGAAATATTGTATTATGCGCTAGAATAAAAGAATATTTATAAAGGCTAAGAATTATCAGTGCCCTCTAGAAGAAACTGGAATACTCAATATTTTGAGAAAATTAAAATTCAGTTTCTTAATAACAGCTCATCAAACTGAATTTCTAAAGACTATTTATTAAAGCAAAATATTCTATTTATGTAATTGCGGAGCGTTGTTCTGACGATACTATTAATGCATATCAAACAAAAGAAGGAACTGAATTTGGAATCAAACTATCTGACAAATTTTTACACTGAGATAAACCATACACAACATTGATTCTTACAGAAACTGTAATAAAGCATACTCGATTATTTTTTTGATTAAGAGAGCAGAAACGAAATAATTTAAAGATTTTTAAAAAGGCAGTGTTATTAAGTTGATAACAAATGTCATACTTACTTCCTCAATATTTACAAAGAGAAAATCCATTTCTATGGGCGTGATAAGATTGCAACGTTTTCTTAGAGGCGTAATGAAGTGCTCTTTTCCAGCTAAAATCTCGTTCAACAAATCCTCTTCGCATAACAGAAGTTTCAGCAAAGCTCTTTCTCTTCGCCATGACATTATCTGAGAATCCTAAATTCAACAAAAAGAAATGGCTCTCAATATAAACATATTTATCGCTAAAAAGTTTTATAAATTTCACTTTATTTCTTATGATTTCTTCTTCTATAAAAAATAAATAAAAAAAATTAAATTAAAATCTGCGATCGCAAATTTCAAGTTATCATGTGAGAACATTATTATTTTTAAGTCATTATTTGTCTTAATTAATTAATTAATTTAAGTCACTAACCAGTTTAAACCGGTTTGAACATAAATTGCCATTTATGTTTTATTCATTGCCTACGTGATATCGAACTTCAAAACCTCCTAAACAAAACAACATAATGTTCTCACATGATAATATACATATATTGATAGATATAAGTATGTGTGTGTGTGTGTAATGATATTTTAAAATCTAAATTGAATCGTAATTAATATCTTAATTTTTATCTTAATTTAACCAATATCAACTTCATTCTAAAATGTTCTCTTATTTCCTGATCCAATTCCCATTTTCTTTTTATTTAATTAATTCAAACGCGCTCGATAAAACTGCTAGTTCTCACGCTCTGAGTGAAGGGATAAAAGTCCTTAATGTTTATCACATTCTATTAAAGATACCTAAATCTCCCTATCCTAAATCTACATGTCAAAGAAATCCTTATCAAAATCTCATGACAGAAACCACTGAAGGGAAAATCCCGATCGCTCTTTTGCTTTTCTGCTGTTGATGTAGACTGACGTACTGCTAACCGCTTTTTTATCTGTACAAATTATGCCTCCCGGAATGGAATAAGGCGGAGTTTTAAAAATTCAAAAGTATATTCTCTTCGGCCACGCATGAGCCAAAACATTTTTACACTTATACTTACATTTACACACACACACACACGCACGCACGCACACAATTTCTAATCAGCTATGTTTGAAAAATAATTATCTAATCACTCGAACTCCGATTTCATTATAATTCAATTTACGATGTTGAGCGAGCTATTCATTTCGTCACGGTGTCAAAACTTTCAGTTGGCAAATTTCTTTCTAAAATTATATAAGCTCAGAATATTTTTCTCATGGTTACTTTCTTTATGGCTTTCTACATTCCTATTCGGTTTGCTACAATGCTCGCACCATGACTGGACATGATATATATTTATAACATGATTTGACATTTAAATGGTTTTAAAACTATTTAAATATTTTACACTTAACTTATACTTAATTATTATAAGTTCAATAAAATCTTGAAAAGAAATATTAAAATTAACCACAAAAGAACCTGTAAAGAATTAAAATTAAATATATTAATTCGTTAAAAAGTTAACTAGGTTCTGCCAATTTTGAAATAATAAACCGTTATCAATAAAGCAACTGTCAACAATAAAAATTTCAAAACTGTTGCATATTAAGATTATGAGTGGGAAATCGATTGCAAAAATAAGCAATTATATCTTATTATTTATGATTGCTTTAAAATCCTAAAACAGGTTAAATTAAATTATATAAAAGTTTAAGAAATTATATGCATTTTCTTAAATTCTGAAACATGAAATATTTTAATTTAAAAAATAAACAATTATATGCGTTTCCTCCCATTTTGAAACTTCATAACTTTAAATACTCATATTCAAAGAGGTAATATGAATTCTTGAAATTAATTTATAAATCAAAATGGGTAAACTGTAAACCAATCTACTTCGTAATTAGACGGTAAAATTTATTTAGGTGAAATACGTTAAATGCAAAGTGTAAATACTCGATATGGACGAGATTTTTCCAAAATTTATAAAGTTTTGCACCATCTATGATATAATTTATATGTCTAAGAGATAAGAAGCTCGTTATTAATTTAAATATATAATTATATGTATTATATATTTAAATTAATAAATATATTTATTATATGTATTATATGCAAAGGAAATAAACAAAAAATTATACACTGTTCATGCATCAAACTCATACTCATATGCGATTAATATAATGCAGTTATTAACTTTCCCAAAATCAAAGTACTAGTTTCTTATATTTATCGATTTATTTTGTTAAAACTGTCTTCACATGCATATTTGTCTCTAACTCTTTTATATAGTGTATTAAATTATTTTTATATAATATTCAGGATTTATTTCTACTTTATTTATTTCTTTATTATGCATTTTAAATCTTCCCTTCTGAAAGATATTAAAGTTATTTGTAAAGATAATATCTATATGATTCCATTTGCTATTAAAAGCCATATTCTGTATATTCTAAAAGATATGTTCTATCGGTTTCTAAAAGATATACATTTGCTACTAAAATATATATTCTATTTACTATTAGATGATATGCTCAATTTTCTATTAAATTATGAACGATCTATTCTCATTTAGGAAATTCAGAAATTTATTTCACTCTTTCTGAATATATACTTATAAACTATATTCTTTCTATTTTGAATGCTTCTACTTTACCTAGAATGTTTCATATTTGTACGATGGAATTAATTTTTTACGCATTACATGCAATATTAGAATTTTGTACTTTATAAAAATATTGTATTCTCATCAGGAATATTATGTAATATTAAATCGATTTTTAGTTTAATATTATTTTCCCAGTGAAAGAAATACAATATCTTAATAATTTTAAAGAATTGTATGAAAAAATTATTTTAAAATATTACAAGAATTAATAAATAAAAGCATTGACCATTCTCTTAGTTATCAATTAATATATTATTCACCTAAATATTAATTTCATAGAGATGACTCCATTCCATCTGGTTGTCTATAAATGATTTGAGAAATTAATTTTTGATTTTCATAAAATTTATTAACAGTAGATATGAAATATATCAAAAATTAGAAATTATAAGGAAAACAATCGAATACTTTCTTATTTATGCAGAAAAGAGTGGAAATGATAATTTTTTTTATTGAAAAGCGATGAATATAGAAAGAAATTAAGATATAATAAATGTCATAAGAATTATTTAAATAATTTATTATATTATAAAGATAAATCTTATGGCATAAGAATTTCATTCTTTAAATAATTCTTATGTCTTAAGAATTATTTGAATGATTTATTATATTATAAAGAATTATTCAAACAATAATTTATTTGAAATATCTTCGTAAGCATTTCATGCCTTTACGATGTGGTTTCAACATCCTAATGTTTAAAGTAAAAATTAGTAAATGTAAGAAATTAAGAATATTGTAAGAAAATAATAATTAAATATTTTTATTTAGTAATTAGAATATTTTTATTAGAATGTAAATAGTACTAACGATAATTAATATTTTGCATTCTAATAAAATATTTAATTTGTCTGGAAGTTCTTGAGAATAAACGAAATAGATTTTTTTTTTTTTTTGGTCTTTGGTACTTAATTGAATTTCCCGATTATTATGAGAGTGCTCTGTTAGAAGTAGGGAACGTAAACTATTAGCTATTTACTGAATGAAGAAATGGCAAGCCAGTCGCTTGATTCTTTCAGAAATTAATACTCTTGATTCTTTCAAGTTTCCCCGAATATTATACTCTTGATTCTTTCAAGTTTCCCCGAATATTATACTCTTGATTCTTTCAAGTTTCCCCGAATATTATACTCTTGATTCTTTCAAGAGTATAATATTCGGGGTCCATTTTAGGAAACCTATAGCAATTCTCAGATTATTATTTGAACAGAGTTTGATGCTTTAAATTGAGTCTCCGGAATATTATTTCGACTTCCAAAAGCCCCATATTCAAGTCTCCTCTAATATTATTGCGAATTATTCTGCCGGACATATTAGCAAGAATGCTTATAAGAAGACCACCACACGGTTTATTTTGTACTGAAAAAAATTCTGTTACGGAAAGAAATGTCACTTAAAAAAACCCAAAAGGGGAGAGGTAGAAAATAGTGAAATTGTAAGCCATTGCTTTTTCCCTTAATTTCCCTGCAATTCCATTCCAGGAAGATAAGAAAGAAGACAAAAGGGTTATTAGAAACTGATCCAGATTGAGACTATCAAAAGATCAAGAGCAAAAGGGATTTAACAACAAGAAAGCTCATAAATTCGAACCCGAAATTTGAAAATTAGGGGGAAACAATTCCCGCATTTAGGAAAAGGAGAAGCAAAAACACGAACAAAAAGGGAAAATGAACAAAAACACCCAAAAAAAGTACTTTTTATGCCAAATTTGAAGTACCACCTGTATTCCATTCCATTTGAGTGCCTTTAGGTTGAGTTACAACTTTCATTGATTTTTCCTCTCCCTGTGGATTCGTTTAATTCACCTTGATTATAAATTATGGCAACATTTTACAGTAACTTTTCAGCAGTTTTTTTCAAAAATTTCAACAAGCATATTTGTTTGTTGTACAAATTTCTCCAAGATATTTTTAACTATAACTTCAGGTTTTTTTTTTGTTGTTTGTTTGTTTCAAATTTCTTTGGCATAATTTTCAGATATATTTGTTTTGGTTTCAATATTAAAATTCAAGCTTTTTCATTCTCTGATGTACTGGCAACAAGATTTTGATGTCGCTGAATGAGAACCCTGACAATGAATGCACTTTTTGGGACCTTGACTTTGATTAGCCTGTGTTTCACCACATATGTGACAGATTTGTTTGTTGTAAATTCTCGTTGGATGCTAGAAACTGTGGCATTCTTTGCATTGCCTTGGTTTACCTACAAACTTCTGTGTTGGAATTTTTGGTTTGTAAGCCAAATCATAATGGATTCTGGTACAAACTTCTGGGTTGGGTTTTTTGGTTTGTAAGCCAAATCATAATGGATTCTGGTACAAACTTCTGGGTTGGGTTTTTAGTTTGTAAGCCAAATCATAAGGGATTCTGGTACAAACTTCTGGGTTGAGTTTTTTGGTTTGTAAGCCAAATCATAATGGATTCTGGTACAAACATCTGGGTTGGGTTTTTTTTGGTTTGTAAGCCAAATCATAACGGATTCTGGTAAAGAGGTACCAAGTATTGTAACGAAAACAGAAAAAGAATCTCGAGTAGAGTTAGATTTAACAAACTTTTCATTTTAAAAATTTCTACATCGTTATTATGTATTAGTTCCTCGGTCAGTTCTTCAAGAGGAATTTTGAGTCGGAATGTCAAATATCAGGAATCTGTCAGACATATTTTCCCAAATGATGCCGGTCGAAATGAGGGTATCAAGGATTTTATTCAAGCCTAAGACTTGGACAGCGTACGCGGGGTTCGATTTTGTGAAAATAATCTTTCCTTGTCTTATAAATTTCATACTCAAAATATTTCTGTGCCTGTTGATGTGCTGTTTAGTATAGACCTGAATAAGAAATGGCTTAATACGAGAGATGGTGGATGATACATCTCTGTTTTACTGTTCGTTTAAGTATCCTGAGACGACCATTTTTCAACGGTTCTATCTCACTAAGAGATGACACGCGGAAGGATGTGCGCATTTCCGGAATTTACTTTATTGTTAAATGTAAACATCCCTTCCTTCATCTTTCCTCTCAGCCCTATTTTGTCGAATTAAACTCATCTTAAAGCATACGGAAAGTTCGGAAGATTTGAAATCCGTTAGCAAACAATGCACAATTATGCTAAGTTCTTCATATTGTCTTTGGCCAATTCGAGTAATTAGTCCATTGGTGGATTTCCCACTCTTAAAGAATTTTCGTTAGAAGCAGGATGTATTTGAATGTTAGTTGAAGCCTGCATTATAGGGGTGGCATTTACCAAGAAAGAGTCCAAGATATATATATATATCTTGAACTCTTTCTTAGTAAATGCCGTACCTATAATGCAGGCAGGCTTCAACTAACATTCAAATATATATATATATATATATATATATATATATATATAAGAAATTAGAACAAATGAGCTTCTTACCTAATGCCCAGAAAATAAAAAGCTGAGGAAAACCACATTAATTGGAAACCCAAACGTTGAGAGTTCGCAGTATGAATCCAACGCAAAACAACCGTTAAATCCAAAATCATCGTTCAAAACAGCTTCGGAACAGTGAAACTCATTTAAATATGTATATAAATAACTAAAAAACACGCAGCTTATGGAAAGCCGGTCAGCCGGTCGTTTTTACATAATGTTGCCGTTAAATCTTTTCTCTCCTTTTTTTTTATTTAGTTACTTTTATTCAAGCTTTGAATATTTACTCCACGTGCATTTAAACGACTTGAATAAGAAATAAAAAAAGAAAAGAAAAAATGTTATTTCATTTTTTCTTTCAAAACTGGCAACATAAATTGTTAGTGTTAGAAACAGTTAAAATTGGAACGTGAAAATCTCTTTTAGCCCCTAACTTTTAAGACATTGCTGCTATCGAAACATTTTAAATACAAAAGTTGTTCGTCGTAATGCATCGATAATTTGGCTAATTAGATTTTTTTTTCTATTTTTTAAGTATATAACGAAATGTAATTTTCAGCCTCCTCCCCTTTCCCACCATTTTCCTCCCCTTTGAGCTAGATGGCCCATTTACGAACTCATCTGATGTCATGTCGTCATATTCCCTACAACATATTCCAAACCAATTGAAATCCTCCAAAAAATTATTCTAATTATCCTGTTCACAAGATATATATATATATATAATATTTAGACGATATTATATAATATATAATATTTCAGACTGCTTCATAGAACGTTTTTACAGCTGCACTTAATTTAATCCTTCGTGTTTAGCTAATTAATGGTGCCGCAAAATGTTATATGAAATTTTCTGGAGAGGGTTCCTTAGAGGTTGTATGCCTAAAAGAGGACCTCCTGCCTAGTTCCATTTAGACAGGGGGGAAAAATATAAAATAAGTCAAGAAATAGAACGTCTATTCGAACGCAAAAATAGGCCTAACCATCGCCAGATATGTAATTGCTGTAACTTGCATAAGGAAAACGAGGCTCATATCTTACAAAACAATTATTTTTCAAGCCTGAAAACATTTTTTTAAAGATATTAATTTGAATTCCGTATAAATTTCTCCTTTATTTTAATAATATTTTTTAAATTTAATTTGACTCACTATCTTTTTTGAAATATTATCAAAAAATTCAGTCATACGCTTTTGCCGATTACGAACTGCGAAATAAAATTTTCCGCCTCTGCTTTTATTTCATATATATACATTTTTGAATTTACAGTAAACTGATTCAATTGAATTCATTTTTTTTCGGTCGCATCAAATAATATTTCATATTAATCATTTAACATCTTGAAAGTAGTTCGTTTAGCGATGACATTTACGAACACTTTATGAACTTATTTATGAAAAATTTCAATTCCTTTTCATTAATGGACTGTTTTGTTTTCAATGAATAGTTCTATAGATTAATTCTGGACACAGCTGCTCTGTGAATCAAAGTGGTTAGGGATTAGTATTCCCTTTTCGCATTAGCATTACCTGAATAACCATCTTTGTCCCTTTTCTGGTGAACGATTCTTTGCGACGTAGGCTGGTTTGTCTTTTCCTCGTCGACAATTCTCCTTCTGGGCGAATGATCTCCAATTCCATTATCTCCTTCACGTTCCTGTAGGAAAAAGACCGAAATAGGATTTTAGTGGAGATTTGGGATGATCCCGTATTGCAAATTACATTTGGAAAAGCTGCTTCTAGTCATTGACTGTCGAGTGGTTTAAAAATAATATCTATGAGATTAATTTTATTTATGTTATTTGCAATAAAAATCATTGTCTTTTCTTTTATTTGTTCCTTTTTTTGTTTTAAAGTTTCCATTTGGAAGATGTAATAAAATTTAAATGTGGTTCTATGTGAATCTTATTAAAAATATTTAACTAAAGCATAAATGGTTTAAAATATTTTAAATAAATATCATAAATGCGTTTTACAAGAAATATGCTTAAATTTATAATCCAAATAATCTGTTAACTCTTTCATTGATGAGGCTGGTATTTAGGTGGATCGATGTATACCTATTTAGCACAATATGCTCAACAACATTGTTACGATATCTTCTAGATAATTACCGATATTTAGAATATTGAACAGCATTATGGAGATATCGTACAGTATCGTTTTGTGCTAATAAGGATGAAATACACTAGCTATATATATATATGTTAGAAAGAAAATAAGAAAAGTTTCTACTAATACTAAAAAAAATACACTAGTTCAAAGCTGTTATACCTGAATATCGGTATACTATCTCAGTAATCGATATGTGTTCCATATCGATTCTATAATGACCGACATTTAGCATATCGAACAACATCGTGGAGATCTCGTACAATATCTGTGCTAATAGGGATGGGATACATTAGCTCAAGGCTTCAGCCTGATCTTCAAATTTCTTCCTTTTTTTTTTTCTTTTTTTTTTTAAAAAGGCCGCGGTGGCCTGGTGGTAAGGTCTCGGCTTGTGAGCCGTAGGGTTTCAGGTTCGAGACCCGATTCCACCGAAGAACCGTCGTGTAAGGGGGCTTGTTGCACGTTAAGTCCGTCATGCCAAACGTCCTCCCGCTCGTGTGGTGTGCTGAGAGGGGTGCCAGCTCAAGTGTCGTCCTCGTCATCTGACCGCGGTTCAAAATTACGAGGTCCGTCCAAAAAATAGCCCTAGTGTTGCTTTACAACGGAACGTTAATATAACTAAACTAAACTCTTCCTGTTTTTCTTATTTTTTTATATTAATCTGTTTAGAATCATATCAGAAAGATTATAAGATAAAATTATAACAGAAGTAGAACAGAAAGAAAAAATTATTTAAAATAAACACTAAAAAAAGGGATACACTAGTTCAATGTAGTATAAATGAACATCGGTATATTAGCTCGGTAATCGGTAAGGAATGCACAAGTTCAATGTTGATTCGATATTGACCAATATTTGGAATATCGAATAACATCGTGGAAATATCGTTATATATATATCGTACAATGTTTCTTGCTAATACGGATGGGATACACTAGTTCAATGCTCCTTTCTAATCTTCAGGCTTTCAACCTTTTTCCCTATTTTTCTTACATTAATCTATTCTGAATTATATCAGTAAGAAAATAAGAACAGATTATAACAGAAATAAAACAGGAAGAAAAGTAAATTTAAAACCAACTCTAAAAAGGAAATTTATAAAACTGGAAGAAAAAGGCTTGAATTTACATTTGACGAATTTTAAATGAAAAAGACGTATGAAATAAACCATGAAAATAATAAATACAAAGACAGAAAATATTTAGATATTTTTTTTCTTCTACAGATTATTTACTGCAGCATGTTCTAAAAGGTACACTATCTTGCTCAAATAATGTTTGTCAGTGAAATTAGACGCACTGTGCTTAGATGAATTCCTTTAAGTAGATAGAGGGTTCAGGGAGTGGTAGTCTGAAATTCACAGACAGAAAGAACTCACTGGCATATTCTGGAAGTCAGCCCTTTCAATTTAGGATAAAATATGGGACCATGTAATTGAATGGTATTATCTTGTCAAATAAAGCATTATAAATCCAATAAACACTTTTATTGAGTTTGAAATGTAACGAAAGAATTTTAATAACCACTTAAATACAGTTGTATAAATAAATTGGATAAATCAACTATCAATTTACAAGTGATTGCTCAAATTTTCTGTTTAAATTTTCCGAGATGTTTTTAATAGCTATATATATGCAAATAACACAAAATAACGAAAGACGAGGCTCCTTATTTATATGCAACTTCATCCATCCCAGATGGTGGAGTTCACTTTGATATGAGATTAACATCATGCATCCCAGATGTGTCGTCAAGTGTGTTTATTTCTCTTAATTACTTTGTTCCAAGTTTAGAGATTTTAAATTTATTAAAGTAATATTTTACAGTTAGTTCATGTTTCAAAAAGAATTCGAGTATAAGAAAAAGATTACCTGGATCATTTCGATTAACAATTTTGAAAGAAACCAGTGGAAAAGGTCCTCTTATACTCTCTCACAAAGGTGCCATCACTTCGAATGCCTTACGTGGCACTGGCATGCAATAGTTACGAAATACTAACTTTCAGCTTGAATTTAGCATTGTTAATGAATTACTATAATCATACTATACTATAATATATATATACTATACTAATACATATATACTATACTATACTAATACATACCATACTATAATCATTTAGTCACTTCATATAGGATGAGAGATATTTTCTTTCCTGCTATCAAAGTCTTGGACTGCTTTTGATTTTTTTTATTTACATTTCAATTATTTCATATAAAAATAAAATTTTAAAAAACGAAGTAGGTTTTATTCGTTACTTTTTAAAAAAGGGTAAAATTCATAGTAATAAGTTAATTTATAAAAATAGGAATGTAGCAAAATTATGCTCAAAATATATGTTTTGTAAAACTTTCTATTGTTTTGTCTATGAATATATCATATTTTTACCTTTTTAACAGTCCAAATATTTTTGAATGTGTGCTATAACATTGTTTTGTAGTTACTTTTGATGATTTCTAAATATATTTTCATGTTTGTTTGATGTTGCTTGACATGCCCATGTCATATCGGGTTTAGGCTAGATTTAAGTTTAAAGCTAATTTTTCCTCTTGGATGTTATGTCAGGGCAATGCGGGGTACTGCTAGTCAAAATCATAAAGAGAATAGTTGTTACTAATATTCGCTTATCTTCATTTCTTTCTATTTTACCACAAGCATCTCAATATTAATTTGTAATCAGAGGGATTTTATTATCCTTAGATTCTTTCGAATATATTTTGCAGATTAGGCTTAAAAATATTGCATTTTTACTGGAATGTTGAAGTCAAATAACTGAATAACGCTCATAAAATTTGTACATTTCAAAACTTTTAATTCGGTACTAACTGGAATAGAAAAAGTATATAGAAAATGTTAGAAGATTTTTTTAAACCTTTTTTCTTTATTTTTTTCCTTAAGCCTAACTAAGAGCACTAACTTTGTATTTTCGAGTCATTCTTAACCCGTCTATGGTAAATCGTGACAAATGAATTTCTTTTTCATGGGCGTATTTTAAAGCTTAATCAATAAAATTTTGATTAATCAACAAAATTTGAAACTGGTGAACTTCCCCGGTTGGTGAAAATAATAGGTAGCCAATAACTTCTCAATCGAATTAGCTAGTAACGTAATTGAAAGTTAAAAGAATAAAGAGAAATGTGCTTATTTTTTTAATATTTTTTACATATATTTTTCTAAAACATACTTAAAAACTTCCAGTCATTTTAAATTGCATAATACAAAAAAGACACATTCAAATTCGTTGAAACAAATTATATCACGGTGCACAATAAGTACAGAAAATTTTGAATAAAAAATAAGTACAGAAATATATTTATTCTACACTTGTTCGAATATGCTCTGTATTTAAATAAGTAAAGAAGACATTTGTTGTATTGAAGTACAACAAATGTCCTCAAGTTATAGCGAAATAAACATACTGTTTCAGTCTTTGCTATTTCTGTTTATTTAATGTATCTCAATATTGTTTCGCTATTATACAAAAGAAATAGCGTCAAGTTATTATCTTGTAATAATTAAAGAAGATTTATTTAATCTCAATTTTAAATATAAACAAACATTTTTTCATGAGTTGAATTTTTGCCAGACTTTAAAAAGACTCTTAAATCATTATCTCAAAATAACCACGGTTTATTCTTCAATTTCCTTCTGTTTGTTCTTTAAATTTATGTACATATTTTATTATTAATAGAATTTAAAAACTGTATACACATCATGATCTCAAACGATTATAAATGATTTCGTCGATAAATAATATAAATGATTAAAATATAAATAATATAAATGATTTCGTCTTTAACCTTTTATACTTAAGCATCACACTGTTATTAAATGTTTGAAGCATTCTACAATGTAATAAATATGGGAAGTTAACGTAATTGATCATCATGAAATCACATTCTAAAGTTGTGCAAAGAGTTTTCGTTCCTCTATGTTTTATGAAAACTGTGAAATCGCTGGAACTACCCAATATATTAATTTTGAAACATCCCAGAACTTTTCCTTTAAATATTCACCCCACTTTCTAAAGCACAACACTTATGCCCATTTTAGTGCCCTAGCTGAAGTTTGACCTCCTTATGGCTTACTTATGAGCAAATACTTTGCATCTAAATGGTAATGGGACATAAAAAGATTCCCTCATGTAGTATCAGTTTACGTCAGAACGGTAAATAAATTTTGAATTTGTTTTTCTATGGGTGTTATAAAGCTTTAAGGGGTGGACTCTATTATGTTTTTTCGAATTATTCACTTAGAGTTATGAAATTCTTATGCATATGTATTATAAATGCAAAGAAAAAATTCTCTAAAAAAATTTTAACGAAAATTATTTTTCAACGAATTTAAAACGAAACATTATTTTTAAAAAATAAAAGATATATAATTTTTTAATATCAAAATATTTCAGCGACTCAATTTTTAATTTTTTCTATTATTTTTTCTTATTACACAATATAAATTTATTTGAAATTAAACGGTGAATTATTTTGTAATTCTAATTAATTTCTAAATTTTTTGAAATATTTTTATGCACACTTACCAAATTTTCATAAGAATTTTATTTTTTTTGGAATTAAAATTGACTTTCATCTTAAAAAAACTCGAAATATAAAATGCATACCCTATTTTCTTTTGATGTTCAACCTAAATCTTAAATTAAGACACCTGGAACCTTTCTAATATATTTAAATGTACTTACAGCATCAATTTGAGGAAAGTAATTAAAATGTGCTTTTCTTTCTCTACACCTTTGAAATATCCATTTTATTGAATAATATATATTATAACGCTATTTTAGTTGAATATAAACATATATTTTGGTGAGGGAAAGATAAAAATAAAATTTCATGTTTATGTCCAATTTTGCTTATTTCAAAGTCCACTGTCATCTTAATAGAATGATTTACAGATACAAATAAAATTCATGCCTTTTCTTAGTCAAAGATTTTCTTAGCCAAATTGAGTATTTATTTGTCATTATGCATTATAATGAAATCTAAAAATTAAAACAGAATAATTATTCCTAAATAAATATTTCGATTTGAATTGTGTTGCATAAGAAAATCCATCTTTATATAGGATATCTATTTACTTTAATCGTCCATTAGTAGTTAATTTCTAAACATTTAGAGATAAGCATAGACTTCTAGTTGGATAGCCGCTTTAAATGGCAGGAAGAATTATATATATTTTGTTAATTCATTAAATGCATTTTTGAGAAAATTTTGATGCATAATAAATAGAACATTAAATGTCTTACACAGCATGACATATACAATATCAAGCATGCTGCTGTACTTTGAAAAAGGTTAAGGTCTATGTACACACTTGAAACTTCGAAAATCGTTCAAAATGTCGAATATTTTTTTTATTGTTTAATAATGCTCTCTGATCCTTTAGCTTTCAAACGACACCAAGATGTTGTCAATATTCGAAATATTTCTCGAGTTATAATTATTTTTCTTGAGGTGCTTTCATTAAAAACTCTAGTTATGGTTTTTTAAAACTCATTTTATGAAGAATGATATTTTTCCACTATGTTGTTTCATTCAAACAATCATAACTCAACAAGAAATGAACCAAATGCAATTATTTATATATCAAAATAATCTGTATGAAATAGCGGATGTTTTGTGCCTCAATCAAAGATACATATATAGAGATAAATTTTTATTAGCTATTTAAAAGTTAAAATGACAGAAAAAATCTCGCTTTTTCTATTCATCGTTGATGAAAAAATTGTTTAAAAAAAACTATATATTTTTATAACTTGATTGAGGCAGACAACATGAAGACTAATATTAGACATCATTTCGAACTAGAATTCTGTGTCTGTACAAATTAGAATTTAAGATATCATGTTTCAAAAAATATGCTACTTAGCTCATTAAATATTATTTAATTAACTAATAATTAGTGTACTATTGTTTTTTCTCACTGAAATGAGTTTAAACATATATTAATGACCTACTGTAAAAAAAAACTGGATTTTTAAAGTTAAAATTTAAAAAAAATCTTCTAGTGTGTACGTACACCTTAAAATAAATGTTCAAAGGATTTGCAATTACAAATGATACATGCTGAGCATATTTATACTCCATTTCAAAAACTATGGAGCTTTTATGAATTTTAGTATTTTAAGCTAAGTAATGGCCACCTCGATGGAGAACCGCCCATGATTAGATGTTCTTCCTTAAGGTGGCCCTTGAAATAATTTAAAATAATTATATTCAAATCTTCCTAACTTCATCGTTTTCCGTAGCAATAAAGTAGGAAGTAATAATAGAATGTATTGCCAACAATATTTTACTAAATATGGGTAATAGTATCCAAATTAGAAAAATGGGAGAGGGATTGTATGAATTTCGGAGTTCTGAAAACTGTATAAAAATTTATATTTAGTAACCTTTTCATCCACAACATAAAATATAATTCTTATTTTTATGGAAAGAATTATATTTTAGAGCATTTTTTCCATTTGACATTTTCTCTCTCGTTCCATTGATAGTGTATGTCTATAATCTTTAGAAATTAACAATTAAGTGGGCTTATTATTAGAAGTATGAGTTGTATATTAATTTTTTATAATTAAAATGATTTCTAGAACATCCTTTATATTGTTTTTTAAAATTATTCTATTTCACAACAAGTATTGAGAACTAAAATTTATTTTGCATAATGTATGAAGTAATAACAGAATAAAAAACATTTATTGCTTAATGTTTCACGCTACAACAGTACAACTTCTTTAACACAGAATATGTTTCAAGCAGTTTTAAGCTCAAATTGATTAAATAATACTTGACAGCATCAAAAAAATATTTTAAATATAATGCCTTTTTTTTTAGCAAAATGTGTCATACAAGCAAAAAATCGAATATTTTATTCATATATTTATAATTTCAAACGCAGCTGAAACTAAAATTTTAAATGAATAAATAACCAAAAATAAATTAAAGCATTTAAACAAACAAAACTAATTCTCATATGCCATTTTGCTTATATAGGATGTCTCTTAATGGAAAGGCAAACTCAATGGATTGTTAGTAGACATCAAGAGGAACAAAAAATATCAAAGGAACATGATATCACAAAACCAAACTCAGAAAATGAAAATCGCGAAAAACATTCTGACATTCGCTGCTCTGAGCTCAAAAATCGTTGCTAACACATAATGCAAGAATGTGGACGTTGCCGCATGGCAGTGTGTGCTAAAAATTCCAACATTTTTTGCGTGTCAGCTTTAGGGTAGGAATTTTCCGTAATTATGTCTTGGGCCTATATCTGCTGCATGAACGTCTGAACGAATCAAAAGTCTGCTGGCCACAGCGGGCAAGGTATGTGGTTCCTGTATGATAGCACCCTTGAACATTTTTTCCATTGCTGAGTAATCATCCTGACACGCGGGATCAATTAACCAGCCTCCATACTCACCGGATCTGAACCCCTGTGACTTTTTTCTTTGGGATAATTTAAATCACTTGTTTATACAACGCCTGAAGACACAATGGATGATCTTTTTGTGTCTACAGACCTTCGATCTACAGTCGCTGCGGCATCAACAAAAAAATGTCTAATATTTTCGTGTGTGTCTGGAAATCGTCTATATGTCGTTGAAAACTGTGCAATGACGTCAGTACCCCTTTAATAATTAATCAAGAAATATTTTTGCAGTTATTATTGTATTTTTTGTCGTTTCAGCGTGACGTCAAAATCCTGTGAACGTTTTCAGAGAACTTCATCCTCTCAAAGTGGTTTGCGACGTCCTGTTCCACTGCAATTTTTGTTCCCTTTGATGTCTACCAATAATTCTCCGCGTTTGTCGTATAAATGCTAATTCGTAGTTGGAAACAGTTATCCAATATAGAAATCAATCGTCTTGCTATATATTTCGAGCTCATTATGAAAATCTCTATTTAAATTTGTATAATATGTCGTGTAAAATTAAACTAACAGCAATGAACACCGGCCTCATTACAAAGTAATAAGCAAATTTGAAAAATGTTACGTACCTATGTTTCTATCATGTTTTATAAATGCAAATATTTATCAGAATTTTATGTTGCAGTAAATTCTGTATATAATATCATATGCATTTAATAAATAATTTATTCTTATAAACTATTTCCATTTATTAAATAAAGTATTCTTATAAGCTATTTCCATTTAATAAATAATTTATTTCTTTAACAACTATAAATACATTTAAAATTATTCATAACCTGTAAAAAACATTCTACTTGGATTCGACTTCTAAATTTTTTATTCATCTTTTTTGCAATTTTTTTAATTTATTTTTAATTATAATATTAAAACATGAGGTCCATAAAAATGAATTTAATATCGTCCGAACATGTACGCATAAATGTAGCTCTAACATAGTGAAAAGTGTTGTTGTAATATAAAATTGAAATATTTATAAAATTGGGATAAAGAATTGTATAGATATAATAAGGATATCATTGAGAATTTAAAGTTTTGTCAAGTAACATTGTTTCGTAAATATTGGTGGAAACTTTACCATCTTAATTAATATTTAATGGATATTTTAAAGTTTTGAGCATCTTTTCTTTATGAGTAAATACTCCCTAAGAAATGCCACGTTTGGGGTCTGTAAGTCTGACGATCAGTCCCAAAGAACACAGAGAATGGTTTTTTTCATCATCTTATGTCTTAGTTTACAGATAGCATCCTGTTTACATGCATTATCATATCAAGCAGGAAAATGTTTTATATTGGAAAAAAAGTACTTACTTAACAATATTTTCTATTTCTTCTTTTCCTTTCTTTGAAACAGGAATTTTATCGATATAAATTATTTTATCCCCTGGCAAAACTCCTGCTTTTTCCGCTGTACTACCTACAAAAATCACACCATCTGTGAGTGAAAAGCTTCATAATTTCAAATAGAAATCAATGATTAAACATTCTGCAAGAAAACGCAGCTGTTAAAATAAACTCATTATTGCCAAATATGAGACCTCAGTGTTTATCAGTTCCTATAACTCCTGAAACACGAAGTGGCCAGAGGAGTCACATCCTGTTTCAGCAGGTGAGATTGAAAAATAGGAGAGGAAAAAAGTTATTGAAAATAAAATATATTGATTCTATATCTATTACGAACATCAAAATAAATATTGACGCCTGTTCTTACGAAATGCGTTGTTAGGAAGATACGAAATTAATTAAATGTTATGAAATTAGGGAAAATAATTTTCAGTTGCATTAATTTCAGTGGCACATATTTATTTAACAAAAAAAGTCATTGCCTTCGAGGTTTTATGAAATTCAAACTTGTGGGGAAATAGTTTGGCTCTCAAGTGCTTATACGTTTCTCAAAACCAATTAAAATTGATTTTCGAAAACTACTTATTATTACTGAATTTAAAAGTTGATATTGCGTTTATTAGTTGAATTTTTTAAGCTTGAATTCATAATTCATTGTGATATGCTGAGAAGAGAAGCAATTATTTTAGTAAAAACTAAATGAAATGTAGATATTGCATAAGAATTGTCTTATCATATCAGATATTTATTTGTCATTATAATATTAGGTAGATTCCTATAGGAAAACTACCTATTGCAATGGTTCTCCTGATGAGACTTCGGAATATATATATATATATATATATATATATATATATATATATATATATATATATATATATATATATATATATATATATATATATATATATATATATATATACAAGGTGTCTCAAAAACCTTGACCGCAGCTTTTATACCTGAAATATTGATCGTAGACACATACTGTAAATTACAAAGTTGCGTAAAAAAAAAGTTCAAATTGCTAAGAAATCAGGGGATTAAACTTTAAAAAATACAAAATTTAAATTTTTATACAGACTCCGTACAAAAAAAAAATTCCGAGTGAGTAAAATGTGACGCATCCTCTAATAAGGTCATGTACGATATTTCAGCATTTTATCACAAAAAGACTCAAATATATGAAACTACATAAATGCTGACTTAAACCACTTTTCGATGCCTGGATATGAGTTCGCAAAGAGAAAAAATCAGGTAGGAAGTTCGTGTTTTAGGGGTCGTACACAAATAAACAAAGAAAGTAATGATTGAATAAATTAATAATAATTTTACTGTTTATTGATTCAAAAGTGTGACAAATTTGTAGAAATAATAATATAAATGTAAGATTACATAACTTAAAGGAAAGATTACTTTAATGAAAGATTAAATAAGATTTTTTACAAGTTCACTGACTATGTTACTTTTAAATTATATTCTTTAATTCATGATATAAAATTTTAAAAGTATTTTTCAGGAAGCATTGATTTTAAAATTTGTATTTAAAACTAAAGATATGAAACATATTTAATTTTTTATGATGCATTTATGCGTGGCGTCATCTACACTGAAGCTGTAAACATTTGCATGTTAATTTGTAATTGATTCTTCTCCAATTTTGATTTAACATATCTTTGAGAATTTTCATGATAAAAATCTAAAATTTTGTACATGACCTTATTAGAGGATGGGGAACATTTAATTTACTGAGAATTTTTTTTTGTACGGGATCCGTATAAAAATTTAATTTTTGTATTTTTTGAAGTTTAATCCTCTGAACATTTTAATCGATTTCATAATATTTTGCACCTTTTCTTACAAAACTTTGTAATTTACAGTATATGTCTACAATCAATATTTAAGGAATAAAAGCCGCGGTCAAGGTTTTTTAAACACCCTGTGTGTGTGTGTGTGTGTGTGTGTGTGTCTATATATATATATATATATATATATATATATATATATATATATATATATAAGAAACGCTTTGCCCATATTTCGTGAACCGGATAACTCGAGTACTTTTGTTTGATTTTAACTGGTTTGGATATGTTGTTAGAAATTTAAAAATCTCGAACGAGTTCGTAAAGGGCCCATCTAGCTCAAAAGGGGTGGAAATGGTAGGAGGTTGGAATTTTCATTTCGATATAACTTTCTTAATATTGAAGATATAAAAATAAATCCAATTAGCCAAATTAGTGCCTCATTAAGACAAACAACTGTAGTATATAAAGTTTTTTGATAACTGCAATATCTTAGAAGATGGGCACTAAAAAAGGACTTCCAAGCCCTAATTTTGACTGTTTCGAACATCAACAATTTATGTTGCCAGATAATAACTTAGATGCAAAGGAATCTACATTTGCCCTCTAGCTTTCCAGAAGGAATTTTTTAAATTCTACTAGATACCTTTTTTTCAGCAAAAGTTGGATTAATATAAATAAACAAATTTGACAATGGCAGAAAAAATAATTAATTAATTTGAGTCCCTGCTTTTAATAATAATTAATTAACTAAAACAAATCGTTTAATTAAAGCAACTTTACTAAAAAAACGTTTTTCTTCCTTAAAGAACTGGCTTAGTATTATTTAATTATCAAAAATGAATCGAAAATGCAAAAATGGCTATAATGCAAGGAGGAATCATCGCTCACATAAGACTAAAGATTTGTTTACATAAGAACTGACTTTAATCTTGAAACCTTTAAAATGAAAACTGTTTGTAATTTCACTAAAACTTGTATTAAAGTCAAAAACTTCTGTTAATGGCGTTTTATTTATTTTTTCCCAATAGTTTCTGATTATCAGCAGAATCTTCAATAATACGCATTTTTAACCAAATAGAAATGCATAAAACACACACATATAATACAGATATTATATCATATTAATTCCTATTTTTATATAACTTGGCAACCATTTGGTCAAATGGTTTGGTTTGGTTTATCGGTTTTAATAGCACAAGAGCCAGAAAAGGCTATACGCTCCACTTGGTCAAATGGAAAAGGAAGCTTGATAAAAAAAAAAAAAAAATTCATTAGTGTGTCACAATCCATATTTATGGACTTTATCTATCCTAAACTGTTGAAAATGTTTACGGAGGATCAATTAAAGGTCATCCATGTGCAATAACACAAGAGGAAGATAATTATTTAGTCATAAAAATATGTCAAAGAAGAACAAGAAAAACCGTTAATCTGGAAAAAAAAAATTTCATGGCCTTAACACTGAAATATCATAGAGGAGGTTATAAACTGTGCAAATGAACGAAGCAGTTTGGGGGTAAAAAAAAAGGCGATTCTCATAACAGATTAGTCAGAACGTTATTTAGAAACGGATAACAGTCCTTTCTTTATAAGGAGAGAAAATTCAGGTAGATTGGTGATTTTGGCATAAATAAATGTTATTTAATATATAGACCTGCATATTATCCTGAAAAACAATTTCACAGATAGGAGATAAAGAAAGGAGATTCAGAATCGTTTGTTTTAGTTTGTACTTGAGCAATCTGTGATTATGTCCCTCTTAATGAACGACTTCACAAGACTCATCTTATGAAATATAGAAATTCAAACTATAATACCAAACTTATGGATAGCATGCTCATTCTATCAAAATCTATTGCAGGAAGTACTGATAGTAAAGCATTGCAGGTCTGCAAAGACCTCATGTAACAGTTTTCGACAGATAAAAGCTGCTTTTATGGAGGAATAAAAAAGATATATTCAGAAATGACTGGATCCAAGGAGAAAAATTCCTTGCCAAACCGATATTCTGCCTTTTCAACTGTTTTAGAAAGTTGCACGCTCTACTTACAGCATGTAAAATTCTAAAAAAAAAAGCTTTATTTTTTCTCAAATGTTGTAATTAAATATCCATAAATACTTTGGACAATCTTTTACCTATTGAATAAAACTAAATAATCTGAAAGACGAATTTTCTGGCTTAATAGACCTTATGCAAAAATATATTCTTGATTTTCTGAAAAAAATTATTAATGAAATATATATATTACTTAAAAAGATAAGTGTTTTCTTTTTTTATTTTATAGATATTTGATTATTTATTATTTCTATTATTGAATAAAACTGAATTCAGCAGCTAATTTTTTTTTCGGAATCCTTAATCTATCGCATACAGAACACACTTGATGTAAATACGCTGCCTTTTGCATTTTTATGTAATTGTTTTTTTTATTCTTCATATTATTAAATGTAATACATTTTTCATTTCTCTATGTCTATTAATTGAGCTATGACGAAATTATTAGTCCAAACGTTCGTATAATACTCCGAGAATCTGCATGGACGTATACTACAGATGATCACTGTCCTCATGATCACTATCCTCAGATGATCACTGTTCTATTATCCTCATTATATAGTTAACTACAATTAATTAGCACCTATGCATTACCCTCACTTATTGTTGGTGATAACTTAAATATTTCGAATATCATGCATAAAAAAGGAAATAAAATTTTTAATTTGAAAGAATTGATCCTTACCATCTCAAACGAACATCAAGTATGTGTTATTCAATTAATAATAAGTCAAGTTATTCAATTAATTATAGCTATTCTAAACATCTTTTCTTACTAAATTGAAACAATTTTACTTCTTTATCTTTTCAATGGATTTTTTTTTATTTATTAACTCAGATCTAAGTTCATGATTTTTGAAAATATTAAAATATATATACTTGCCTTCATTCACGAACTCCACAACAGGTGGTTTCGTCCATGCCACAGTGAAGCCGAAACCAGATGGGCTCTTTGGAACGGCAATCTGTATAAAAAAAAAATATTATTTAATAATATTTAATTCGAATCAATTTATTCGCAAATTTTATAATTAAAAAATAACATTTGCTAATTTTGGGGAAATCGTGCACACATATTTAAAATATTATAATAAATCTGATAAAACATTCATTACCTGAACAAAGGAATTTTTATCAATTATTCTTTTGTAATTTTATAATTTTGCAGTTCCATTCACATTGATATCTATAGGTTACTGTTTCTTTATTGAAATCGAAAAAAAAATTATTAAACAAAATTCTAAATCGAAGATAATTAACTGGCAATCTAACTTTTGATGAACATTTGGGTACAAAATTAATTGCAATGTTGAACAAAAATAGCTGATAATTCCAGCTGATAATTTTTAAAATTCACCCCCATTAAAAACTATTTCCTAAGAAACACTTAAGCATTTAATAAATCCATACACTTCATAAATTTTATCACTGCCAAATTTATCACCCATATTTCTTTTCTATCTTTAAAATGTTTATTTTTATATTTGTGAAAAATTACTCATTTTAAGTGTCGTTATTCATTCAAGACGTCACTAAAACAAAAAGTAAATTTTGTTCAACTGAATTTAAATCAAAAGCATTTTCTCAAAGTATATTTATAAAATCAGTATGAAAATAAAATACCAAAAAAAAAAACTGTTTCCTAATTTTTTTTTATTGCTCCTTTTTACAGTATATGCTGACAAAGCTAAAATTAGTTTATATTAAACATGAATTTTATGGACTCAATGTACTTTAAATTCATACAAGCTCTAACTCAAAACGAAAGATTACGTAATATTCCAGAATGTTAACACGCCATTCCAGAACTCCAAATACGTCAATCTGAATTTCACTAATAGCATTTCAACCTATCATAATCATATCTTTTTTAGCAACTTATTGATCGGCATTTTCTCTGTTAAATAACAGAAAAAAAGGCACATATTTTGCTATGAGAAAGAATTTGATATGTTGAAAAAATTACTTACCGTCATAGTTTTCTTCTTTTCAGACAGCCATCTAAAGGATCTTCGCAACGCTGAAAAAAATTGATAAATAATTAAGAATTAAACCCTCACTGTAGTTGAATAAAAAATATTGATGAAATATTTAAGATAAGATATTAATTAATTTAACCTACAATAATTAATAAACCTTATATTAAAAACAACTGGCAGTTAATTCTAAAACAGATTTTTTTTTAATTCAACTATTACAAATAATAATGGTTTGCATATTTTCTAAATTTCAATAAAGTTTAGTGTTAGTGACTTAAAGTATAATCTTTAATACTTTATTTTAACTAGGCACAATTGTTCAATAGAGAATTAGCTCTCACTTTATGGATTTCAGGTCCATTATTGCTCTGTATTCAAATGTGTATAGATTTATATACCAAATTTAACCATTTTCAAATTGCTATATAACTGTAAAATTGTAATGCAATAATTAATTTTGAAATAATCCAGGACTGGTAATTTTTCTTTCATGTTTTGAGAAAGAGCTATACAGATAGAAAATGGAACCCTAATATCAAAAAGAGCTGAGTTTAAAGAAAGTAAATTTAGGCAAAGAATTGTCATATTTATTAGCTTTCAGACCACAGTTTAAAGTATGCAAAAGACAAGCCATTTCGAATATGAAATACTGTTACGTTAATAACCACTGTAATCAAACCAATTTCGAATGCAAACTTGCAAACAATCATTCAATCTGTAGCAGATGCTCTGTATGTTATTTTATGTTATGGAAATCCAAGTGTTTCATTTTGTCTGACAAATCAGCAACAGTCTTGATAGTTGATGGTGCTTAATTTGTCATCCAATGATGTTCCATATGTACTCGATGAGAAAAAAAGGTCAATCTTCGTCTGCGATATCATGTTGAGAGATCGCAGAAGCATGGTTATGTTACTTTGTTGAAAAATGCTTTCTGCAATAATTGCAAAAATTGTCAGCGCATTTGCTGTCAATGTACATGTGATGACAAGAGCGTAGCTATCATAGGAAATGATTCCCAGACCATAAATTCTGATGCAGATTACGTGAGTTTGCTTTACAGTTTGCTCCAAGCACTCACCTTTCTAACTAAGACTATCATTCACACCAAGACAGAAACAACTCTCATCTAAGGACATAACAAATATCCACTCTGCCCCCAATGCCTAACAGCATGGAGATTTGGTGTTAGATGCATAATTTTACAGCATGCCTGACTCGGAGCTGTCCATCAAGTAATCGATTTGTTATCGTTCTCTGTCTTAACATGAAGGTGTCTTAAGGACATGTGTCTGTCTTAACATCTGGTGATAATAGGTGCTCGAATTTTTACTGCAAATACGGTATGATGCACCAGAGCCTTGCGTCGAATACGGCGGATTTCCATCTCAGTAATAATCTGTGAGCGGTTTTACCATGATCTTCCTGAAACATTAACTTTCAGAAAGCCTTTATTGCCAGCAATCATATATAATAGACAAATCCTTGCTAAGCTTTTTAATAATATCTCGAAAAAGCAATCCACCTTCTCGTAACCCCATCACATGACCTCTTTAAACTCAACAAGTGGCTGATATTTCCTTCGTCCTTTTAACTGAATTCCTGCATCAAATCTAAATCACAGAGTCTAATGCAGATGATGAATACTACTCGCGAAAATTGCATCACATATTTAAAGTAAACGTTATTTAAAATAGCACTATTAGATACATTCTGATCGTGCCAATTTGAATAGACCCAATCTTTCTCCCCCGGGGGGCACCTCGTAATTGAAGATGAGAAACTTCAGACTTGGTGGTTGGTTCTCGCCACCTTGGTGTGTACCGAAAAAGGGGGAGGGGATCTGGCTTCTCCCATCGATGACGGGGCGTACTTCGTACTTCACAAGGGAAGGGTTGTACCATGGCCGGTGATGGCCCTTAGGACCCCAGCTCACACCGGTGTTGCTGTTGCGGCGGTCCGATCATTCAAATTTTTCCGTGCGCCTTCGAGAAGGTCGGAGCATCCAGTTTATGGTTAAAGTAAGATCCAATCTTTCGGAAATGCAAATACAAATTGTCATTTATCTAGCACAACTCTTGCTTAGTGCTGAGATTTTATTTTCAGACAATCTATATATATCTTAAAGAATTTCTTTTGGAAGTGAATTCCTATTGCAAAACTGCATCGAACCATATTTTTTGAATTATTTCTACCTCACAAAATGTACGATACGGCTGAGAATATTGTTCTCAGATTTCGATCGAAATCATAATTCTAAAGTTAAAAGAAGAAAGAAAAAGTGTGAAAGGATGCAAAAAAGTTGAGTACCGCAACTCGAAGAGAATTTTAGCAGAAAATACCGAAGCGCATACAAATGACAACACATTGAAGAGTTTCACAAAGTTGGGGAAAAAATTTATTTGAAATATGGACTCAGAAAGGTACTTTTCCCGGATTTTGTGCTCTTTTTTCAACTAAACACTTTGAAAAACTTTGAATTTTTAAACATCTTTCGAATCTTTTGAGAATTTTGAAACTCTTTCAATTTTCGTATTGGAGAAGTCAGTGTTCCCTTTACTAAAAATAAGTTGAGAAACTAAAACTTTTGTATTCTTTTCCACCTAAAATGTAATTTGTTTATCTTAGATATCTTTTAATTATCTTTAATTACTAATTTATATCTTTAATTAGTTGCAATAGAAATTTAATTGCATAAGCATAAGTTTGAAAACGTATAAATTGACACGAAAATTTTGAAATAAATTTCTTATATACACATTTTTAGATATTAATTGATAAGGAACATCTAATATGAAATAAATTAGAAATTTTCGAATTATACTTTTTAATTCAAAATGGTTAGAAAGTTCATAATTTCACATTACAATTACATTAATTTTTTTTTACACTTTTTGGTTGTCATGAAAGGTCTGTTGTTTTAATTAACCATAGGTCTTGAAATTTATTTTTAATTTTAAAAGTTTTCAAGAATTTTTAAATAAATATATATTTATTTTTTCCTTTATTCCATTGAAATTTTCTTAATTTAAACCCAAAAAATATCAATATTTGATGTAATGCATATAAATTAAAGAGATTCTAATATTTTTTATTCTTCTATTGAACATTATAGTTATGTTTTTTCTTACCTGCCATTCTTCTTGAAGTATTCTGTTCAGTTCTGTATCATTTATTTCATGCTCTATCTCAAATATAAAGTTGCTGTCAATCTGTAAAAATAAACAAACATTTTAAAGCTATATTGCCAGTATATTCAAAAAGAAAAATTTCCAATTTTTCATTTACTGAGTATTATATTTTTAGCTACACAAAAAAATCATAAAATATTAGTATTCATGTTATTAAATTAAATTACCAATTATGTTCATTGTTACAATGTTCAAATTGTGGCTTTTTGAAATTTGTTTGAAATATACTTAAAGAATAAGCCAAGAGGGAAATATTTAATTTAATTATTCCCTCTTAATATTTAAAATATTTTACTTTTTAGGATTCAAATATCATGCAAATGATCTGAGACGAAACTAATTTTTATGCTATTGAATTAATTAATCTAATTATTTTCATTCGAATCCAATTACGAATTTGATTTCTCTTGGGAATAAAATAGATCTTTTTTCAATCCCAGAAAATTAATTAATTTGTGAATCTTAATTCGTTATTAAAAATAATAGTTTTTAACTTATGTTTCGTAGAAGAGGAAATCTGTTTCCAAAAACTATTTTTATGTAATAATTATAAAATTATTTTTCTTAAAGTGAGGATGTTAAAATAAGTTGTAATTGGGGTCAAGAGAGTTAGTTGTATTTTGTATTTAGTTGTATTTTGTAATTTCTTACAAGTTATGAAAGCCTTGCTACAAAAATCTATATTTATATAAAATGCATTTCTATTCTTTGCATTTCTATCATATGCATAGAAATTGCTATTATTACTAATTGTCTAATGTATCTTTTAGAAGGCTACTACTCAAATTTCGATGACTACTCTAATTTTCATAACTCACTTTTTTTCTAAGATGTATACGTCTGTTATAAATGGTTTAGAAATTAGCTGTTGGATCCGGATTAGAGTAGATATTCTGCCTATATTAAACTATGTTTGTCTAAAATAGCACAAGATAAACAAATTAATAATACTACAGATATTTTAAATCACAAAATTCTATTATTATTTATTTTTCTAGAAAATATCATGTATCATATTTATTTCATTTCTTACAAACACGTGATAAAAATGACACTTTCCTATGTTTGGCTTGCAATAAGAGTGAACTCAATCTTTTAAATTTTTAACTTTTATCAGCGTGGTGGCAATATGTTGATGAAAACTAAATTTTTCTTTCCTTCAAGCATAACGTGCTCGTGCAGGTTAAATTTTATATTTATTTTGAGTGAAATGTATTTCTGAAAAATATACTTAAAATATTTTTTTTAATTGAAAAAAAATTATGTTGCAAAATTATAAATATTTTCGAAAATATATATTTTTTTTAATTTTAAGATGATCTAAAAATTAATTTTATGTTGTAATATTTTCAGAAATTATCTCAGAAAAACGCCAAAACTTCACTTAATTTTTAATTAATTTAAATTCTAATTAAAATTTCAAAAAAAAATCGTTCCACTATATGCTTTCTTCAAAGTACACACATGTAACTAGTTTAGTTGATCTAGCTCAAATTGTCTAACCTGTAGAGCGCCACACACACATTCATCTTCATTATAAGTAAAAATGAAGATAAATACTAGCCACCCAGGAGTGACGGCTGGTCTTTTGCTGCCCCTAGGTGCAATGGACCGTGTTTGCTTATCATGGAGAAGTGTATCTCCGTATGCTGGTGGGTGTTTGCTCTCTCTCTCTGTGTCTCTCTCTCTCTCTCATTGATGACCTTAAACCCTATTTTGGGCTGGTTTAATAGGCATGGGAATTCATACTAATTTCCCTTGGTTACTTCTAATATAATTGGCCATAAAAAGTGATCAATTAGAACTTCTGTGCATAATTTAGTCTTTATTGGTTCGTCAATCATTTATGTCCAACTTTCGTTAGACATTTAACTCATACAATTCACAAACTTTTCCTCATTCTGTCCATTATTCTATACGTCTCTCGATTCTGAATCATCTTATCCAAAATTTAGATTTTGATTTGAAACAAACTGATTAGATCAATCAATTTATAACTTGCCTTCTGAATCAAAACATGTTCATAAAAATGCAAAACTAATATGTAGAATTACTTATCATTGAAGTTTTATTTTAATTTCCTGGTAGTTTACTGAAGTGATGTTCAAACAGCTTCATTATTTTTATATTATCTTAGAGAGTTTTTCTTTACTGATTAAATAAAAATTAAAGGTTTAAAAATATGAAGACAGCAATCTCAAGCTGAATGAGCGATTATAATTTCTTAAACATTTGGTTATATGTGGAAAAAGAAACAGTGGTATAAAAATGGATAGATTATAAATTATATTATATATCTCTTTCTTCTTATAATATAATTACCTCATAATTGCAATTGAAGAATAATATTTTTACAGCAACGATTATAACGATTTTAATTTCATTGTAACAAGGAAATGTAAAGTTTTAATACGTCTCTCTCTCTCTTTCTCTCTCTCTCTCTCTCTGTGTGTGTCTGTCTGTGCGTGTCTGTGTGTGAGTCTGTCTGTGTATGTGTGTATGTCTGTCTGTCTCTCTGTGTGTGTGACTTATTAAGAGTCATGAAAACAGATAAGCTTGCGAAATTAATATCATTAAAAAAAAATTTCAGTTTTTGCTTTAATTTTTAAGTTTTTTTTTTCTTAAATTTTGAATGGTATAAAAATTATTTTTGTAATTATTAAAAATTATTTTTGTACTATATTATTTTCAGAAATTATCATAGAAAATTATCAAAATTTTTCTTAACTTTTAATTACTTTAACTTCAAACTATAAATTCTTACTAGATAATTAATTCAAAATTCTAATTTTTTTTAAAATCACTCTTAGAAGTACATTCTCACCATTCATAGATTTGCGTCATATGAAGTTGACCTAAGCCTAACGATTTGACTCTTAGAGAGCAAACAAACACTCATAATCACTTTTATTAATAGTAGAGAAGCTTTGCAGCAAAAATTGTAACTATAGAGGCAGATCCCACTATTAACCCTTACTTATTATATGTGTCTATTTACATCAGAAACACTCTGATGCTTCTGATATAGATGCGAGTAGACAGGATAGTTTATGCATTCCAAAAGCTGTGCTTCCGCCTCATTAAATTTCCACGTTACATTAAACTGAAGATATTTAACTCATGAAGACAAGTGCAACTAGAATTTAAGTCCATCAACATAAAGGATTTTCCTTGGAATTAATTCTTGAAACTGCACTGCTTTCATTCTGAAACGAAAACTCGCGTGTGGGTATCTCAAAGTTTACTTTCTCGTATATGTAATATAGAGAAAATATAGTAATTTTCAAAAGATTTGAACTCCAGATTTTGATAAATCTCCGCGTTTTAGACCACCTTGGTTCAAAAAATACGGTTTGGGAAAATGTCTGTCTGTCTGTGACAAAGATAACTCCAAAACGTTTTGATACAGACAGGATGAAATTTGTTATGTGGTCTTTACACCTAATTTGTAGATTTCTGCCGAATTTTGATCGAAATCTGTTCAGAGGAAGTCTGTTGTTTGGCTGTTTGAATATAATTTGTCACCGTAACTGCAAAAAGAAAATAGATTGATAGATGAAATTCGATATACAGAATTAACATCTGCAGTTGAGAAAACTATGAAATTTTGAGGCAAATCCTATGAGGGATTGATTGTCTGTCCGCCTGTACTTTTAGAAACCTGTAAACGTAATAAAATATAAAAATACTCAGCAATAATAGACTTCTCTTTTACATCAGATATCCTTTGAACGTTCATCTACAATTTACATCCCTCTTCTTTAACTGCTAATCGTCTTTTTCAAATTTCAAAAAAGTTAAAAATTACTACAAACTTCTAGGAGATTAGTTTACTGAAGGGTGAAAAAGATAATTTATTTTTAAACAACTTAGTGTTCTTTAACTACTTGCACATATCGCATCCTAGAAATACCGTTGGAGTAACAGACGTACTGTATCAGCAGGTCTTTTAAAGTTGTTTTTATATTGAAATCTGGATGAATAAGTAAAACCATTCGTTGATAAGAAGATTTAAATTAAATATTCAAACCGATAAATGCAAACTATAAAGACAGCTCCTATTAAAAACACTTATTCCATCAAATATAAATGTAAAAAGTATTTATTCATTTTTTCATAAATGCTTGCAAGTAAATACCGTGATTAATATTTCATATTTCGAATTGCTATTTTATTCAGTGCCAAATGAAATTTTAGAAAAATTGCCTGTGTCTGCATAAATCTATTAGACTACGTAGGCAACAATTAAAGAGCTGTAATGCCTCCAAGCTAATGGTCTTTTTTCTCTTTCCTCAATTCTACTATATGCTTTACTTCATTTCTTGCTTCTAAATTGGATTACCGGTATCGATTTTCTCCCCTTTCTCTAAATTGGTTTACAGGCTTTGTTTCTTTTAATATTATTATTATTATCATTTTTCTATATTTATATTATAGAATTATTATTATGTTCTTTTTATATTAACATATAAAGGCTTAAAAACTTTACCTATATATAGAGAGATAGATAGATATACATAGGTGAAGTTTTTTTAAGCCTTTAAATTCAAAACGGCGTCTAGTATAGCCTGGGAAGTAAATGTACCTATAGTAAAATGATATTGAATTGAACGATATAAAATATAATTGCGCCAGTTTACAGCACCCCTAGTAGCGAAATAAGAACGATACAAAAAAATAAGGAAATCAGGCAAAAATACCAATTAGAAAAATGTACGTTATATCATAATAAAAACCCGGAAAAAATGATCTTGATGTTATCTGTAAAATTGTAGGAGATATTCGAGATTAAAACTATGAACTCTCCGTGATTTGAAAAAAAGATTCTGAGTAAAATTGAATATTTTGAACTATAATGCTCTGAAATTTAAAAAAATTCCTGATTCAGTTTGAATACGTAAAGGTGCACGGCCTGAATAAATCAAATGAAAACACATAATTAGATTGTCTTGAAGATACAAAAACTATATCATATTTCATAATATTATCATTTATAAAATATTCTTTTTTTTTTTCAAATTACATTTGAAACATTTTTTTTTTTTTATTTCTATATTTTATTCTTTCATTTGGAACAAATCATTTTACTATTTTTTTTTATTCCCAACGTCTTTTCGAATAATGAAAATTTCTGTGCCTCCCATGTTGGAAAACGATAGTGAAGTAATTATGAGTTAATGATTACATGAAAGAAAGGAAATTAAAAATGTTCATTTAACAAATTTCAATAAACTGTATTTATCATAAGGATTTTTTAACAACATTTTCCATACAAGTGTTGAAAACTCGGCAAAGAAACCTTGTGGCCTTATTCCTGCAACCAGTATTTTTCTGGTCGATTCTATAGGATGTCTTAACATTAGGGTTACAAGGAGGAGAAAAGTACACTTAGCCTAGTCGAAATCAAATAGTGGATTGGAAATTCTTGTAAATAGCCTTTCACATACGCGTAATTTTCGAGCGTTTAGAGAAAATATTCTTTAATTCGGCATTCCACAGAAAGATTCAATAGTCACAACAAATGACCTCATTACTGTCCATGCTGAATAGGGCAAGATCATAATCAATGACGTTGCAGCTGTTGTCAACAGATACAGAATTTATATCCAATATGCGTAGTTTGTGTGTAGAAAAAAATAACTTTTTTCTCTCGCACACACACATGCACATCGATATTCGGATTGATGACGTCATTAAGATTTTATTATTTTTTCATTAAAAGAAATATTTTGACATTCAGTTACTCGCTTTAATTCTCTTTAGGATGGAAAAAAATATGTGCGGAGTGAATACATCCATAAAGGATTTTCATTGTCATCCTAATGAATTTGAAAGATTCATGAGATATTTTTCACAGTTTTGATATGAACCATGTATTTTGGATCTAAATGTTTAGTATAGCCAATGACGTAGCAATGACTCTAATAATGATCAGATTCTGTACAGTGTAAACAGCTGTGATGTCAATGGTTAAGATCACTGAATCTTGCTATGGAATGCTGGAAATAATCTTTTAGGAAATGCTCAGCAAACCTGTGCGTATGCAACGCCATCTATCGCGTCTGGCAAATATTTCTTATCTAAAATTTCTAAGTGATTCCTAGTCATCTAAATATGTTTAATCCATCTATAAGTTTGAAATTCTGGTATTGAGACACCTCATTTAGTAACAAATAAACAACAACATTATTTCGATATCGTCATTTCACAGACCGGTATTCAGAAAATCGAGATATCGTACAATATCTTATGTTAATTGGATCCTGCATATGCAGCTCATAATGTAAAGACCTTATCGGACAGACAATAATCAACTGCATTTGAATGAACAGTTGCTATTCATTCTTGGAGGCAATTGGGCAGCCACGATTTTTGTCTTTCTACACTATATTCAATTGGCTTGAATATATAGACAATAATGACAGGGAAAATATGTTTTGATAGTGATATAGTACGACAATAACAAAAGAGAGAGAGAGAGAAATTAACCATAACCAGCTGTTTTTTAAGACAGCAAATGCATCTTTACCAACATTTTTGACATTCCTTTATCAATTGAAATTATAAACGATAGTCACCCGCCTGATAAAAAGCTCAAATTAAAAGTATGCATTGTGAAATTTCATAATATAGAGTAGAGAATATGGTGTTTATATCTATAATTCTGAGTAAAATAAGTTTAACTGAAAGCAGCTTTTAAAAGTATACATTTATTAGTGTACTAAACAGAAAATATTTTATATTTCGAATATTTTTCCTCTTTTAATTCCCGCCATAACTTCACTACAATTTAGCGACACTATTGTGGTGAATAGCTTATACGCCAGCTAACAGCTACGCTAGAAGGGCAATTGCTTTTGTATCCTGGTCATGTTACTGGACTGCGAACCACATAGTTCCAGGTTCTATCCTCACTCATACCAATTCGTCACATTGATGACCTCGGACGATGAACCTTCAACCTTCGTAAGCTGTTATGGCGCCATCTACCCGCAACCAAAAGTTGTCCGACTCACTTGACGCAGCAACCACTCATCCACACACGCTAGCCATAACGCTTGGCGCTACTCAAATGGGTACAGGCGCATTAGAATCAACAGCTAATACATCACCACTCAACAGCCATACCGTTCGTCTCACCTCCGACTCACTGGAGGGAGAGTCTGTATTGAATAGCATATAATCCAGTTAACAATAACGCTACCCGAGCAATTGCTTTTGTATCGTGCTCATGTTACTGGGCTGCAAACCACAAGATCCCAGGTTCTATCTTCACTCATACCAATCCGCTACACTATCACGAAATTGAAATTTGATTTAATTAATATCTAATAGTTAATTTTATTCTATAGGTACAAAAATAATACATCGCAATCGATCTGCATCGAAAATACACAAATGCACGAAATTTCAACTTTTTGTTAAATCAGGAAATTTGCGAAAAATCAATTGCAATATTTCAACTTTACAAGTCAAGTTAAATAAAGAAATGATAAATTATTTATACAAATGAACCATAAAAAGGATCACAAACTTGTAAGATGTTTGTTTTGATCTTGGCGATTTTACATTTTTAAAAAAATCTCTATTTTTGAATCTATTAATAAATTTCTTAAAAGTTTCTTATTTTTACTATTTCAGCTTCACATCACCTTTCAGCTTTACAAATTTCCCATTTCCACTTTTTTGCAATGTTTTCTCCAATTTATAATAAAATAAGATAAGGAAGTAATAATTTTTGGTGAATGAAGACAATATTTAAACTTCAAACTTAATTAAATTATTTTATCGGAGCATTTATTTGGAAATTTCTATGAAATGCTTCAAGGAAAAAGGTTTTTATCATTCAGTTTGTTTCAAAGGTTTTCATAATCAATTTGTTAGAAAATCTATGGAAATAAAAATTTTACTCTTAAGCATTTGGGGATCACAATTTATTCGCACCGTGCAATGCCACTGATATTCACTGCAAATAATTTAATCCATTATTTACCATTTCTCTTTTTTTAGGCACTTGATTTCTATTTACTTCATTACAAATAATAAAATTACTGTCTTTGAATGATGTATTTAATATTTAAACTGCTTTGTATTTAAAATTTAAGCTTTTCGCCATAATCTCAAAAACTGTGAATTTTCTTATTTCCCCTGTTGACAAAGAACAAATATATGTCTGTATTCGTGTGTTGACCGTCTATAGAACGGACTGTTTGACACAGGATGTTAAATTTACCACAGATATACTTTTGTAGGGTGGAATGTAAAATTCATAAGATTTTTTAATTTTAATTTAAACTTTAATTAATTAAAAATTAAGCGAGAATTTGACATTTTTTCCGTAATAACAACAAAAATTATGATCGCACATGAAGAATTCTTGTGCAGGTTTAAAATTCAGAAAATTATCTTTTTGATGATGATAATTTAATTACTATGCAATTTTTTTCCTGAATTTTAACATTTTAATTTTAATTTCTACGTAGTTTTCAAAAATCGATTCCCTTATTGCGATGAAATTCAAAATGGCTTTGTCCTTTTGCCAAATATTTAATCGCATGATTTTCTTCCATTGTTTAAAGTTAAAGAAGAAATCAGAAAAAGAAGACATGAAGAATCAGAAAGTGAAATAACATAACCACAAAAGGCAATGTGCAATTAGAAACAGAATACCCAGACGCTTACATTTTTAATGCCATTATGATGTCATGGAACTCGACTGCAATAACTTCATTTACAGAAAAAACAAAACGAGTTTTTATTTATGAGAAAAACAAAATACTAAAATAACATGGTTTTAATATTTATTGTAATTTAATACTTAAAACTTCTTTGAAGGAATCAAAATAACTTTATGCAACATCAAATTACACGTGTGTGAGATTTAACTGAAATTAAATATTAACAATATTTCCAGCCAACAAGTTGGTCGCCAAAGACTGCCAGTCTATATATTTTTAAAAAATAAATAAGAAAACCAAGCAACCAGTGCCCTGATTTCAACATTTTACAATTTTGCATTTTTTTTTATTAATATATTTTATTTGAAAACTCATGACCTTAAATATGTCATCAATATTCGAATGTCCATAACCCTATTTTCGAAACAAATCTCTAAAACATTACTTCACAGAACATAATCTACGGAAGAAAACTACAACTGAGTTCTTGACGATGAACTAACTGGTTGCCAAAGACGGATAGTAGAAATCAATGAATTCTAATTTTAAAAAAAATTAATTAATTTTAACATAAAATAATTCGAGGCATTTATCCCTTTCATTTTATCATTCTAGTAATTTTTTATTAGAAAAATATGATAGAATAGTTTAATTTAATACATTTAGTTATTTTTTTTGTAAATAATAATAAAAATATTCTTTGGTAAAATCAAATTTCCATGCTTAACATTCTATTATTACCATTATTTTTATCTATAAATTATTTTCTATTTTCAAAAAGGAAGATCAATACATCTTTTTAACAATGATGTTAATTTTTTTTTCAGTAAAAACATAGAAATATCCATTACTTACTTTTGTTGTAGATAAAAAGAGAGAAGGTCTCTTCGAACCGTAGTGTATCGATACTACCAGCTCTCTGAAAGAATCGATTACTGATTAGAACATAATCCAATAACAGAAGACCTATACGTGCAAAAATCCTCAGAAAGTTCCTTCACTTACAAGAGTTTTATCTTACCTGCTTCTCGTCGAATGAGACTAATAATCGACTGTTGCCAAAAGATTCAGAGAAATAAATCGTTTGAAATAATCAGCGAAAAAAAAGAATTCATTTTTTTATTTGAACAGTAATGCTGGAGTATTAGTAACAATGATTGTGAAATCAAAATCATTATAACAGACAATTTTTTTTTTCGAAAGGAGAAATAAATGTTTCGATTCTTATCAGTAATAAAAATCTATCAACATGAGTATTTAAAATAGGAAGAAATAAAAAAATTCTAAAGATATTTTATGAAATTTATAAATCATTATCTACTTCTGCGTATTTAGTCTCTTATCTAGGTTTTTAAAAAATGTTTCAAGATTTAAATTTCAAGTACAAGGAAATAACGGCCTGCTTTTATTTATGTGTTATAATGCGATACTTTCAAAAGAATATTTTTATAAATTGGAAGATTTACAAAATTATTCAATTTCATTTCGTTTAAAACCATTGTTACACCATAGTTCACTTATTCATTAGTATTTCCTAAATTCAGTGTAATATTTAATATAAAATTTCAAAAAACCATGTATGTAAGTTTTCCTAATCAAATATAATTATCAATTAATTCATTTTCTTGTTTATTTAATTTTAATTTCCATGTTGATACATTTATAGTAATAAAGAAACATGGCGAAATTTCAACAGGAAATAAACTGGTTTCATAATTAAAATTTAGAAAATTTAACATAATTAAATCAGTATTCAACATTTCAAATAATAGATCATCTCTAAATTCTCATTTTCTAACAAATAATTATTTATTTATTCTGTGTTTTAATTATACGAAATACTTTTCTTTCTATGTTAAAATGTGGAGTATATTTTTTTAATTCAAATTTCAATATGATAGATGGCTAAATAATTGAATATAAATAGCAATAATAATCTGATAATAACAATATAAATTTTTTCACTTTTAAGATTGAAAAAAGACTTTCTAAATTTCTCACGAAAAGAATAAAAATAACTAAAAGTATTAGTTTTGTTTTTTAAAAACCATAATACTCTAGGGGGGAAAAAAGAAATTATACAAAAAATTCGTTTTCCGAAGATTTTATACCCATAGAAGTGTATGCAAATTCAAATAAACCTAAATTTTTTATGTGTATAATTTATAGTAAAAATTAGTTATAATTTTATTTAAAAAAAATTTAAAAAATTTTAGGCATAATTTTATAGTAAAAGTAATTTTTTTTTCTATTTGTTTCTTTCTACACATAATGCATAAATTTGTATATTTTTAATATATCAACGTCTTTTTTTTTCTTGTAATATTTGTTTTAGCTCAACTTCGTTTTCAATTTCCGCAGTTCCTAACGTCATGAGATGAAACTTAAAATATTTGAGTCAACTATGCAAATATTAACTGCTAACCAACACCAATATTTGAGTTTTGCAAATAATATTTTAGGCTGAACTGAACACCTTAGCTGACTTTTCAGATTGGATTCTTGCATTTCATTCTTAAATACGAAGGATCGATGCAACTTTTAAAAATTAAAATTTGAATGGGAAATAATGAATCCGCCGACGTTTCACATTTTTATAGGGCAACGACCACTTGCAAAACAATATGTAATTTAATGATATTTACTATATTTGTGTAATATAATATATGTAATATGTTTTCATTGCATCAACGGAAAACATAACATTGTATGAGTTATAGAAACGTATAAAAATGAATACAATATTGTTTTTCAAAAAGTTAAAACGCCTGAAATATTTTTAGGTTATATTTGCGTAAATTTTTGAAAAGAAATAAAATAATGTGAAATTCTACATGATTTAAAAAGTATTGTCTCTTATTTAGGATAGTTAGAAATAATAAATACCTCATAATATAATAATAATTTTCCCTTTTTCCTTTCCTACAATAAGTTTTTTGCGCTTGGAAACTGATATGTTATGATATTGACCATAACGGCTCCATATTATTATGTGGATATTTTTACTTTGTCAAGTTCAATAACTTTAAAAGGTACATTTACACGCATTTTTATTTGAAAAAGAAGAAGGAGAGCCACAATTGAGTTAAGACCCTTGATTCATATTCTGAAATATTTCATTCAGTTTAATTTAGTTTAGTTCAGTTCAGTTTAAATTTAACGTTAATTTCACCAATAATTCTTTATTTACGTTTATGTTGTACTATATATTTATTCAGGACGTGGCAATTTAAAGAAATATAGCCAACGAATGAAAAAAAAAGTTTAAATAAGTTGTTTAAAAAAATTAGTTATATAAAATGTAACTATTTTTTTATGTTTTGTAACTTAATAAAAATTTTCAATGCATCAGAAATTTGACTTATTGCTAAAACACTTGTACTTGCACATTTTTATTTGGCCTAAATTCATTTTCTGTCTTTGTCGTATATGAAGTCTAATACAAAATAAAAGCACTTTAATCGTCAAAAATTCAAAAAAAAAGCACTTCAATCGTCAAAAATTCAAATACAAGATTTTGATAAATCTCAAAATTTCCAAACGCCCTGAAACCGAAAAAAGCATTTTTGACATTTTGCCTACTTTTGAAAACGATAGTTCAAATAAGTTTCGAGCTAGAAGAATGAAATTTAGTATGTAATCTTAAACAAACTTGTAGATTTTTATCGAATTTTGAACGAAATTCATTCACTAAAAGTATGTCTGTCCGGTTATCCGAGTACAAGTGAACTCAATAATCACAATATGTAAAGAGCTGGATAAATAAGATTTGGTACACAGGTTTGCCATTAGGGCTGAGTGATGATCTAATTGCATCATTGCGATATATCGTCCAACACATATCGATATTTTTTATTATACCGTGATATCATTATTTATTTATAGCTGTTATATGTTATAAATAGCATCTCTTAACATATTGACTGATCAGAACGACTCTAAATAAAAGGAAGTTTCAATTTATATAATAAAATATATTTGCTTTCTTTTGAATAAAAATAGTTACAATATAATTGTGTTAAAACAATGCCAAAACAGTGTTTGTGTGTTATAATTTATAAAACTGCGTTTTTTCAATATAATAATTTTTAAAATTTTATTCTTTTTACTGCTGATTTACAAAAAACTTCAGCTTCTTTCATTCTTCATTTAAAAAAAAAGTAAAACGACATAATGATGTCTTTAACAAGTAAAATTAAATAGTTTTAATAAATCATGAATTCAAAATCTGATGTCTTGAAAATTAATTTTATATATAAATTACATAAAGTTTTATTTTTAATTTAATAGTATTATTCACATATTTAAATTAAATATGCACTAGAATTTTAACAATAGATATGTTACATAACTAAGAGGAATCATTCAATTTGCTATTTCAAAATTCAAAAAGGGACCAAAAATAGTAATTCCGAAATAAGTAAAACATTAATAACAAATATTATGGAGATTAAATTTATTCCAAAATGACATGCTTTTAAAACAAGTATTTTGCGACAGTATTTATAGAAATACTAGCAAGAATTATGTATGAAGGTCAATAAGAATGAAGAGCAACAAAAATAAACACTAACCAGTAACCAAAACGAAATCGAAGATGTAAATTAATTGTGAGTATCGATTTATTCTATCGCGATTTATCGTGAGCGTCAGGCGAAAGCGGAAGTATAAAGGAATTTATTTTTTTATGCGAGTGCACTTAGGTGTGAAAATGAGAGCTGCGAATAAAATTGTGAGTTTAATCTGAATTAATCCATTTTGCTTTTAGTTCTGAAGTTGAAGATTTAGCGTCTAAACAAAGATCAGTCAATAACTTTCTGATAACCACAATTATTTTTCCATAAAGATATCGTTCAGTTAGAGAACAGAAAACAGTTTATTCCAAAACGACACGCTTAAAACAAGTATTTTTATGTATTAGAATATGACAGTATTTATAGAAATATTAACAAAAATTATGTATAAAGGTCAAAAAGAACGAAGGGTAACAAAAACAAAAACTTACCGATGACCAAAACGAAATCGAAAACGCAAATTAAATGTGAATATCGATTTATTGTATCACGATTCATCATGAACTATTAATGATCACGATTTCGATAAATTGATATTTTTTGAAAACTGGCATAAAAAATCCATTTCTTAAAAATATCGATTTTTTTCGATAAATCGAAAATTGGCCCATCCCTATTTGTCATATCAATTATAGATACGTACCAGAGAAAGATTGGCGATCTGTCAGTCTGTTCTTTTGCATGCATGTACATATTCAATTTTCGGATACTTTTGTATTAACCCATGACATAAAAAAAACTGTCAAAGATCGCTCGTTAGATTTAAGCCAAAGATCGATTTTTCGTAACTATCGTTCACAAATGTCATGTAAACACCGGTTTTCTTTACTGAACTACGAAACACACAATTCTTAAGTTAGAGACTCTGAAGATCTCAATCTGAGTGCCTAAACACTCACGGATATCACAGTTTCACGCAAGGTTCGTTATTTGATCCAAAGTAGCATGATGGACAACATTTTTATTAAAGAGTATGAAAGAAAGTTTTTTGAAGACCACTCCCAGTAATTTTGCTTTATTTTCGTAATTTCAAAAGTTTTCTTGATGATTTCTGCATTTTTATTAATAATTTTTTTAATATCAAGCTATTCAAATAGTGACACTCAGTCATCACTTTTAATAACACAAAATACTAAGTAGTCTCTCCTTAGAAATAGATTTCGGGTCTCTCTCTCTCTCTTTTTTTTTTCAAATTATGATACCTAAAATATATTCGAGTAATCTATATCTTATTTCTACTTATTATAGTAAAGTTAGAAGCATTTAAAAAACGTTTCCTATTATTGGAGTTCGCTCTGGGGCGGACAACCTGGGGATTTGCTTAGGACGTCAAAATTCAGGTTGCTGTCTTTTGGCTGAAAATATCAGAAAAATTTTGATATATTAAATACCCAATTATAGTCTGTTTAATTTCTGGAGGCGTTTCAAGGACACTCGTTTTCCCTACTCTTGACTCTTTCTCCTTCTCCGTTGCCATGGTTTCGACAAAGCTTGTTTTTGTTTCACGCCAGTACGTTTCGGGAATATCTTACCTTCAGAATACCTTAACAGCTGTGTAAAAAAGAAAAAGAGTGACACTGTTATCTGCCTCAGCATTACGAGGCAGACAACCAATAACGAGGTAGAAAACGTGACCTTGAACCGCCTACAGAAAATACAGAAATGGGGACTTTCTTACTGTGTTTAGAATAATTTTTAAAGATAATAAATTTAAATCCACGAAACTTATAGTTCATAATTATTTTCAGCATTATATTTATTTATTAAAAAAAAACTTAATTTTTATTTCTTTCTGCCATTTAGATAATGTTTTCTATCTGATATTATATATTCATCTGTAATGATGCAAAATTTGGCTATTAGTTCATAATTATAATGGATACTCATTTTATATAAGTTCAGCACACATTTTATATATAATATAATATCGACATATATTAGATGAAATATATGAAGTAAGCGCAGATTTATTTTTATTATTTGTGTTATAGTGGTGTCTGTTTTAATTTCAGAAATATGAAAGCTAAGTGCTTTTTTTTTCTGATTCTTATAAAATTATAAAAATCAAGACAAAAAATAGCTATATAATTGCAGAAAAACGCACGTGACTTAAAAAATGATATTAAATTAAACTCTCGATGTAAATATATCGGGCTATGAAGTTAAAGCCGTAAACAAAGGAGGAAAGTATTGTATCTTTGCTTTTAAAAATAACGATGCATTTTCTGTCTCATCATTTGAGAAAAACTTTCAATATCTACAGTTTTCCCAGGTAGCATAACGTGTTGCACAATATTGTATAATATTGTATGATATTATGTAATATTAATCAATATTTCACAAATTTTATACAATATTGCGAATATTGATTGATGTCATACAATATTGTACAATATTTTGTGCTACAAGGGATACAAAAGAAAGCCTAAGAAATGTATTAAACTTTATGATAAAGTTAAATTTTGCTTAAAATCTCAGTATTGCCTTAAAATTATTGCTACTTATACCATTAACCGGATCAAATTTTGGACTCTAAATTACAATTAAGGGTTTTTCATATTCAATTACTATGTAAAGTCATCTTAGTAGTTTGGCCATTTTGTTGATCAAGTAGGAAATTTCTGATCAGATAAACTTAAAAGATGCGATTAAAAAGAAAACTTTTCAGAGTTAAAAGTGAAAAAAAAAGTTTTTTTTTTAAAGGTTTTAACATAACTGATGTTGTTTTTGCTTGATTGGGCAAGAATACATTTCTTTTTAATAGCATGAAAAATGTAACAAATGTAAATAAAATGTGGTTACAAATTTTGGCTACAAACAGGTATTTCTTAGTTAATTTCTGCTGCATTGCACTATTTCACTATCAATTTTATGCCATGTTGCATGTTTCTGCCTAATTATATGCGCGTATTGCAATTTAAAGTGGTTTGATTTTTTTATTTGAAGTAAAAAATTGTATATTTAAAAATTTAAGATGCGGCAACTTGTCTTTTTTGTCCTGAGCTAGAGCTTGTTACCTATTATTACTGTAAAAGTAACAATTCAAATAATAATTCGAGGAAGAAAACAAAGATTTTGTAAGTGGTAGAGACTGAATGAATTCACTCTCTACTCATTGACTAACAGGTATATTTCCAGAAAGACTTTGATACGAACAAGCCAGCTTCTGCCTTAACTATTGGGGAAAATTTCTTCGAGTCTACTTACCGCTTTATCAAAGTGTCTTTAAGTTTATGTTTTGCACACACATAGAGTATATTTTGATTCCCTTCATTACTAGAGTTTTTATGATTGGTTCTTTTATTTCAAAAATTTCATTTGTAGTTTAGTGCAGTATAGGATGAAATTTGTTTCGTGTAAATACAGGTATTTATTCCACAAGTAGTTACATTTTCTGTTCCCAATAAATATTAATTTATTTTATATCATATTTCCTTTTCTAAATTTTCAATTCCTGTCTTTGATAGATTTTTGAAATATTCAGATAGTTCTACAATTAGAAACAAGTACACTTTTCCATTATTGCATCATTTACTAGATGATCTTCTAGACCCTCCCCCCCCCAAAAAAAAAATTAAAAAAATACTGGATAGTGATCTTGTACTCATAAGGCTTTCAGCTTTCAAAGCATAATTGAAATTACAAATAATACAACAAAACGTGGCGTACGATTTTCTTTTATCTTTTCTTCTTTCAATCTGACCTCATCCAAGGTATATATATATATATATATATATATATAGAGAGAGAGAGAGAGAGGTGATAATAAAACTGTGGAGGATTATCAAAAATTGCTGCATAAATATATATATATTTTTTTCAAATACTCAAATAGGCAGTCGAAAGGGGGGGCGAACAAAGAAGTGCACAAGGCTTCTTGTCTTTACTGATTTTGGAAAAGAAAAGTACTTTTGGCTCAGTCTTTATAAAATCCAAATTCGCAAATATTTGTATAATATCATATATATAGTTAACATTCATCAATACAACGCAAAGTGCGAAGGTTTTTTTTTTTCTGTCTCACTACGCTTGCATATAGCTTGTGCAGATAGCGCATAGTTTTAGTTATAATCAAAATTACCATTGTTTTAACTAACAAACGATTCGAAATTTATCAGGAACATACTATAATATCATTTAGTTTTTTTTTTTTTTTTTTTTTTTTTTTTTTTTGTGTGTGTGTGTGTGTGTACTTCGGATTATACAATAATCTTATACTGACTACGCAATTGATTTTTTTTAATGTTGCGAAAATTTAAATGCGATAATGCAAAGACGATGCGTTATGCATTTATTTATTCATTTAATGAATGAATTTATCCTTCTGAGAATCACAATCATACAAATATTACAATACTTAATTAAAAATACTTTATTTGAAGAATATCTCATTGAATGTTCTGGAAATGGTAACCGTTTTCTGAAACTGACCTGGTCAGTTGTCATCACAGTTTCAAAAAGATTTTTCAAAAGACAGAAAATAAAAAAAAATTAATTTAAAAATATTATTTGAGCTCTGATATGTATTAAACCTCTGCATTCGGATGGTTCCATTAAGACACCATTCATTGCTTATCTTTTGACTGTTAAAAATATCTACAAAGTAGTAAGAAGATGTAGATTAATTTTTCGGGGAAATTCAACTTAAACCATATATATATATATATATATATATATATATATATATATATACTAATTTCTCAGAGTAATAAACAAGTATTTGTATCAGATGAATAATTATGCATCGAATTACTTTTTCGAGTACATACAGTTGAAAAATATGGATGTCAAAAGTGAAATAAAAGAACCGTGTACCACTTCTTCTTGCATACAGCCAACCACCCCACCACCACTGAATGTAGAAGAATCGACAGGATTTGTTGTGCCCGACTGAGCCGTGTACCACTGTAAACAGCAAAAGAAGGAAATCAAATCACATTATTACGCATCAATTACTACGCGAAAAAAAAATTCAGGAATATAAAGGCGATTGCGATTCCATTTACTCTATAGTTCGCTCAAGCTTTTGAGCGTTTAATTATAACTTTCAAATTCATCATTATTATTTTTAAATAGTTTTTATGACACTGATAGAAGTGTTTTTCAGGTAATTACACAATGTGCACCATCAACGGAAATATTCAATTGAAATATAATAATATGAGCAAGAAGTTTGTATTTATAATTTATTGTACTTTTTCAGTTTGGAGATGCATTATTCTTTATGCGGATGCGGTTAGACTGATCTTTTGAGTTTAGAAGCAATGCTGAGAAATCCAACCTCCTGAATTACCTGCAAAAAGAAAACAATCAATCAGCTCCATTTCTAAAAATGTGATCTTGTGTATATTTTGTCGATACTTAGTAATTGATATTTGCAGTATAATTTCAAAATGAATATGCAAAAATGTTTGTGTTCCTTGACAAGAAAATATACAAAGCTTGTACCTCATGCTTTTGGAAACAAAAGTCATCTTAGAACTTATACATTCTTGAGAGCAGAAAAGAAAAAATTCTTAAGAATGCGGTCATCGCTAAGCATGACAGTAAGATTTTTACTAGTTATTTAAGATTTTTTGTTGTTAAATATGGCATTTGGTGTTCTTCTGTTTATAAGAAATATATAAAATAGTTGTAAAGATTGGCGAAAGATCTGTATCGTGCTCTTTAGTTTTACCAATACATTTATCAGTATGATGACTTTTCAGATTTAAAATCGACATCATGTGCAGAATAATGTTGAAATTATTTTTGTTTACTTAAAACTAAAAATCATAATGCACATTTTTGGGTTTTTTTTGCTATTTTTTGACAAATTGTTCGAAACAATAGAGAACTCGTATTAATTGAAGAATATGGCTATCCATCATATTAATTGAAGAAGTGGAAAGCCTGTGGATGCAGACAGCAATTTGATTATTTATTCCGTACCCACATTTTGGCAAACTAACTGTTAGCTTTCTTCAGTCACTGTTTTAGACAACTATGTGTGCAGTTGTGGCTTCTAATTTGTGAAGAAGTTATCAAATTATTTAATTTGCACTGAGGTTACCAAATAGAAGGATACTAACTTCCATGTAATTGACAAATATTATTGATAGCATCTTTTGACTCACAGGATGTTAAACTAATCTAAAAGTTGGTTAACTCTCTCCAGTTATAAGACTCCTGTAAGTTGCAGATGCGCAAAAGAAAAACTGTGCATGTGTTGAGAGAGTAAACAATAGAAAGTTCTTGTCTCAATAAAACAAGTGCTTGATATTGTACAATTTCTGCATCCATGGTATGATAGGTTGGATTGTAGTTGGCTGAATGTAAACCCTACTTAAGTGGTACCAGTAGCTGCGAGTGTCTCATTTTGTAAGAGGATGCAAGGGTTCCTACAAGTTTGAAACCTCATTAAGAGAAAAATTATGAGAATGTACTCTTTTTGAAAACTTTCAATTTTTCAATCAAAAAATACATATTCTATATATATATATATGTATAGAATGTGTATCATAGATCTGATATGCAGGAAGAACATGAACATAAATTTACTTTAAATTTAATTAATTTATTTGACATTATTCAAGCTAATGCTTTGGAAATGATAAAAAATAAAAAAAAAGAATAGAATAATTTTTGAATCCAAGAAAGTAGAGTGAAAGAAACATACCTAAGGGAGTAAAAAGAAAGGAAAAGTCAATTTAAAGCTGCCAACGATGTGACTACATTTCCAAAATAATGCATAAATTGAGAGCTAATGTATTTTCCATGTCAGCACTACTTGCAGGAATAAATGCTAGGAAGAATTTTCAAACTTGATTTACCTAAAATGACTCATTGTACAGCCATTGTTTTCTTTTTTAAAAGAAAATTATTAGAAAAAGGAATTCATAATTGCTGGTTTACATGACATTTTTCAGATTATATCAAAATCTCTGTGCTCTATGATACTTAATGAAACCCTCTTGGCAATATTTCTCATTTGATTGGCAATAAATCTGGGAGCTTTAAATGTCCACAAGTTCTTGAAAATTAATCAATGGAATATAAATACTTAAATGATATACTAAGTAATATGAGATTTTTAATCCATTAAGCATTTTTCATTTGAATATTAGAGCATTTTGAATTATGCATGATATATATCTATTAAAAACAAATCTGATTCAGTATCCAAATTTAGGTACTAGGAATTTTATAGCATAATCAATGGATAGCAAATGCAATTTTATAATTTAAAATGTTTTTATTTTGATCGTATTAGGTTTTAAATGTGTCTAGTTACTAGTTTGAAAAATATTTGTTTGTTATGATGGTGTATATTAAAACATGACTACAGAATTCTTTTATAATTAATGCTCTATTTAACTCCTATAAAGACACTCCTCTCAGAAAAATAATAAAAAATTTTAATTACCAAAAAATTAAATTTTAACGAAAACAATTTTAATTGCAACAGTAGCTTTTTGAATATCAATCTAGTTCTTGAAATAAAGATAATTCATATTTAAATTCACAAGAAACATTCTGAAATCTCAGTGTTAATGATTTAGCCAAAGAGGTTGGTTCAAAATTTTAATGGATTTTTAACTGTGGACAAAGAGCAGTAGTAGTTTCTTTTTAAATGTACTGGTCTTGAAAACACATGAATCATAAAATGATTACTCTTTAATGGAATTTTTTTAAATATAATGTAATGAATTTATTGTTTCATGTGCCTTTTCAAATGTCCTATTTAATAATTTTATAACATACATTTTATTAATGGGTCATTTTCAAAATTCGGTGCCATTTGGAAATTGAAAAGACAAAAATAAAAAAAATTTAAATTTTTAAATTTTTTTTAATATTATTAAACAGACATTATTTCTGTATATTACTTGAATATTTTTGATACATTTTTTTCTTTTATATATTTTTAATTGATGTTTTTTTGGTCAGATATGATGAAAATTGTCATGTCTGTTACCGGACATTTTTCTTGTAATTTTTGTATTTCAGTTCAGTGTACAATAATGTAAAGCTATATTTAATATAAGTATAGAGTCATTTTACCCATATAATAAAAACTTTTGAATAAAAAAATATTTCTTATGGTATTTTTATACTTTTGTTTGTCATGTCTGTTACTAATATAGAATTCTTACAAGGATTTTTTTAATATAAAATACTATAAAAAACAATTAATGCAAAATGTCTGTCATTCTTATATATACTAGGCAGAGTCAATTAATATGTAACTCTAATTGTAGCAATATTATGTCAATTTAAACTTTTTAAGGAAAATTTTGAAATGGTAACAGACATGACACCAAGTAACAGACGTGACACTGAGTAACAGACATGACATAAATTCAGGAGCCAAATTTTGATGTAAAGCTTGAAAGGTAGAATTAAGCTAAAATGTGTTTCTCTTTTAGTACATAACTTTTTACTATAAAATAAAAAATAAAAAAACAAATATGTATATATTATTTGAAATTCACAGATACAGAATTGGAACATGTGTACACATTTTATTTTTTAGTATTTTCTTGAGTTACAATGCTATTTATTCAACATCATATTTGGAGTGATCCACATCAAACATCAAATATTGTAATTGGCGAAAAGAGCATCCAGTTAGATTTGGATTTGGAAGTTTCATTACAATATCCTCTGCTTCAATATTATATTCTTTATCATCCTCTCAAAAAAACTTTGCATGATTCCTGACTTTTTTTAAATACTTAACTGTAAAATTGTTGTCCTGGATGTCGATTATTTCTGAAACGAAATATTTTATCACTCGTTTACCCTCCAATTTTACAAGTACGAAGCTTTCTTCTTGAATATCTTGTTGAAAATTGTTGGATAAAGGAGAAGAAAAAGATTTACAATTATTTTCTGCGTTATTTATTGTCATGGCTGTGCTTTCTTGTTCATTTTCTTTTAATGCAAATACATTAACTATAAAACAGTCACAGACATTTTTCTGTCTGCAGAAACAGCTTAAATCCCTAAAAAACATTGAGTCGTTCCCAAAAGAAAAAATTTGATGTACGCTCATCGTTCCTTTTAAAACCGGAATATCAGATGGAATTATTTTTTTAAACATTTCTACCTCTGTTTCACAGATATAATGAAGCTGAATGTTTGTTTTATTTATTAAAACATTAAACAAAGTTTTTTCATCGGGTATATCTGTCCCCTGTGCAACTATTTTGTCAGCAGCTCTCTTAATGGCTCCCCCTATTCCATCAGCAGCACCCTTGCCGTGACCAGCCTCAAAAAAAGACCATGATCCATACTTATAACCATTATTTGCTATATGCTCATTCAAAAGGAAGAAATTTTTCTTCTGCCGATATTGTGTGGTAGGGCCATCAGAAAAAAAATGGATAATTTCAACTTCGGGGGAAATTCTCTTAAGCTCGTTGAATATTGGCTGAAGGTGAGCCCAAATTGCTGCAGGACCATGGTCGTAACATTCGGAAATTGTGCAGAACGAAATTGGTTCATGCTGGTTTCTTAGATATAAAACGAAAGTATGCAGAGTTGCCTGCTTTCTCGATCCTCCGAAAAGAAATGCCTGCACTTCTGTAGCATGTTTGCACACGTAATTTTCAGAAATAAAGTTTAATAAAGCAAATGATTTGATAACATTGCAAACATTAATCAATTCAGTAAATACAATGTGATAATAAAAAACAAAGAAGATAAGAGAAAAAATGAAAACTGTAACAAATATGCGCTTTTAAAAAGTAAGAACTTACATTTATTCCTTCCCCCATCCACCCTTAAAAAATTCTTCCTAAAACATCAACTAAATTTTAAACAAAACAAACCCAAAAATTGAATCATATTTCAAATCTTGAAACATGTCAAGTCTGTTACCAAAATTGTCATGTCTGTTACTATATAGAGTAACAGACATGACCAGTAACAGACATGACATTTCAAAGTACAAAAATTAAGGAAACTAAATAATTCCATAAAAACATGAAAATAAATTTTAATTAAAATTAAAAACCTAAAAATCTAAATTAATCAGTTGAATAAATTAATAAATAAATATATTTTATACAAAATATTAAGGTAACAGACATGACATGCAATAAAAATACTTAACACAAAAAGGCTTCAGCTTCTTCAATCAAACATTCAAGATGGCTGCTTGCACTTCTTTCTTAGAACATGTTTCACTGGTATACAAGTGTTGTCATTTCAAAATTTCAATCTTGTTGCTTAAAATGTTGAAAATATTGTATGGTAACAGACATGACTTAATGTCTGGACAGCTGTATTTAATTGGTAAAAATCATCTATTCTTCTTAAAAGGTTATTAAAACCTTCTTTATAACATAATTACAAGTATATTTCACAATAAAAAAATATGTCAGAATAAAAATTTTAATTTTTGGAAAGTAATGCAGCAAAAAACATTTTGAGTTTTATGATTTGGACAGCTGAATTTTTGTTTCCTCTCAACTTCTTTATTAGAAAAAAAATAAAAAAATCAGATGAATTATTTTAATTTTATTGTTTCTCCACTGGAAATTGCCTGCTAAAAAGCATGGTAAAAAAAATCATTTAAACTTTATAACATCTTGCAAAAAAAATGTGTTTCACATGGACAACAAATGGTGCCGAATTTTGAAAATGACCCTAATATGAAAAAAATATATACATTTTCAAATGCTTAAATCACGATCAAATGTTTCTCTGGCATTTTATTCAATCTAATTCAATGAGATATGTTTTAACATTATATGACAGAGAAATATTTGATAAGCTTCCATACTATGGTGAAAATATGAAAATTATGTAGGGTATATTTAAATATATGTTATCATTGTTTAACAAGTATCCATATTCTTATTTTTGATTTTTATTTTATATGAATGCTATGTAAACTATGTTCAAGTTTTCACTTTCTAGATAATGGAATGAACTTTTAAATGATATGTGCAGAAATATAATTTTATATATCAGATATTAACTGTTATGTATTTTCCACTCTTTGTAAAATATTTTCTTGAATTTTTTGTCTAGGAAATTGAGAAAGATGCAAATAATATTAACTTATTTCATATTTTGCTTTTAAAACAAAATTAAAGTGGTATTTTAATTATATTTAATTTTATAGTTTAAAATTCTTTAACATCAGTGAACTGCACAATCAATTAATGGCTTATATAATAAGGACTTTGGTTTTTGAAATAAAATCTTAATAATTCATAAATAGAATGTTTTAAATATAATCAATGACACCTTTTCTTCTTTTTCTTTTACTTATTTATGGGGGGAAAATGACTCTCTTTTTTCCTACATACATAATATATATTTCATATTTTTTATATTGAAAATGAATGTAATTTATCTAAGAGGATTTAAGAATGTTATGATTTAAGTAATATTTGATTCTGAATATTTGTTTACATTTACTTAGAGACTTACTGATCTATAATTTATATAATCTCTTGGGGTTTCATTAAATCTTAACGATATTTTATTCACTAAAATTATATCCAATAGTACTGAGATCTTGTGAAAAAATATTTAATGAAAAGGTGGTTATTATTATTATTATTATTCTTTGCGTTTCTTGAGATATTTATAAAATAAAAATAAAATGTATCTAAAATAATCATTTTAAATATCTGTAATATTAATTAACCAAGCAAACTTTGTGTGTTCTTTTAAATTATATGCAGCAATATGTTATATATGTTAAAATTTTAAATATCGAGATATTGTAAATGTACAACAATAAAATTTTATATATTTTTACTAGATTTGCCCCTCTGCTGGCCTACAAACGGATCTTTCTGCTGTGAAAGATGAAGACGTGTCAAAAAATAATTCATCCATCCATCATCAAAATTACAAATTTGAAGACATGTCTTTTGATAAGCCTGTTCCTCATGAAGACCTTATTACTGCCTTATATAAATGTAAAACCGTAAGTTTTAAGCCTTGTGTTTTGTGTTCTATTCTCGTTTTAATTAAAATATTATTCTTTCATTCTTTTTCTTTAGTGCATTTCAAGATACAAAATGAGATTAGTAAATGAGCTTTTCTCTTGGGGTTCTATAACTTTTTATTTATTTAGTAATATTTTCAAGATAATTTTGTTTCTTTCCATTTCTTAGAGTTAAGTTCATAATTTTTAAGTCTATGCATTTTTTTTCTTCAAATTTTAGTGAAGTTAAAATTATGTCATTGTTAAATTGGAATTTTTCTTTCTTTGTGTTTGCTAATTTATTTCCAGATCACTGTGATCTTTTGCAGTTGGCTGCTTTATTCATGCCAACTGTAACAGTAAAAGCTGTGTATGGATATTTATGTTGATTAAAAAAATTTTTGTCTAAACTTTTTATTTTTTATACATACTATTGAAACTTTTTTAAATTAAAATTTTTAAAATTAATTGTTTTATTATTTAATTTTTATTATTTGAAAATTATTTCTTTGATAGAGTTTAATTTATAATCAATAAAAAAATATTTTTTAGAATTTGTGGAGGGTGAAGACTTGAAAATTATATTGCATAATGGCCTCTTGAGAATTAACTTTCTATACTTAGAACCAAGTAATTGCTAACAGTCTTCGTATGACAAGACAATCCACAGAATATCAATATAGACTCAATATTTTTGCTACCTCAGTTGATGGTGTAACTTTAAAGACTGAAATATTTTACAGTGCTGTGATATATATATTTCCAGTTGCTTGGCTTTAAAGAAAAATTCAAAGTGATACAATTGATGCTAGAAAATCCTTAATGGTTACTTTCTTACCAGATACTTAGTTTTCTTATCTTCTAAATGAAAACTACTCCATTTATTTGTCATTATAGGTGTAAAGAATCATAAATATTGTTGTTATTCTGTAGTCGAAGTATATGGTTAATTGAGTTAATGGTTAAAGTATATGGTATTATGTTGAAGTATAAAGTTTATTTACTACTGAGGTGCTAAAATACTTGTGTTGCATAAAAAAGAAATGTTGTATTTACAATATTCTTTCTTGGTTTCTGTGTTTATTTTGAATATTATTTTGTATTACCAGAATTAAATGCAGTCATAATTTCTTTTGATGAAATGTATGCTAACCAGATGCAATTTCTCTTTCCTTTTAGAACATAACATTTCTTATTTTTAATGAAAATAAATTAACTGGCAATCTTTCTGATTCATACAGTTTATTAAAGAGCAACTGTAAATTTAAAAGTTATCAATAAAAAGCATGATTTAAAAAAATAGCATGATTTTTTTAAAAAAATCATGCTAATGTTTCGATTTTACTGCATCATATCTTATATAATAAGCATTTGTTAAAACCAATTTATATTTTATTTAATTTCAGCAGATAAATTATAAAGAAAATTTCAAAAACTAATTGTAATAAAATGAATATGGTTGTAGATACTAAAATATTTTGAAATTTGTCATAAACTTTGATTGGGACAAGAAACTCAAACTGTATTTCTTAATACTCAGCAATTAAAAAAATAGAATGGAATGGAACTTCCAGTAATAATTTCTTTGTCATATTAATATGTTTATTTAAAATTTAGAGAATGAGATATTGATCATTTTTTTTAATAATGGGTTTCGTAATGATGTGTAAATTTTATAGTTTCAAACTATGGTATCATTAAATCAAATTATATCTGTTTCAGTTCTAATTCACAAAAATCATGTAATTTGAAAATCCCTTTATTCAAAAAAGTATATGTAGGAATTTTTAAATTTAAATTATATATATACATATAAAATTTAAATCAAATTATATATGTATATATATATCATTTGCTGGCTGATTTAAATTTCTTTTGATTTTTTTCTACTGCCTCTCAGTGTGGTAGTTCTGAAATTATAAAAAAGCAAACACTTATTAAATATCATATATATATATATATATATATATATATATATATATATATATATATATATATATATTATTGCTATAAAGAAAATTCAGTTATTTTACAAGATGTGTAATTATTTCATAAATTAACAGATGAAATCAACTTGTAATAATTTCAAACATTAACCAACTGTTCAATGAATTGTTTAATAATAGATGAGTGGAATTAAATAATAATAAAAAAAAATTATAGATGAACAAAAAAAGGCTTTTTTTTTTTTTTTTTTTACATTTCATTTATTTAATGAAAATTTCATTATTCAAGCCCATTTAATAGTTGAAATATTTTGTATTTCCACAAAATCTTATTAAAATTGCCATACTTAAAAAACTAAATTAAAATAAGAAGATAATTTTTCATGTTTGTTAGCTCGTGTTTTTTAATCTGGGTATATCATCATTTGATGAAATAATTAATTAAACTATAAAATGTAAGTTTATATTACATGTGAACTGATTCTCTCTATTATTCATAAAGCAGTTTGAAATGTTATGGAATTAAAGTAATATGTGCATATACATTGAAACTCTGTCTACAATTTTTTCAAAGAACTGATGTATAAATAAAAAGACATATAATCGCAATTTAAATAAGCTATTTTGACTGTTATAAATTTAATATTACTAATGCAAATTTCTCTAAAAGTAATTTTAAAGCTTGGAGGATGATACTGGTGTATTGCTACTAAAATAATTAAATAAGATTAAATATTCATAAAAACAGACATTTATAAATTTAGACAAATATCATACTTTTATAGAATATCTTGCATACTTTGTATACATTTCTTATTGGATACAATTTATATTTATAAAACTAAACATTTCATTAAAATTATTTAGTAAAGTATTATGAATTCAGTTAAGTACATTGAATATCTTTTTTCTGGTTTTCTAATAAATAAAATAAATTTGTAAATTTTCACTGAAGTTCATGATATCTTTACTTTGTAAATTTTACTTTTCAAATACTTTTCTACATTTTGTTTTATTGGCATTGATCATATTTCTTGTGGTTTCTGAGAAATGATTTTTTCCCTTAAAAAAATAATGATTAAGATAGAAAATTTGAGAATTTTACAAGTAAAAGAAAAGATATATAACCAAAGTTTAGTATTACATGCTTGAAATACTTTATCAGTCTACTGTTTACAAATGACTCAGAACTGTGATAAAATAATTTATAATTGTAAGCTACATGTAGATAAAAGGCATTTAAAAAATGCTTTATTGTGTATATGAATATTGTACATCATGTAAAATGTGCTAATTCAGTTAGTTTTATGCACTGTTTGTTTATTTTATTTTAAGATATTATTTTGTATAATTTAGAAATTTAACTTTGTTTTCTTTTATGCTTCTGATGAGAACATTATGTTTAGAAATTTAAAGAAAGATAAAAATGAATTATAAATTAATTAAATGTTTTTATTTTAATTTATTATTTAATTTTATTTATTTATTATTTTATTTTATTCCTTTTTTTCTTCTAAAATAGTTATTTGCAAACCCACACTTTTAAAAAAAATTCTTCTGTTTATATTAATTTATCTTAAATAAAGCTACTACTTTAAGTATATGATGGCAAAAGTAGAAAATTCTAAATATGTAGGAAAGAAAATTATTAAATTTTAATATTTAGACTTGAAATATAAAAATTATATTAAAATGTTACATATTAAAAATACTAGATTAATTAATTTTCTCTTATTTTCCCTCCACAGATATCTGAACAAATGAAAACACTGGCTTCTACATTAAGTCTTTGTCAAGATGATGTAAGAAATCGAATAAAATTCTGTAGAGCACTTGAATTGTTGTTTAAACCTTTTTTCAGTGATTTCAAAATCCAAATTTTTGGCTCAACCGTGAATGGATTTGGGTTTAAAGGTTGTGATATAGATTTAAGCTTTGAAACTCCTGCTGAAGGAAAGGAAAAGGTAAGATATTTATTTAAACCATTTTTATATAAAATTTTAATGAACATAAAATGTGGATTTTGCATCCAATTTCATTTTCATATTTCCTCTTTTTTCCTACTAAATTAACTCATTTTTTTTTTTGTTTTTCTATCTGTGCTTGTAATGCATAATGTAAAGTTGAATAATTTTAAAGTTCATATCATGTGTCATTGTTTGTTTAAATGAAAGAAAACTAATTATTCTTGCTCTGAAAATATAAAAAGATGCGACATTATTATTTTTATGAAAGAATTCAATCATGGCATATGTTTACTTTTTGAAAACATAATTCATCATAAATCTTGCTATTTCAAATATACTTTAGATTGGAACAGGTTTTACATTCGACTGTTTTTTTTGTTTTTTTTTTGTTTGTTTTTCAGAAACGGGTGATTTATTAATTTATTTTTCTTTAATGAAAATATTTCCCAGTTCAAAATTCTTAAAGATCTTTCTGATAACTCTACATTGATTTCCATGGCAAGTCTTCTGAAAATCTATGATATTTTAAAGATTAGCTTCTAATAGTGGTTTATAAAATAACTGCATCACTAATAGTTTAATCAAATTGTTTAAAGTATTGTGGTAGTTAAATCAAGTAATTAAAAAACATAAAAATGTAGACATTTTGCGCAAAGTGATATTTTATAGAAATTATGCAATTTTTTAATGAGTTAAAACAATAACTTATTAGGAAATGCATCTTAAATCATTTTAATATTTAAAATAGTTGTTCGCTAGTATTTTGCATTTACTGCATCTATGGTTCAATTAAATATTTGATATTTTTGTATTATGATTTAGAAATGTAATTCCTTAAAATTTATTTTTTATAATAATATTGATCAAATTTTACAATTTTTTTTCTTTTGAAGTACTAATTCCAGCATTTAAATAATAATGATGTGCAATTATTATTATTTATCAACATAATAATTGCACAGTTTAAATGCTTGAAATATAACTTTTAATAATTATCCCAGTTAATTTTCTGTCATTTAGTACCATCATTCATTTTAGTTATAGTTTTGTTGAGCTCTCAATTAAAATACTGATTTGATTTTGAAGATCAATGCTACTATTAAAATGTTTAATGTTTGAAAAAACAAAATAATTACTGTTCATTCTCAAACTCGAAAATCTTCCATTAATGTGTCATGCAAATGCATGCATTAATATATGTTTATTTAGTCAAAATAGAAGTGAAAAAAGATAAAAGAAGGAGATGTTTACACTTAACAATGAGCATAACATGGATTATCTGTGAAATTGGGAGATGTAGAAACTGTGGATATCATGTAATATTGTATGTAAAAATACTGATTCACAATAAAATACTTTAGAGCAATTTTGATTTTCTCTAAGGTGCCTAAATTATGATGAATAAATGGAAGATTTCTGTTCTTAAAATTTGGTAATTTGCTTTTCTTGAAATAATAATTTTTTTAATGTTAAAACATTTTTTTTTAATATTTAATTTTATGTAACATTTTGAGATTAAAAACAGTAGATGATCTTGGCCACATTTTATGATATTATCTAAAATATTTTTTGTGATAGTTCTGAACACTCTTTTGCCATTTCAATTACCTATATAAGTAATCAATATGCAGTTTTGAATTAAAATAGTACAATAAGAAGCAACATGGTACTCATATACATGTGGGGGGAGAAGCTGAAAACAAAAAGTATCTAATGAAGCTTTAATCAAGTTTGTAGAAGTGGAAATCTCTCATTCTTGCAGATCTTGCCCCTTTGCGAGATAGAATCATCGAAAATTGGTAGTCTTTGGATACTAAAAGAAATCGTAATAATTATATGTTGAACCAATTGATTGAAATTTGCCAAATATGTGGTTTAAAAACAAAACTTTAAAATTCATGTTATTGATTCTATAATTATTTTAGCTATACAATGTTAATTTATTTACAGTTGATAATATCCGTGAAAAAACCTTCAAAATTTTAGTGAATCATTTTGCAAATTTTTGTGCTCATTCTGTGTGTATTTGAGAAACTGGTACTTGTGCTTTACCCTATGTCAGAGAGTAATTGTCAAAGACAACATGTCCGTCTATTGATTATGTTCACCAGTCACATGAAATTAGGCTTAAAATTCACAATGGAATGCAGTTAAACCAAAAGTTTGCAAATGGCGTGCAATTATTCACAAATATTGAAGGGGGGATCAAAATTTCAAGGCATTTTGCTTAAAGGGATCTGTTTTACTATATGTATTTTTGGGAGGTGGAATAGTAGATCTGTCTCTAATGGTATTTGGGTTACTTCAGAAAAACTTTATATATTATTATATTATTAGCTTTTATTAGTATTGTGGTGATCTTCATGTAGAATGTTGTATAAAGCATTTCATCGCTAGTAGAAAAATAAACTCTTTATTTCACTAACAACTATCGGAACATCACTGCTTAGTGCATGTGTACATAGAACGAGGATTCCCCGGGCGAAGTATTAATATAGATTGTATTAGGGAAAGTAGATGGGTAGCGCTTTAGAATGATATGAATGAAAGATGGTGATACGATCACAACAGTATATAAGCTTATCTTTCATTGAGAATACAAGAGCATTCCAAAACATGGTCTTTTAATTAATTTCTTGCTGCTTTTAAATGATACAAGAATAATTACTCTTCAGCATTGTCTTAGCTATTTAAAGAATGTCATTACTACAAAGCTACTGTTTAATAGATCCATGTGCTTGCATTTTTATATTTCTTTTGCTAAAATTTTGTTTATAGTTTTAACTTATTTTTGATTTTTATATGAATTCTTCTAATTTTATTGTAATAAAGAATATTAATTCTTAAAATTCTCTATAGAAAATGTTAAATCTCTCAATCTTTACTTTTACTAAATGTGTATTATTTTTTTATTCTCTGCTTTAGTATCATTATTATTATTTTTTTTTAATCTGAAAAGCTTTGTGAATTAACAAAAAACCTGCATATTTTATTTTTTAAAGATATAATTACTTTTTTTCTTTTTAAAGATAAATATCTTTCTTAAAATTTATTGTCACATTCTTCTTCAAGCTGTTAAAAATAATATAGTTTCATTGATTCATTTCAATTTGTTATTCTAGTTAATTTACTCTAATGCCGTTTGTTTAACTATTTTTGCTATTCAAATTGATCATGGTGTTTTTATGCTTTCTTATTAAATTAATACAGTAATAACAATTTGACATTTGGTTTTGATATTTTATTCAAATATTTATTTTTATTATTCTTTTTCTTAACTACCTATGTGTTATATTTTTTCGTATTGCGTTGTTAATTTAAGGAATTTTTTGCAGCTAATACCAAAGTTTAAATGGGTAAGAAATTGTTTTAGTTTAGGTAATGTCCTGCTTTTAAGTAACTAAAAGGCTATTTTTTGATACATCTCATAGTTTTGCCAGACAAAAAATAATTAGGAACTTAATGTTTTAATTAGCAGGACAAATTTTATACCATGCAAAGAATTTACTTTTTTTAACCATGCATTTCTACATCTTTATTTTATTCTATATTTAAAAATGTCAGACACCTTAAATACACCTTGTAAAAATTAAATTTTTTACAAACTTTTGTAGTTATATATATATATCTTCAATACAGTTTTCCTTCATTTTGTTTCATTGGTATTTTGTATTCTGTTTTTTAAATAAATTTTTAATTTCTTCATATAATTTTTTAAAAATTCCTTTTTTTTTTTCTTTTTTTTTTTAGAATTTTTATATAGAACCACCAGATGTACCACTAGTTAGTGAAGTTACTAGTGGAAAAGTCACTCCTCAACAAATCTCTGAATTACCTCCTAAAGAGCAACTTCTTTTCATTCATAATGTGCTTTTAGAATATTACAGAGAATCTGAAGATGCACCCATATTTATAAATGCACACGTACCACTTGTGAGATTCCATCATGATAAATTTGGATTAAAATGTGACCTAACTTTTAAAAATAAGTAAGTGAGAATTATTTTTTATGAAGCAAAATGCACTAATTTTATCATTTACAATTTTTATTTACAATACTCCATTTAGTTTACATTGCACACATTATAAAATATCTCATAATCAGTACAAATAAACTTGCAATGGCAAAATAATAACACTGTTAAAAATATAAATTTAAATCTGAAATTTAGGCCTAAGAGATTGTCTTGTGAAGAGAAGATTAAGACCTGAGTGATTTAAGATGTTTTTTTCTAATTCTTTTCTACCACAGTACCTTTCTACACCTACCTATCACACTTTCTACCTTTTACTACCTTGAAAACCAAAATAATTTGATATGTATTAGAAAAGTATAAAGATGCTAATGAGGAATTGAGAATCAAGATGAAATGCAAATAAAGAAGGTTAAATCTAAGGAAGCAAATGACATATTGTAAATTTTTATAAAATTTGCTGAGCATTATTTATTTATTTTAGCACATCAAAGCTTCATTATGCACATACTGATTTAAAAAAAAAAAAATTCCAATGCTAATCTTGTAAGGTGTAAGCATTTCACTATGTCACCTTAATAATCACTATATTTCATGTGATAATGTATATTAATTTTTAAATTGCATTCAATCATGATTTTCTGATTACAGTATTATATGTATACATTTTAGTTTTGAAAAAAATCCACACAATTTTCAATAATATTTATTAAGCTGTTGTCAATTGATCATAAAACAAGACCAGCAGATTTTGAATATTGCAATTTCTGTAGATGATAATAAAAAAACTTGAACTAGTAAATTCTAAAATATACTTTTAATTGCCTAAGAACTCCTTTAAATTGTTCAGTATCAGTTAAATCTCCTTAAGATTCTTTTATATTTTAAATAATTAATAAATTAAAAGCAAATTGTCTGTTTTATCTCAATTTGTGTTACTTATTTTAAAATACTATTATAAAACTGTGTATTATGTTTATATCATGCTCTCTTATCTAAATTAATTCACCACTGTGTTAAATTAAAACACCATTAAGGCATTTAAAAATTTGTGTTCTACTTGTAAGATTTATAAATTTTATGAAAAATATCGAAACTTGTCAAGAAATATCTTGAACATTATAATTCAATTTTTCTAAACAATAAGTTTGTGTAAACTCTATTAAAGTAGTTACAAATGTTTGATATTATAAATTTAAATGATAAAATTTGAAATTTTTTGATTATTCTGAAAATTTCTTGTATAATTTCTTATTGTATTAAATGTCTTTAAATCTCAAAAGAGTTGAAAAAAAATGAGGATCTTTAAAAAATTTTTTGTTTATTTATTCTTTCTCATTGAACTTATGAAAATGTTGTATTTAAATTTAGAAATAAATAAAGTGTTATGTGTATCCTATCCAGTTGCCTTAAGTTTCAGAAATATTAATAATTTTTGGCCCATAATAAAAGTTCTCTTTATAGAAAAGTCATTCAAATGATATTTAAATTTGTTAAATTTTGTTCAGCCTAATTGCATTGCAGCTGCAAATTAAAAATCTATATAATGGAGGTTAATTTTTAATTCAATATTTGAGATTGCAAAATTTATTATTTGCATTTTATTGCTGAAAACCTTTATAAATTTAAATTAAACATAAAAATAATGTTTAATTCTTCCATTTGACTTATGACTATTTTTTTCCTTTATATTTTAACTTTCAATATTTTTCGACAGGGTAGCATTTGCGAACACAAAGCTGTTATATTTATACCATAAACTGGACAATCGTGTGGCCCCATTAATGATGACTATACGTTATTGGGCCAAATATCTTGATATAATTGGAAAAGGTTTGATGTTTAATTCCTACACCATATCTTTGATGATAATTTTTTTTCTACAAACTCGAAGTCCTCCTATACTTCCAAGTGCTGAGTCAATCATAGCATGGAATGGTAAGTTCGATGGAAAAGCAACTTCTGTTATAACATCTTATATTACTTTTTAAATAGTTTCACAATGTAAGATAACTTTTTATTATATATTGAAAATAGTGTTAGATTTATTATTTTATTAAAGTTGATATTAAGTAAATTTTAGTTCTATCTTTTCTGTGTATTCATGAAAATTTGATTGAATACATATGTATCTGCTGCAAAAAGAGAAAAAAAATCCCAAAGTTGACTTTAAAAGAAATAATTAATTATCCAGATTTTTTAATATCTCTACTTAGATGACTTTAAATTAATTTTAAAAGTACTCTATCTGATATATACCTAGTATTGATGCAGATAAAAATATTTTTCTAAGTGTGTGCGATACAATATTTTTAACTTAACAAAACAATTTTTCACTGCAGCATTTTTCCTGATTTTTGGTTACTTTCTCTGATCTTTCATATAGCTGTTAAATTTCTTTTTGAATCCTCTTGTAGGAATCTAGTCACTTGATAATGGAAAAATGGAATCACTTGATATTCCATTTTCGCTACTCATTACTATTGTGGATATAACAGAATTTGCTTCATATTATGTTTGTTATTGTTATAACGAGAAATATTGCACTTTTAAAAAAAATATTTTTACTTCGAAAAACCACCACATAGAGCTTATGTTATTTCTCCCTATTTCATCTTGCTTCCTTAGGAAAAAAATGCAAAATTGTAATATTGATTGACCATACACATTAATTACAGTAATTTAAAAATATACTACAAATTTAAGAAAATATTGCTTAGTAATTAAACTAATGCCGGTGGAAAGAAAATTATTTGCTTTCTTAAATGAAATATAAAATGTTTTCATGTGATGATTATCTTAAAATTTAGTGGCAGAAAAACTTGAAAAAAAAAATGCTAATTTTTGCTACATATTTTAATTGTAAAAATTAATTTGTAAAGTTGAAAATAGTGTGATTAATCAAAAAATGAAACCCAAAATAGAATATGCCAATTTCATATTGCTACTGTTCATTCTTTAATAGAGAGATTTAAGGACAGATAGACACATGTGTTATCAGTTTGATATTATAAATATGAATTCTATGATTTTTATTTTTATTTTGCATCTATGTTGTTGATTAGATAATCAATATCTGTTTGTATTTACAATAATAATTATGTATATATATTGCTATTTTTAAAATTCAGGTTTGTTCATTTCTCTTTAGCTAAGCAATTTTTTTGCTCTGTGAATTAAATTGTTTTTTAAGTGTTATTGCCACATTTTAATTTTAGCAATTCTAAAAACTTTTATTCCATTTGGTTGTTTTGCAGTTTATTGCTATCAATAATGTAAGAAAAGGAATCTGTTTTTAAAATATTTCCTACAGATTTTTCATCAAAATTCTGGATTTCATTTCTATTAAAGATAAAGAAACTTCTTACTTGAAATTATTAATAATATATATAATATGATATTGTTTCTTTTTATATGGATATATATTAACAAATACTGTTCTGATGACACCGAAAACTTTTACAATAACAATGTTTTAAAATTATTAATATTTTTTGCAATTTTATACATGTATGGAAATAAACACATGCTATGGTTTATTCAATACTATTTGACTTCAGGAATTAGCTGATTTGCTGATAATATTAATTTTGTTTAGTTTCTATTGAAATTCTTATACATTATTTGATGTTCTCTCAACAAAGATTTTTAAGAATCGAATCGAATTGTACTTAGATATTATATGGATTTATTTTACAAATGTTCTGTTTTTCATTATATAAATCATCTTAATTGGGTGATAAATGATACCAGATAATAAACTTTTGGGGTATTGGCATTTTCTTAATTTCCTTATAAACTACAGAGATATTAAACAGGATATTTTCTTAGATCTTAGGAAAGAAAAGAGAAATCATGTATTAAGTATGTGTTCAAACAATGAAAATGGTAGAACTTCAAAACAATAATCAAATTTGCTGTCGAAAACTATGCCGAAAAATAGTTTTAAATTGTCAAATATCAGGAACAATTTGTATGGCAACTGTATTAGTATCATTAAAAAGCAATTTTTAAATTTTAAATTATTGTGAAAATAAATATTATGCAATAATATCTGTGGTAGTATCATGGAAAATTGCCAACATCTCATTAATTTTTAACTATTTTTTTTTTTTTTTTTTTGCAAAAAAACTGCTTCAAGGTGCACATTTTTACCCTCCGAGGCTCATTTATGCTGAATTTGGTAGCTCCAAATAATGTGCCAGAACACATATATACTCTTTTATTATTAAATGTTATAAAATATAAATAGGCTTAACAGCTATATAGATAACATCTGTATCATTTGCTTCATTGGAGTGTTATAATTCAGTGCTAGAGGAGTAAAAAATTGCATTTAGTGCATATTACCTAATTGGAATGTTTTTAATTCGAAATCATGGACAAATCATGTTTTTTCTAGCACAAAACATTTGCTCTTCCCTGATATTTTTAATTTCTTATTGGTATGTAGTATTGCCTAAATTAACCAAAATAGATTTAAATTGCAAAGACAAAATAAAAAAGCATTTATTTCTGAATTATTTTTATTAATTATATAGATGTATACTTTGTGTTCACAGTTACTATAAGTGAACTGTAATTCAAATAATTCCCATAATTCATTTGTTGATAACTTACTGTACATACATTCAATTAAAAGCGTAATAAAATATTTTGCTTGCACTTAAAGCACTTTGTAATATACATTACAGTGTAGTTCTAAAATGTTGAAAGTTTAATCTACATCTCTTGTATTGAGAATGTGTGGAAATCATTTATTAAAATTGCATATTAATTTATTGGAATTTTTAAAATTATATTATTAAACTCATCTGCTAAGTTTCAAAACTAAATATTTGCTACCATTTTAACTTAAAATTTTATATTTTGTTTTAGCCATATTAAACTTTTATCCTGTTTTGGTTTAGCCAATTTCTGTTTTTTTTTTTTTTTTTTTTTTTTTGTGCAAATTGGATTTTGAATCTAATTAAAAATGAATATTCATTTAAGTTAAATGTTACTTTTTTTGGACATTTGAATAATTTTTTTTCTGTTGTTTCATTTTTAAGTACTGTTAAGTTAAAAGAGAAGATCATTTTCTGGATTATTGTTCCTTAAAAATTGCATAATCTTGGTATTTTCAATGTATTTTGTGTATTACTTCTAATAGTGTGTATAATTTTATAAATACTTCATCGAATTAATGGTTACAATATGCATTCTACATGAGAGAAATATTTCATTAAGAAACAAGATGAGAAACATTAAACATTTGTAAATTCTTTTTATAATATACCCTACATAATAATTTGCATTTCTCTAAATTAACCATTATTTGTATTATTCAAACAAATTTTCATTTCTATAATTTCATATAATATTATTTTTTTTTTTCATTCTACTTTTTCAGATAGTTTTATAGCTGATGACATGGATGATAAAAGCTTTTTGGATATCTTGGAAAAAATACCACCATCAAAAAATGAACAAGCTTTAGGTAATTTTATGTTTGTAAAGCACACAATAAAAAAAATAAAATTCCACTACCATTTAAACTTTAGCATTCTCTTAAGCTCCCAAAGTACATGTCTCAGATCTATAGAATTAACTCACAAAAATATTTTCATTTAATTTTTCAAATAATTCAGTTAAAATAGCATTTCTTTATACTTAAGTAGCCAAAAAAAAGTTTTTAATTTATTTTTTAAAAATTTATTAACTATTTTTTAAATAATTATTATGCAAATGAAATGGCAATTTGCCAAGTGTTAAGATATAAATGATATTACTTAGTAGAAAAAACATATTACTTACTTTATTATTTCAAATTTTATTATATTTTTAGAACCAAAAAATTGTGGCATTCTAAATTTCTTAAATTTATAACCAGTTGAGCCAATTGGAACAAGAAAACATATTGGTAGAAAAATTACAATAGATTTTTTTTTTAATTAATCATATGTCTGTCTCTATGAGGCAATTTATGAAAACTAATCATATCTTTGATTATTTCATTTCTTAATGAAACTAAATGAATAGGATGTCATTGATGAGTTGTTTCTCAAGTATGTTTAAGTTTTCTGATTTTATCTCCATTAAAATATTTATGAAATTCTAGAATTTTCAAGATTAATGTAATTTGTAATAACTTTTTCATTTTTAGATGAATTGCTGAAGGAATTCTTTTTCTTTTACTTGTACTTTGATTTTACTCAAGTTATTTGTCCCATGACTGCTAAAGCTGTGCCAAGAAAAGAATTTTTCTCTCGGAGTGAAAATTCTTATTTTAAAGTAAATTTCTTTTGTTTATATTTTGAAATTTATTGTATACATTCCAACTAATCTTACTGTTACATTTTGTCTACTGTATGTTTGATGAATGGCTTTCATTGATACTACTAAGAATCCATACAGCATTTGATATATTTATATAATTCATATAAAATTGTTATTTAGAGGCATTATAATATATCATAAGAACTAATTCTCTAGTTCTACTTTGCATTTGTATATCCTTCTGTGATAATTTAAGCATAGAATATTAATGCAAATTATACTTAATTATTTAAACTTAAATAATCAATTTACCAACTTTATTTAAGCAAACCAATTTTTATTCAGAACAATTTGTATCATCAAACTAATTTTATGACATTTTCGTTTTCTCTGATAAAAAAAATGAAGTACAAATTTGATGCATTTTTGTAGAAGAAGTAAATTTTACTAAGCATAAATGTCATATGTCAATTTCATTGTCTTTAATGCATTGAAAATAAATTTTACAATTATATAACTTATTACAAGCCATAAATAATTTTCCAAAATTATATTTTGCAATTCTGATTGCTTTTATGGAAAAAATCTTATAAATGAATTATAACATTATATTAAAAAGATAAGAAAGAATGTAATTGATTTCTAAAATTGATTTATATTTAATCAAACTTTTTTATTGATTTTAAATTGACAATTTTGAGTTAATGAACTTTAGAATTGGAATGCCCCATTCAAAATATTTGTAATATTTTTCTTTTTTCTAGTTGAAAAAGGATTTTCATCACTACATACATATATATTAATTCCTGAAATTAATCCATCAACAACAAATTCGATGAAAAATTTTATAATATTTACTAAATCTGATTGCCCTGTATTTTGTTATTTATAAAATCAATATAAAGGAAGAAAAGTATATCATTGGAATTTTAGATAAATTTCATTTTTGAAATTAGTTTTCTTAATTTTATTTAATGAATTGCACTTATTTTAGATTTTATTTAGGGTATTTATAGCCAATGAAAAAATTAATGACTGTTTGATTTAAAAAATTCTAGTTTTTTAAGATTTCCATTGTTATTTAAAACTTCATTTTTATCATCATTTTTTTTTTTTTTTTATGTTTGCATTTATTTACTAATTAGTCACAATTTATTATATACGGGAGAATGTTATTCTTTTGGCTGATTTCCATATTAATTTTGTGTTCCATAATAATGGGTTCATTTATAATTTCTCTAGTTTGTTTTAAATACTGATCCTAATTCTGCTTATTTTTATATTACACATTTTAAAAGACCAAAATTTTCCATTTTAATCATTTCTTTAAAAGGCTTCATACTATTGTTCCTCTGACCTGGATTTATAAAAACAAATATAAATGAGAAAATGCCTTTCTAATCGCAAAAGAAAAATAATTTTTAATAAAAAATATAAGAAAAATTTATTTCCAAAATTCTGTAGTATTTAAGAAAATCGTTTCTTTTGAAATATATTTATCATTCTACTATTTAATGTAAGAAAAAATTTTTTTTTTTTACTCGACTTCATAGTTTGAAAAATTTATCAATATTTTCACACTGTTAGCAGTTAGTCAGTAGTTTGTTTCTCTGTACTTTGGTTGACAATCCACATTGCCATTAAAAAAGATAAAGTCATAAATCAAATTCATTACTGAGATAATAGTAATAAATTTCAAAAAGACTTACCTACATAAATTCTTATTTTATGAAAAATTTTTAGTATGGTTAAGCACCATCAACTTGATTTTTTTTTAATAAATAATTAAAGCTTAAACTACTTAAAATGAAATGTACTTAAAATTGGAAAATATTTTAATTCATTATTCCTTCAAAAGTAAACTTCCAATTCAAGAGAAATGAAAAAGCAAACTTTTATTTTTGGCTCTCAATGCATATTTAATTACACACTATTATTACAATGTTTTTAGATTGGAATGGAAATGTATAATAGAAATATTACCCTTAAATTACCAACTATCTCAATTTACAAAAATCATCTTGAATAAATTATCCCTAATTTCTAGCATATAAAAGTATTATATTTCTCCTTGGAATCAAAGATATAAATTTAGATATAAATTGAAATTTAAACTTCTATAACTCATTATTAATTTGGAATAGAACCATCAGAAAATAGGATTATTATTTTGAGAGCCCAAAATACACACATTAGTATCATTTCTTTATAGTATCAAAAAAATTTATATTACTTAAATTTTTATTCAGTATAGTAAGCATTTCTTTCAAATAGTAACAAGTTGAACTAAATAATTGGTGGATAGTTTTTTGTACTAAATATATATATTACCAAATTTTTACTAATTGACTGCACTGAATAAGGTGGTCAATGGAACAGCCTTCTCTCCTAATATTTTAAATTTTTTGTTAAAAAAGATTTTTTATTATTTAAAAATGTTTTTACTGTGGAGAGAATTATTATTATTTTTTTTTTCTTTTTATTCCTATTGTAAAAATATGACTTAATTCTTAAAGTAAATCTTTACTCCATCTCAAAAAACTACTCTAGCTACCTTGTTAATAAGATAGTATGGGAAAAGTGTTATATATAACTTAAATGGAGAGTAGTTTTAGGCTTCAGGGATCTCGATAAAGATTTGCAAAGTTTTATCCAAAGTTGTATCATGAGAACTATTTCAATATGTAATCTTCCTGTAAAGAATCTAACAAAGAGCTATTATAGAACATTTTTATATATATTGCTGAAAGTTTTTATAGATGTTTAACATTAGTTAATATAATATACTTAGGTTAAAGGGGGAAAAAAAGGGAAAATAATAAAACCAATCTATATATGTATTTTTCTTTCTTAGCTGTCAGTTTATTGTTTTTAGGAAAACTTGTAAAATATATGATTTAATTTATCAAAAAGTTAACTATAGATTATCTTTTTAAAAATGTAAGTCAAAAGAACTTACATAATCATTTAATGCAAAGAACAGACGTTAATTTAATGTATTCCTCTGTCAGTTTATTATGCAAATGTAAATAAATATGAAGAAATTGCATTCTCATATAGACTATTCATTCAAATTTTATTATACATTAGTAGTTTGAAAACTTTTAATCTACTTTGTTTGTATTATTGTTTTCTGTTTGCAATGAAAATAACTTGCAGATTCTAATCAAACACTGTTCTTTGCAGATGAATACATTATGTGTGCAAGATCCTATGTGTCTCTCGCACAATGTTGCAGAACTTGTAGATCACAAGTATTGCAGAAAATTGGCTTGCGAGTTGCTGGTAGCTTGCAACATCTTTCTAAATGAGGATACATTAAAACCATCTACGAGTGCTTGGGGATTAATTAGCATGTTAGATACACCTCAAAATTATTCATTCAAACGCTTGACTACATCAAAAACTGTTTCACTTTCAGTACCTTTATTAACAAAATCGATTGATGGTCTTATCCCAGAGAGTGAAAGGATGTCTACTACTGCTGATACCTTACTGAAAATCTTAGATTATGCATTTCTTTTCAGTTACAGGCGTCTGAAAACTAGTGAATATCTAAACTTACTCAGAAAGCTGGATGAACTCATTTTGAAGCATAAACGGCAATCTGAGGCTGCTGCTAAAGCTAAATTGGAGATGCAGCAAATTCGACAAAGTTTGAACAAAAATAAATTGGATGCAGTTATAGGCATCAATATAGCTAGTGTCAATAAAATTGAAGCAGAAGAATCTATGCTAGAACAATTTCAGAAATTTAATGCAGAAAATCAGTTAATTTTCTGTGCAGAGCTCAAAGCATCTAAAAATATTTGGCAAGGTAGGGATCTAGTCCAGTTAGATACTGTATATGATTCAAAAAATATTTTAGAAAAGGAACATTTAATTTCAAGCCTGACAGCTAAACTGAATGATAAGAGAGAGAAAACAGAGCCTTATCTATTTTTGTGTGAATGCCATGCTGCCAAAGATAAACCAAAAACACTGGTACTTAATTTTAAACCTTGCAAGAAATTAAATTTCAACCCTATGCTAAGTACTTTCTTGAAGCAATATATTCCATACATTATGAAAAAAATAAGTGAGTGAAATGATTTTCTGGTTTTTAAATTAGTGTAAATAAAGAATTTTATTTTACCGATTTTATTTTTCATTTATAGTGAAAAACCTTACATGAAAACATTACAAATTTCAAATGTTGAAACTGTTTTAATCTGTTCTTGCCTTCATTAAAATAATAACAACTTCAAATATCTAGAATAGAATTGAATGAATATTTGATAGGTGTTGACTTAAATTGATGTTCTTATATTACAGAATTTCTTTATTCTTTTAATTTTTCTTCATTACATAATCTCATCTGGATTTTTTATTTGTTTATGTAGTTATTTTTAGTTATAATGGATTCCAGAATTCAATTAAACCATCAGTAAAAGTATGTATTTATTAGTATAGTTGAAATTCTTTAGAATTTTATTTTTTAATATTGAGTACATTAATGAAGCATTTGTGGATCATAATTCATCTTAAAGGTAACATATTATGAATTTTTTTCTTCTTATAAGCATCTAAAAATTTGAATGTTTGTCTTTATTTAAGCTTAAACAAATGAATAATTAAACGGTAATATTTTTTTAGATAGAAAATGTAACTAAATAATGACTCATTTTTGACTATTTTCAGTTAATATGGGAAATTAATTATTTTACCAGCAATTTTTACTCTCATTTATAAAATGTTACATAACTGTTGAACAATAAAAATAATCGTGAAAATGTAAAATGCATATATATATATATATAGAGAGAGAGAGAGAGAGTATTTTCATACTTATTTGAAAGTAAAATTTGATGATATTTATTTAAAATTATTAATTATACATTTCCTATTTACTTTTAAATTGTACTCAATGAATGTTTTTGCATTGTAAAAAAAATGTAAGACTACATTTTCAATATCTCTTCTTTGCTAACTCTTAATTTCTCAATAAATGTACTGCTGGAAAAAATTAATTTCCTGCTTTTGTTAATAATATTTAGTAAAATATTCTTGGCACACTAAAAGAATTGAAGGATTTATGGTATGTGTACTTTTTTTAAGAATTTCTATCTACTGAAAATATATAGTTATCTTCTCTTGAAAATAGCTATTGGGCCACTATTAAAAAAGCCATTCCAAAAGATGTTTCTTGATGTTCATGATGTAATATTTACTTTACAACAACAATTTGGTAAAACATCAATGCAATTTTATACAAAAGCTCATTTTGATTATTTACAAAAACTTTAAATATATAAATATTACACATATATACTTTAAAATACAGTAAAAAATGAAATGGTGTATTCTTATGCTAAATTTTCTACAGCTTTTGGCTCAGTGTCTCTATCAGGATTTTCTGGCCTCTCCTCCCTTGACTTAGTATTCTCTCTTCTGGCTACACCCCAGCTTTGGGGCTTTAAATCTCCAAAAATGACAAATATGAAGGTAGAGATTGAAACTATCGCTACTGTTGTGTAAAAGACTTTTTGCCATTCTTCAATGGTGTTCTGAAACGTGAAATAATTTAATTTGTTAATCATTTTATTTATAAGATTAAGATTAAATACAATACAAGTGGGCAGAAGTAGTTTCCCAGTTTTTATTAAATAAAAATAGGAATTGCTGTTATCTAGCTGCATACTCTCCAACAGCTACAGAAATTCAGTGAAAATTATGGTGTTATGAATATATAGTAAAACTATTTTTAAAAAACAACGTCGAAAATGCCCTCTTCCCAAATTCTTGTTCACAGCAATATTAGTAATGAAAGAATTTTTAGCATGGTTATTTAAAAAAGAATCTTGTTCCGGCATAAATACAAAACTTTGGAGTCATTTCTCGTAAAAAAATGCATATGAGATTTTGTTTTGATGTTAAACTGAACAATGATGGGGGGGGGGCAAATGTGTTTGCTATTTAACAGGGGGGAAATTTAATGTCAAACAAATAGTGTTAATTTGTTTAATCAACAAAATTGTGTTGTGTCATTTTTTTTTAAAATTTCATTCATATATTTAGTCAATAATAAATATATGTTAATTAATTTTGAATAATGTTTGAAAAATTTTTTAATTAGTTAAAATTTTTGCAATTATCTATTTTTTAATAATTTGTCAATACTATGTTGTAAGTAATATATTTATAAGAAGTGACTGGACAACCAGTGTTGGAGGGTATGTATCTGAAATCTTTATAATACAGAAATATATCTTTTATATTAATTTAGAAACTGTACTAAAGTATATTTTGATTGAAATGCAATGTCAGCTATCAGGGCTGCAGAACTGCATCATACCTTAAAACAATTTTAAAACTTTTATTTGCTTGTTTTTTCCCCTCAAAATTTAATGATAAACGGAAATAAAAAGAAATGCAGACCAAAAAGGTAATTAACAGATATAAAATATCAGATGGGTCTATATACAGTACATATATGGCTCCGAAAATTATCAGAATTCGTTCATTGCACACGATTAAATGTTACATCGAGAAGCAGCTCTTTTTCCCTTTGAATGTAGCATTACTCTAGCTGCTTTTGCGGTAACTCTGGGTCAAATGATACTCCCTAACTCCCACTCTTGATATGGTTTCGTTTTCGTTCTTATGTTAATTCGATGGAAGAACATCAGGTAAAATGCATATTCGTTTCCGTTAATTAGAAGTAACTTATTAGAGAAAAAAATTCGTCGATATTTTTTTAAACATTTCAAACCATTACAATTTCGTCGCTATTTAGAGCCAAAACTGTTTTTGAAATCGCGCTTTCTTGAGAAATGCGTATTGCTTTGTTAAGATAGCCTTGGATTTAACATTTGGTTGTATTTTAAGAGATTCGTAAAATAGGTATAGCAAAATATATTTTACCTGGAAATGAGTCATCCATCCGACTAAAGCTGGTATGATGAAAAATGGAAACACACCCACTATGTTTAAAATGCCACTGACAGTACCTAGATAAAAGTAAATTAAATATAAAAATGTTATCATTTATGAAAACATTCTGTTCATTCCACTTTGGCTATTCGAATAGATTTTTAAGGAATGGTTTTTACAAAAATTTATCTTCAATTATCCTTCGCCAAAAACTGGAAATTCCGGTTTCACAGATCTGAACACCTCGTGTTTCTTTTTTTCCTTTATTGTTATTGAAATTTTTCGTAGACATATTTTAAATTGTGATATTGTAATTATTTTGAATGAATTTCTTCAATTTGAAAGTTGGGGGATAAATTTACAATATCATGGAAATAAAATAAAATGCATAAAAAAAATATTTATATTTTAAATATTTAACTGCAAAAATTAAAAATTGCAAATAAACGGCATATAATCTGAGAAATCGCCGAGTTTTATAAAGTTATAGAATTCAAATGAAAGCAAATAAAGTTGAAAATTAACTTATTTATTATTTATGGCATTCTTGTTTAGATGTCGGAAGAAAAAAAACAATAATTATGAACTCTTATTTTGCTGTAAAATGATACTATAATTATTTCCCAAATTTCGTTTGTCAATCGCCTGAAAGTGGTTTAGCATCAGTTTATCGATATTAATTCTATTTATTTTTTGATGAAATTTCTGATGATTATATCTAATGAAAGTATTAGGAAATCGATTAAATTGGAACTATTCGTCTAGGCTAAATCAAATACTGTTTGACAACGGATTCTGAGACCACCACATTTCGATGATTCGATCTCATTAAGGGGCGTGACGCGGAACTATGAGCGCATTTCCGGTATTCACCTTTGACCTTGGACTTCATTGTTAAATGTAAGCATCTCCTCCTTTCATCTTTCCCCTCACCTCTATTTTGACGAATTAAACTCATCCTAACGCATGCGCAAAAGCGCGGAGAGTTTTACAATCCGTTGTCAAACAATAGGAACATCTTTTTTTTTTATTTACGTAATTCCTCGATGTTACTAAACAAAAATAATAGGGGGGGGAACGCGATTTTACACATTTTTAGCAAAATTTACTAAATAATTATGCTTCATCCAATTTATTTCAGTTTATTATTAATTAATAATTTTGCGACTATTTTGATTTGCATATATAGAGGATTTTACCATTAAACAGCCATAGGCGTCGGTTTGGATTTATAACAAAGTGGAGCCTTGCATCAGACTAACTACTTATTGATAAATATTAAATAATAATTAAGCATAGTGATGTATGACTAAGAGTTTTAACGAATCACTAATAGTTAAGATGCTACTTGAAAAATTTAGTTTTCTTTTTCAGTTCTTAAAAATTAACAATTTCTTTAACGTTTGGATATATTTTAGAATACATTATGTACTAACAGATAAGGCATGCATAAATTTTTCCATGGAGAAACAATAGTTCCCTATAAAGGGTAGGCCTATCTAACTATTTAACAGCAGTGAAATTATTTTCTTTCATAAATCAGGGTGTGAACTTTTATATTATACATATATCGAAGATAAAATCATGAATGGTAAAGCTTCAAAAAAAAAAAAAAAATCTGAAACCTTACCTGAAAGATTAGGCGCTATGTCAACGCCTGCTAAGCAGACGCCAAAAGTGACAAATTCTCCGAGTACTCCGCCAAGAATAAAGAGTATTGTTGTGGCCGTGACATCACGTCCGACGTACGTGATGCCGATAAATGCCCCGCAGGACACAACTGTATCTGTAATGAAGTGATAATGGAAATTACTTCAGAAACACCGTAGATTATGTAAATATATAACTCAATTAACTCAAGATGTCACATAAAGTCATGAGCTTCTGGAGTATAATTTAGCGCGGTTTTTAAGTAAAGTAAAAGATTAAATATACTCAAATTTATATCTAATACATTTTATGAATGCTGTAGTTTGGTTTGTGGTGTTTTATGTACCAAACGCAGAGTTAAATTTGTTTATTCTAAAATGAAATTTATATCCTTTAGAAAAAGGTAAGCTTATAGATAAGTAATAGTGATTTAAGTGATCAATTATTTAAGGTATCAGACTAGATTGAAAACATGAATTTGGATTCGAATTATTATTATTATTATTTTGCAGTTTTTAAAAAATAGTTACGTTTCCATTTCCAGTGATTTCTTTATTTTTTTTCCCTACGTCAGTTAGAAGTCAAGTTATAGTAAGCTATTGATATATAAGTGATCTTATTTATAAGCATTTAAAGGCTTTAAATGCATTTTCAGAAGAACGAGTTTTTCACAATTATACTGTACGAATATCGTCATACCTCGTACACTAATCAAGATATCTTAACGAGCACTAATTATAAATTTTATTATGTTATGCAGAATGTAATGATTTGATTTTGAGTGCTCTAGAAGTGAATTTATGATTGTTTAATATAAAAATTGTTGAAAAAAATTCCAAAATTTCTGAGATAATTTCATATATTATACACAAAATAATATTTTTGAATATAATTCGTAGATAATAGTTAGTTATACTCTAACATATGTTACACATGTAATGTTGCACAGAAAAATGAAAAACTGTTACAATTTGTTGCTCTAGAACAATCCAATTTTTTGAAAATAAACACTAAAATGTACATCAAAAAAGGCTTTTTCTTCAAAAGCTACATCTATATTTCACTTTTATTCATCATTTTGTTCTTATAAAAATAAATAAAAACCATCACATAAAGCTTTTTTTTTTAAAAAAAATTCTCTCCGAACTTAATTTGATACCATAGAGATCATGATATGAGATTCGAAGATATATTTAAACAAACTGAGTGAAATTTTATGAATGTTAAAAAGATGATTGCATAGGATTTTAGCAATGATATAGACTATATATTTTTTACTTATAAGAATACAGTACTGTAAGCCTTATACAGGGTTATTTAAAAAGAAAGAATAGATTTAAAATGTTTATTTATGATGAACAATGATTTATAGATACATAAGAAAAGGAAAGTTTAATACATTATATTTTTGCATTCAGAACATATCAGTAAAAGTGGCGGTGTCGTTTGCTTACGAGGAAAAACAAAATAACGCCTCAGGAAAAGTTGTTTTGGGCGCTAGAGTATCTTAAGAGTGAATGCATGTCAGCCGGTACGAGAAGTTCATAGAAAAGTATTGAGTATCCGAAGAAAAAAGCACTTGTCAACTGCCTTTGAACGTCGTCTTAGAAATCCACAAGCAGAGGAAGGAACGAATTTCGCAACCGATGGTACGGCGAGTGCTTAAAAGTTATGTCTGCAATTTCGAATTATTGCAGCAATGACTAATTACTTCACTTCTGACTAGAAGTAGACTTCTGATTCTATGTTTGTCGCATAACAAGTGGGATACACGATGAATGCATTGAATGGAACGAAATTTCCTCGTACCTAGTGGTATATCGTAGGTATCTCTAGTTATTTCCATTCATTAGAAATGAATCTTAAAATTTTCATTCTTTTTTTTCTTTTTTTTGAATAACCCTGTATGTTTAGTGAACGTAATCACAAAAATATCGCCAGCAATGGGAAATAATATTTTACATTTACCTCAGTGAAATTAATTGCATTTTTATAGTTAAGGGTTTTGATAAAATTACAATAAATGCAAAAAAAAAATTCTTTCTTAAAATAAATTATCTTTATTTTTCAAAAATAGCTATCTACCTTGTTGTTCATATTTCTTTTTCTAAAAGCAAAATAAAATTATTAAATATCCCTTTATAACCATTTTTTAATTAAAATAAATATGCCATATTTAGATGAGCTTTAAACTTCTTTCAAATAAATTGTATTATTTATTTCCGAAATTAATTATTAAAGGAAATATCAAATTGAAATAACATGCGTTTTACTTAAAACATTGCCATTTCAAAACTTTTCAAATTCTCTGCTTGTTTGAACAGTTTAGTCAAAAAAATATATTAGCGAAGATGTATCGTTTTCCTTAAATATACCTATGAGAGATATCTAATGGTGCACTATCTACGAATATATATGAAGTAGAATATATAAGCTTTTGTCTTCAATTATTATGATCAAACTTAAAATGAATTTGAAAGTCTTCAAATACACAATCTACATAATGTAAATTTGGATCATTGATTGGTTCAGTGGTCTTCAAACTCTTTAAGCTCACAGAACTTTTCGAACTATAGTATGATCTTCTGCCGGAACTTTACATTCTTCTCCAAAAACGCATGTAAGTTAGACTTTTGCTGTTACATTATATGGGTGCTGGTAATAATGAAAATTCTGAAGTGAGTTGCCGTTGAGTTTAAAATTTGCATAATGTTATTTTATTTATCTATTTAATAATAGTTTAATTCGTCCTAACGATCTCGACAGCTCATATCATCGCATGTAATGATTAGCATGTATCTCCATTTGCTTAAACTTACATTCGAAATCTAGTTCTATTAATGTTATTTGCAGGTGTATTTTGTATTTAATATTAAGCTTTCACTAAAATCAAGTATTTGTTATTAAAGGGATTTTTTTTCTGCTCACGGAAACCAGTTAGAAGATCACTGGATTAATCGTATCAAAAAATTCAAATTTGCAAATAAATTATACTTACTAATAACCGTGGCTCCTTTTCTAACAAATTCTACACTAACAACTTGTCTCTTCAATAAAAGATCAATTGGATAGCTGGCTAGACACGTGGCAAACGCCCTCAGAAGATGAGGCAGGCAAGATAAAACTCCATTCTACAAAAGATACAATAATAAAGTTAGTCATTAATGTCGCAACAAAATTTCGGAACAACAAAAATCAACATCGCTTCTATATAACACTGATTATTCCTTTATGAAAAATGTGAAAACCGAAAAATTGCTTGCTCATTGCTTTCTGTAATAGTCAATCATTTAACTATTTCTATTATTAAATCTTAGCTTTAACGCTTTTATTTCTACTGTAATAACCGTACTATTTATATCTTTGCTGGTTGATTTTATTTTGTTTTTTAAAAACATATTTAAAATTTCGTTATCAATTTTTATAAAATTTTTAAAAAATGAATAATCAGTTTATTTTTTTAAGTATTTTATTTATATATTTATTCTATTTTTAAAAAAATATTTGCGAATAAAATATTATTTTTTAAGTAACATATTTTGAATGTTGGATTCATATTCGCCGTATGATTGCTATTTATGTTCAACATTTTTTATTGCAAATAATTTTGCTCTTTCGCTCATCAATTTGCTTTGAAAGTTTGAAAAAGTTTAAAGAAAAATACATTTATTTATTCATAAAAAACACCCATAATCCTGTATATATAAATATATAGCAAACATCACAAGGAAATGTAAAAAAAAATGCTTTAAAAATTATACTAGGCATGGTAGGTATTGTTTTGAATTTGTAATAATGCTTTCAGCCACTTTCATCAAAAAATAAAGCGTTTAATAGATGGTTCTGAAGGATGTTAAAAAAACACCGAATCAATACTTTCTGGTTTGACGACAAACTTGGTTACTTTCGCGCCAAAACCGAAAATTCTAGAAACAGTAAGAATCTTGGCGATAATCCATTAGGATACGAGGTATGCAGATCTTTCTAGAGCCTTCACTTCTCTATCACAGAAACTACTAAAAACCAGGAAACAGAGATAAAATCAATCGGTTGAGTTGAGCTCAAGCGAGAAGACGAGAGTGTTTTCTCTGAGCGTTTTGTCCTACTATGGTTGTTGTGAGTTGCTGTTACACATCGGCGGTGTTTTGTTGCCCAGTAATCGTATTTTCTTGTTGAATAAAGGGTCATTATTTGTTATTGAGCCTATACATCCACTGCACAGAACCTTCATTTTCAGAAAAATCTCCTTAACAATATACATAAGTAACTAAAAACATTAACATACAGGAATATCGTTGCAAATCCACAATAGCTGCCAAAGGTTGAGTGATACTGCATCAACTTAAAATTTTATATCAGATTGCTGCAGACTCGAACGCATGCCAATAATGTTGTTGAGTCACAAGAGTGGATTAGGATTGAGTGATACTGTATCGACCTCATACTTCGTATTCAAGTAGATATAGAAGAGCCGAGAACAATTGAAGGTGAGGAGATCTCCAGTCAATATCAATCGAGTTCAAGAATTGATACTCAGTATCATATTTTTAATCTGTATCAATGCTGCATTCTTCATACAATGTAATCAGTACGTACTGTCCAACTTTATATTTTACTAAATACGATTAATAGAACAATGGGGCTGTATAAAAAAATGTAGACATTAAAATTTATTCAAACGTATATTTATTGACTCAAAATAACAAATATATATATATATATCTTTAGATCATTTAGAGAATTGTTTTTAAATGTAAAATATATATCCATCTTTAACAGTTTAGAGATTAGTTATTAGATCAAAATTAAAACGGATTTCCTTGGAAACGGATTATAGTTGATACTGTGGTGAAAGCTTATAAGCCAGTTAACAGCTATGCTACCCGAGCAATTGCTTTTGTATCGTGGTCATGTTACTGGGCTGCGAACCACAAGGTCCCAGGTTCTATCCTCGCTCATCACATACCGCTACAATATATTCAGCTTCTATTAATGATTTTTATTGTTATGCATTCAAAAATGATCGTCTATAAAACAATATTTAAATATTTTGTTAAAACTCAATACTTAATAATAAATTTGGACTTACTTGAGCTATCGGAAGACGTAGCACTGTGCCCATATACAAAGCGTGGACTGTTGAAAAGAATCCAAGTAACCAGAATTGACCAAAAAATCCGATAGCCAACGCCCAGAGCGGAACGGAGAGAGCCATTTTTTTCCAAGGTATTGTGTTTATCTGAAAAATAAAATAACAAAATATTATAGCTTGAATTCTAGATGTTAGAGCACTACATTAATTATTTAGTATGATTGATTATTATATTAATTTGTTTAAATGTTTTGATATTAGGCTTGATGAAATAATTAGTAAACTCGCAGTGCTCAACAGAACATTTTGAAATTGTTGGATCTAAAAGCTTAAATTATCTTTTGTTTTTTTTAAATGTTTTATTTGTTTTCTTCGTCGAAATACTTTTATATTATACTCTCAGATATGGCAAACAGCTAATTCACCGAGAATACTGGGAATTGTCAAATTTGATTCCCCTTTAACAGAGTAAAATAACAACATGCATTAAAGACGTGTTATTTTAGTAACTTTATACCCACTTTGGGGTTTTTTTTCCCCTGTAATATGTAATAGGATTGAGTTCCATGGTATAAACTTCAATGATATTATCCATTATGCCATTGAAGCAGTTGTTAAAGTCGACCGTGGTTCATATTTAACATTTTCGTAAATAGTTTTTGTCGACAGGTTTTACGTAATTCACAACATGACGCTTTTTTTAAAAATAAAATTCAATGGATTCTTGGTAACATTAAATGATATTTGATTTTTTTTATTCATGAAAGAAAGAAGCGAATTAATTTATTGAATTAAATTTAAGGAAATTATGATTCAGAGACAAGTTGTGACTCGTGACATCATAATATTAATAAAAATTTAATGTGTCTGGATAATCAATTGCACATTGTCTTTTAAGGTTATGTTATTTCATCTTTTGATTTATCATGCAAATTGGGCAGATAATCAATAGAAAATTTCTATAATCAAGATTAAGCTCATACTATATGTAAGAATATACTTGAATATTTGATGAAAGTATAAAAACCCTTAATTTGACTCCAACAATGAAATCTATTGCTGAAAATATAAAATTTATAGCTAAAAATTGTGCAAAAAAAATATTTTTAAAAAAATTATCAAATTTAAAGTAAAATTTATTCAGAAATTAAATTAATAACTTTTAAAAAAATAGTGTAGCTATTAATTGTGTGTAAATATATTTTCGGAAGTTATCGCAGGGAAACGTAAAGTGAATAATGAATAATGAGTAATTTTTAAATAATTTTATTAAATAAAGTTTTAGAAAAAAAATGCTCTAAGGTACGTACTACATGCAAACTTTAAAGCATATATAAAACGTTTCAAATTGTCGCTGACTGATAAGTGTTCGTGGTACGGTTGTGCAGTCCAGGATACCAAGCATTTGATATTTGAATACACCAAGTTTATTCCGGAAAGACGCAAACTCAGGAATTGCCTTCTAAAGAACAATATAGAATTGACTCCTCATTTATCTGCCTTCCTACAGAGTAAATCATCTTTCATTTCCTTTGGCACATATATTAATAGTATTTTTCTTAGTATTATTTAGTCTTTATTCTGTGTGTTTGCCTGCATATATTTGCATATATACTTTTATGCTTTTGTATTTTGAATATTTTATTTTTATTTATCATGTTTTTACAATTGTATTATAACATTTACTGCATGTTTCCTTTAGTATGGGAGCAATTCTGTTTGTATTTGTGTATTTTCTTGTTTCCCCCTTTTTTAGTTGCATTTGTGCGTGCGTCCTTATATTTGAAATTTATTCTGCTATCAATTGTTACTGATTTACGTTTGTAAGCCTTGTGGTATACTTGTTGGCACACAAGGAGTTTATACATCAAGAAACAAAAAAGGTACATACTACTTTGCCTAAAGCAAGCCTGTGCTGAATTTGGTAGCTTTAAATCAAACGGTTTGTTTGTTCTAAAGATCGTCAATATAAACAGACACATATACTCGTTTATTATTAGTAGAGAAAAATTATGCCAAAAGATTTTTTCATGATTCTGCTAATCAAAGAAAAATTACTCTAAATAATTAAATATTTCAAATTTGATAAAATGTTTATTTCTATATAATTCATGAAACAAACGAAAATTTTTATATTCTTTATTTAAAACTTTTTAACTAGATATATATATGTTCCTTTAAGAATTTTTCTGAAATTATACTTCATCTTTAAAATATTTTAGTTAAGTGATTTCTATTTCAATTTACACGATTTGTAATTTTTAAAATACATTTATAATTTGATAATGTTAAAAGATATTTAAAAATATTTTAAAAAATTAAACTTTTTAGTTTTATGCATATTTAATTTTTCTAATTACCTCTTAGCAATTTCGTCTATTGAAATTTTTAAATCAATATTTTTTCCAATATTTTAATACTTTTTTCGCGTTATTTTTCATTTCTTCATCTTTTTTTAATTAATTTAAACATTTCTTATTTTTTAAAAAAGTTTTTTTATTATTATTATATTAATAATATATTTTATAAGACCAGTTTTGCTTCCTTTTTCGTTGTATTTAAAAAGAAAAACATGTGAAGTTTGAAAATCCTTCAGCGGGAAAGATGAAAGAATAATTTTGTAATAAATTACAAAGATGATAAAAAAAGACCTTGTGGGCATAATTTTTTTAATCAACCAAAATATTCAATTTTTCTTTTTGAATCGTACCGCAGATTGGTTTAACCTTGGCATGTAACATTTTTACTTATTACCTAATCCCGTGCATTTACTTAAATGTGACTAGAATAATAAATAATCAGTGAAAATAAAAAAATTCCCTTTATATGCAGTTATTAGATTCATTTGAATATTTTATATTTTAGAAATAGTTCCATTTTTGCAGGCAAAAAATATATTGCAAAAATAAGATTAAGGGAAATATATTGCATCTTAAAAATAATTTTGTGTGCAAGTATTTGAAAATTTAGAAAAGTAATATGTTTTTAAAACAAATCAGCGTCAATTTGTATCGCTAAAAGCATAAATTGGATTTTTTGCTTTTTTATATTGAAATAATAATCATTTGTAAAATCTCTATTATAAACTTGAATTATTAGAAATTTACCGGTTAAAAGATTTTTCAGATTCCTATTTTTTATTGCTTAAATGTTGAGAAAAAAACTATGTTATTCACAACTTTAATACATTGCAAATTCATACTGCTGCGTACAGAATATCGTCTGCTGCCGATAAAATTTAGTTTTATCAAAAAAAAAATGTACCAAAAATATTACATAATATATGAAACAATATTCATAAAAATTTTAAATAGAATGACGTGTGCATTGAGATAGTTTGAAGCATCAAAACATTTCAATGTTGTCATTTAGAAATATATAAACATGAAAATGTTTAGTATAATTCAAATGTAAAACGTAAATAGAAATTGTTTTTGATTTTTTCCATTTTTTTTAAATAGATATATTTCTAATTCCTTAAATAAAAAATAAACGATATTTTAATTTACAGGTTAATAAAAATACATATGAAATAGCCATTTTTTCATACTAGATATTCATCCTGTATATTAGTAGCATAAATTTAATCATGACAACCGATTTCGATAAATTATATCTTATTACTATTATTTTATTCGTATATCTTATTACACCAATTTGAAAATAATATTTTCGGCGATATTTCACAAACATCTATCATTTTTAGTGGTTAATTATATACATAAAGTGGTTAATAAATTTGGCGATATTATTCCTGCTGTTCAAATTGGGCTGTACCGAAGTTTTACTTTTTGAGCCAGGATATCTATGAAAAATGGAAGATGATTAGAAACAGACGACTATTTCTGACATATTTAAGAATCGTGGATTTTCATATGAAGTGAAATTGGCTGAATAGGCTCAGTGATTGGGGCTGGAAGACAAGTGTTGTAGTTTCTTTCTTTATAGAGAAAATACAATGAAGTAGTGTGTTTCAGATTTCTCTCATTTATGGCGGTAGTTGGAAGATAGGCAACCATTGACGATATATCTAGGGGGTCCTTAGTTTTCCTATGAAAAAACGTGACAAAATGGGAGCAGTAGTCGGGATTTGAAGAGTGACTCTTTGTTTTGCCAATTATTTTAAATATATAGATAATTGATTGCCCTATCATATTTAAATTTGTTTTGTTATAAAGGTCAATCAGAATATATAAGACTGAATATGAATTGAATTTGACTGAAGACAAACTAAAAGCAATAACTTCTCCCAATGTAGCTATAAAAAAACATAGCTAAAGCTAAAGTGCGATAAGCAGATTGTGTGTATGTGTGTGCGTGCGTGAGAGAGAGCTTTTAAATTAGATATTTTTTTCATCTTGTTGCCTATATGACTATTAGACAAATATACTGACATTATTTAAGAGGTTGCATTTTTTAAAACGTATAGTTTTCCATTGTAAAAACTAGAAGTGTGTTTGCTTTTTGCTTTACCGTTTTTAGTGCATTTTTATACATATTTTACATATTATCGGGTTTTTTTTTCCTTCTTTAATTTCGAAGTATACAAAACGAAGGCATTGTTATTGTCGGTAAAATTCGACCTAAATATTTTTACGAATCTTCAGATGTAAGATCTCTCAGAGTCGAAAAATACAGTTTTGGAATTATATTTGTCTGTGAACATGATGATTCAAAAAAACATTAAGATAAAGAGATGAAATTTTGTATGTGTTCCTAATATCAAATCTGTAGCTTTCTGGATAAAATATATCGAATGGATGTTCTGTATTTGTCTATTTGCATATAAACAATATAAGCGAAAAATACAAGGATCAAGATACAAAGAAAAATAGATGAAGCTTGGTATACAATTTTATTAATAAAAGTGTGGAATCATTTTCGGACTAAATTTGTTAAAAGAATAACCGTCTACCTGCTTATTTATTTGTATGGACATGATGGCGATAGTTCAAAATTGCATTGTGGTAGATTTAAGAAGTTTGGTATGTCATCCTAACAAAATACTTGCAAATTTTTATCAAATTTTGGACTAAGTCAGCTGAAATAAAATTCGTCTATCTGACCGTGCACATGTGCACACGATATCTTAAAAATGCAAAGAACTAAACAAATTAATAATTTTATTACGAGAAATGTAGATGTGTATGGAACAATTTTGGGAAAAATATGTCAAACACATGGCCATCTATCTGACTTTTTTAATATACTAGAGGAAGAATCAAAAAGGAATCGGAGCATGAGAATAGGCACACTTATTCTAATGATAGAAAACTGAAAAATACATTATTTTTCTACATAACCACCCTAAACATTTCATTCAATGCATTTTCAGAAGAATTTTTGGTAAATTTGGCGGTGCAAATAAGCTCTGGAAAGAGAAATTAAAAAAGTCCCTTTACTTTTCAACGTTTCCTCGTATGTATATATGTTACGGCCAAAGCCCGAAATACGGCCAGTTCGCGAACTGGCCAAGAGGTTTGGCCAAAGTCCGAAATACTTGCAATTAATGTTGTATTTTCTACTTTGGCTGGCCATTTCGCGAAGTGGCCGGGCATCCTTGGCCAAAGCCCGATGTGATATAATATATCTTTTATCAACGTGTTGCCATCACATTGATAGAAGTTTAAATTAAAAAATAAACCAACTATTATTGCAAATTTAATAAACAAAATTGTAATTTTCTGCAGGTGTCTGTATAAAATGAAAAAAAAAATGAAATAAGATATTTTCTGAAAAGTAAAAGGAGGAAAAGTTTTCTATGAGCTTTGACAATACCTATATTATTAATTCAATAAAACAATTTAATTTAAGGCAAACATAGTTTAATATACTTAGGATAATCATTCTAATCAGCTACCATCAGCTAATTTGGGGCATACATTTGCTAACAAAATGGTCTAAATGAACTAAATAATTATATTTAATATAACTTTAGTCAATAAATGCTCCGATGAATCAGGAATTTTAAATTTTTACATAGGTCCTCTATCCTTTGAATCATATTTAACAAAATATTCTTGAGACACCAATATTTTTAATAAAAATTGTTGAACTCCAACCAACTAAATCAATTACTAAAACTGACTGATTAATGAAATTTCAATATCACACTTCTATAAATAAAAACTGGTGATTTTAGACCACTACACCGATTGTCTCAATGAAGATACGCTAATCCTCTGCAGGGTTAATTCAAAACTTTCAAAATAATTTAGATAAATAAAATTTTGTGTACCGTTTTATAATCAACTTTGTAGATTTGTATTAAAATTTGGACAAAATCAGTTGAAAGAAAGACGCAGTAAATTCATACTCGATTTTTTTTCATTATATCACGAAAAATAAAACTTTATAAATAGAATCGCAATATGTGGGAGTTGGGCAGGAAGAGGGAAGCTCGCTGTAGAGAATTGCTGTGATTTTTGACAGTTTGTTGCCTATCTCCTTGCCCTTGTTCTCCTAATATATTAAAGGGGTGTAAGCTTCTTTTATAACAACTGAAAAAAAAGTACTATGTTTTTAACTATATCAATGAAGTAAAGCTCTAAACTCCCATTCAACCAAATGACGACGAGCGTCCGAGACATCTAAATATCATTGCGATATTTCCTCCTCCTTTCGTTAATTGTGATTGATTGAATATTCGTGAAACCTACTTTTTACCAGTGGGATTAAGAGGCTCCCACTGAGTTGAGTTTAGGGAGACAGGGAAGTTTTTAGATAATTTCAAGGGATGTCTGCGCATATATTTGTTTAATAGCCATCAGTTAAGTGGATTCCTCTTTTGTATATCATTCCTTTTAGAAAATGGGCTATTATTGCGATTTGGGAAGGAGTAGAGAATTTTTCTTACTTTTGAAAAAGAAAGCGTGTTTCAGTGTCTCTGAGGTATCTGAAAAGAATGATCTTAGTAATGAACGGTTTAAGTATATAAGAGTGTCGAGAGGAAAATATTCCCGCTGTGTGGCACTCATGTGCGGCATATTGTAAGTGGATTTCTTTTCAGTGCACCTTCTCAAACAAATAAAAAGAATAAAGCACAGATATTAATTACCATTTCTTTCTTGTTCATTGCTGTCCCAGAGACAATTGTGAGGAATTCTTCTTCACTTATTCTAGTATGAACATCGGGAGTTTCATACATAAAATAAGCGCACAGGCAGCACCAGAGGAATCCCGACAAGGCTAAAATTAATTGCAATTAAATTCAATTAATAAATTCAAAATTGTATGTTTTAAAATGCTATACATATTTTAGTATAAGTAATTTTGAAAGTAAAAATTAAATGTAAATTTAAACGTAATGTTTTATGTTTTAATGGGTATATTATTAAATATTGGACATATTCTTTAATAGACATATTCGCAAGTCACTCGAATCTGAATACGAAATATAATTTAAGAAAAAATATTTTAAGTAATTTTTATCTTCATTTCTTAGTAACATAAACTTATTTTATCAAAAAATTATTTGACTTGAATTAGATTTCCAAAGATCTAATTTTGTAATCAATTTTTCACCGATTTTTTTAATTATAGAGGCTTAAAAATTTCTTATACTTGTATACTTTAATATTTTCAAAACTTATACATTAATTGAATTCTGATTTCGTGACAGTGACACCAACTGAGTGTGAGTTTTAAAAATAAGATATCTAAAATGGAAAATAATAAGATTAAAAAAAAATGTATTCTTAGTACATACTAAAAATACATTTTTAGTACTTAATTCAAATGATATACATTTTTAGTACTTTTAATTCAAATGACTGTTTTTGATCTATCAGCACAGATGAAATCAGATTTAATTAAATTCGAAATCAAATAATATCTTAACTCTTTGCATGGTTCATTGTAAATCTTTATTCAGAGCAATTATCTGAGAAATCTAAAGTTCGATTCCATCTTTAAATCAATCTCTAAAATAATTCTTTAATCACGTCAGAAATGAAATATAACTCAAAGGAAGTTAAAATACACAACAATAAAAAAAGTGGGGCTTTTTATTTGCTTGTTTAATGGATCCATTATCTATTCACGGGGTTCTTTATCTTATAAATTTGTAATACGTGCTTGACGCATTCATTTGCATAAATGTACTTTGCTATCGACAGATGTACCGAAAGTAATTGAGGGCGAAGACAAATTTCCAATTTCGAAAGTTATAATGCCCTTCGTATTTTTATTGATCTGAATATGTTCAACTAAAATTTAAATGCTACATAAGTAGGAGTACTTTCCAATTTCATCAACACGCAAAATCATAATCATGTCATGAATTTCATTCATGGTCACCTAATATACATCATGAACAACATGCTGACTTGGTTTTGGAATTAAATATATATTTTATTGGTGGAAAAAAATGACTTGATGTCATAGCATAACGTGAAACTGTGCTGAAAGACCAAGGGTTGCACATCAATTCAGAAGCGAGTATTGCTGCAAAAAAATCTCATAAAAAATGCAATTAAATGTTTTTTTTAAGAAATAGATTTATCTCTAAATAACCCAAAAATTTTAATAGAAAACTATCACCGTATCTTTTTTTGACGAATGACATCTAATGAAAAAAAATGAATATTTATTAAAGCAGATGAGCAGTGAGAAAACTGAAAGCAAAATTAGAACCAAATAATAGCTAATGAGAAAAGGCAAAGAAAAACAAATCAAGAATACAATGAAGAACATTGCATTGGGGTACATACGCGCAAAAAGAGTACAGTAGATTGAATGCATACAGTAGATTCTGGATGGGGAAGACATACTTTAAAGATATATGTCTGGGTGCGTCTTCCCCAGACATTGCATTGGGAAGATATACGCACAAAAAAGGATACACTAGACTATTCACATCCTGTAGACTCTGGATAGGGGAGACATACCCCAAAGATTTATGTCTAGGTATGTTTTCCTTAGACACTGCATTGGGAAGACAAATCATCCCTCTCAATAAAAGAATACAGTAGACTATGCGCACATAGTAGACAATGAATGGTGAAGACATACAACCGTGATCTCTATGCAGCCCTAACTTTTGCGTCTCCTATTTATTGATTTATTTACTTTGCTGTTATTATTAATATTATTATTATTTCATTTGCTTGCTATTGAGCTATTAATGAGAAAAAATAATCAAACAAGTTTATAAACGGAAAAATAAAATAATTTCAAGGCGTGCTGCATTCTTATTGAACGAGGTGACCCCCGAATTAGAGTCACGGTTACATTTCTAATGAGATGGAGGGCACATGAATCAATTCTATCAGAAGGCCATGTCAACTTAAGGTTAAAAGTATATTATTTTTAACAACAACAGCATGCGACTCTTACCTCCAATATAAAATACGGATGGCCATCCTCCAAGGAAAGTGGTCCCACACATTGCTCCAGAAACAATAACGGCCAGAAAAGAACCAATACCATACCCAGAGAGAATGAAAGACGCATGAAAGCCTCTTTCATGTTCTGGAATCCACCTGCTCAACATGTAAAACACAATGGGTATAATGGGACCCTAAAAAATGGAATGATCAATCAATCTTTATGGTATTCTATATATTTTTCGTAGATTGTGCATAATATGAAACCAAAAACATTTTAGAATTGTCTATTGCTATCGTTGGAATATCCGTATCATTAAAACATATAAAGCAAGTATATTATAATGTAGTATTTTATTTTATCTCGGTTATGTATAGCATTTTCCGTCTTTCTTTTTAGTGGGGTCTTATATTTCTTTCTATCCCCACTGGGCGGGTCTCAAAAATGAGAAGCCTCTGATATTTCTCGCCACCCTGGTGGATACAGAAAAAGGCAGGGGGTTGCTACCTCTCATAGATGATGGGACGTACTTCCCTCAGGAAGGGCTGTACCGTGGCTGGTGATGGCCCTTAGGACTTAGCCACAGTTCTCGATAGTGTTGCTGTCGAGGTGGTCCGGTTATTTAGTTCTTTCCATGTACCTTAAGACGGATTGGTTTGTTTCTTTCCAAGATGGACTACATTAATGATATTTATATGCTTTTTATCATGTCATGTTTTACTGTCATTTTTTTGCTGTTGTTCTATATGTCTTTTCTAATAATTTGGTCTAAAGTATTTTTAATTGCATTTGCCAATTGCTATGGCTGAATAGTCTTATCATAAAAACATATAAAGCAAATCTCAGTTTGTACAGGAATCTCCATCTTTGTGTGTAGGCATATGTTTCTTTCTAAGACGGGCTACGTGTGGTGGAAATATGGTTCATTAAATTATTTAATAATTTTTTTGTCCTTTATTTCATTATTATAAATATAAGGTTCTTTAGTCGGTAATTTTTTTCCCTCAATCTCCATATGAGAATTTAAACATAACCGATTAAGAATATTATATTCTGAAAATACTAAAATATTTTTTTCACAATGAAATCACAGAGTATTAAAAGCATTCGTAAAAGCATTAAAAAGTAAATGAAATATAAATAACAAAACTCCATCTTTAGAAACATGAAACATATTAAGTTAAATAAAAGGTATATGAAAAGCTGAATGATTATTTTGAAAATCATACAACGAATTCTTCATTCATTTAAAATAATTTTAATTTATTAATGAAAAATTACACATTAAAAATGATAAGCAAGTATTTTTAGCAGGTTAACATGCAGTTTTGCAAAATCCAATATTGAATTAAAAAGCATTCACTTACTGTGCCAACGCCAACAAGTATTCTCATTATTATAAAGGTATACGGACTCCAGACAGCAGTTATTGGCAGTAGGAGCGTTGCCAAAGAAGATATGAGGGTGCAGATAATTATCATTCTTTTGCCTCCATAGAGCTCCGCCATTCGACCTCCAGGTATGAAGGATATCAATTGACCATAATACACAGCACCTAATGCTACGCTTTCTATATTAGCGTCCCATGTCACTTTTTCTGTTTGACCCTAAAAGATAGTATAATTTATATGTAAAATGATTTAGAGAAGGTAACATGTCTTTAATTAATATTGTTTAAAAGCACCCTGTTTAATATTCACCTTTGGCAACCAGTTGATTCACCAAAATTAATGGTTGCTTAAATTCTCAACTAAATATTTTATGCGACTTGCTTTTAATGGATTCATTAGTAAAAGCTTAGTAATTCTTTTAAAGGTTAGGAAAAAACATTTTTTTTAATTCTGATATTGTTCTATTGATTGTGCTGTACAGTTCCTAAATTTTCTGTCATCTCACCTAAAACTGTAACTAATTAACATTAATTTTAATTAATAGGAAAGAAGGTACATCGTATTCTTAAGTGTTTTTATAAATGCTTTCTTATATAAGCAAATGGAAGATCTACTACTGAAATAATAAAATAGAACAATATCTGCAGAAATGTTAATTAATTCACTTGAATACAAGGGACAAGGACTAACCAAAAGACGAATTTTTCATGCTATTATATTTATAAATATAAATTCCTACAAGGAATTAATTTGACATTTTAAGTATTGAGAATTTATCAATAATTTTGAAAACCTTTTCATAGGTAAGAGTAATTTTGATTTGGAATTGTTCAAAAATTAAAACAAAGAAATAATTAAATTTATCAAGATGCCTGTAATCTAAAAGTAAGTATCTAAAAAAGTGGTTAAAAATGCATATAAAAAACGACCATCATATATCATATTTGCTAATTATTATTAATCAAAAATCTTAATTTCAAATGGTCACTGTCCTGTACAAAAGAAAGGAAAATTCTGAGCTCAAAATATATTCATCCAAGAAAATATTTAAAAACCATACCGTATTTCCTCAAATCAGAAATCTGAGAATTGGGCACTTATTTTTGCATGCATTATCTGTACCATTATCTACATCATTAAAAAAACATTTTTTATACATGCACAATTTTCAAATATATTACAATATAACCTTATGGTGATATTATAATATATTTAAGCATTGTGGCTCCTTTTGGAATTTCGTCCTTAGATCCATGCCTTGAATTTTGACTTGCGATTTCATTTCTTATAAGATTTCATTCATTTCTTTATATCTCTTTCTTTCTTATTCATTCTTTCTTCTCATTCATATTCATTTCTTTATAGAGTTTTCTTTAAGAGAAAATTTTTTGTCTGCTCGATCTACTCGTAATTCAGTAACAACATAGCAATTATCTCATCTTACGAGTTCTACACACAAGTCAACAAAAGACTTAAATACAAGTGCATGTTTAATCATTTCAGTCTCTTAAATCCAAAATCATTTTTATTATATCATGTAAAAACATGATGTTGTTTTGATTTGAGGTTTTTGAAGCCTTAAAATGCATGTGTAGAAAATTGGCGATTTATCGTTTTTTTTTTTTGTGACATCAATTTTTGGGTTATTAGAAAATGATAAAGAATCACATTTGGCGACTTATCGCCAACAAAAAGTTTACTGCTTGGCGCGAATGTCTGGACAGCACGCCAAATATGTGCCAACCTCCTAATTTACCTAAAGATTTCCGTCTGTTTGGATACCAGAAATGGTAACAAAAGGCTTTTAGAGGTTGCAATAAAAATTGTTACGATTACATTTGGTGAAAAATCACTCCAAGTGTTTCAGATTTGGCGACTGCACATTAATCTTTAGTTGTAATCGTTATGACTTCCCTACGGAAACTAATATTTATATCTTCCAACAAATATTCTTTGGACTATCTTAAAACTCAAGAAATTACCTTTTTAATAATATCAATTTCATATCTGTATAATTTTCACGTAATTCTAATAATATTTTTAATTCAATTTGATACACTATCTGAAATAATCTTTTTTAAATGTTATGGAGTCATCCATCAAAATATTCAATTGCATGTTTTTACCAATCATTAACTCAGTTGTAGAATTTTCACACCCGCTTTTGTTTCATGTGGAGTAATCAACTTTTTAATCTGGAGTAAATTAATTCAATCAGTTTCATGTGATTTAATCAGATTTCTGTAGGATTGATGCCACGTGACTTATAAAATAATGTTCCCATATGGATAACTTAAAATTTGGTAGCACATTTCCATTTTTTTTAAAAAAATTATAATATTATTATTTGCGAAAAAAAAAGAAAAAGATTAGTTGTCCCATTATTTAATCGGACTTCGAAATCAAGGAGTGTTTCCTCCAATGGTTCAAACAACTGTCAAAAGATTTGTATGTCATTTTGATACTCGTTTCGTTATGAGGTAAATGTTTAAACATTATGCTAAAGCATTACCAGAAATAAGTATGGAAATATTTTCCTTAAGCATTATTTATTTATTGTAACTAAAAATAAAACTGCCGGCGTCCTGGCATAGGGGTAGCGTGTCTTCCCCATGATCTGGGTGTCCTGGATTCGAATCCCGGTTCGGGCATGGTTGTTCTTCATCTGTTCTATCTGCGAGGTGTGTGAATGTGCCGCCCCCCTGTAAAAAGGGGGTTGTGCAAGCGAATGTGTTGCGTGAGTAGCTAAGACCTACTCTTGGCCCTAGTTGGCGCTGCTAAAACAAGAAACGCTCCCTTGGCTTAATATTGCTGACTTCGTCCGCCAGCTTGTCCATGGCAAGTGCCATTGTAAACAACAATAAAAATAAAATTAATTTTCAATGGCAGGGTACTAAAAGATCCTGTAAATTTAAAATCATGAAATGTCTTCAAATATCCTTACCTGAAGGGTCACCAACTGAGTAGGTTCAGTGACGAACTTCTTATCATGCTTTACCATTGAGACTATGGCAATACTAAGGTTAATGTTATATGACACGGCGATGCAACAAGCGGTAAAACACAGCACGGAGAATATATACCTCTTAGGAATAACATATGTGGTGACTGAAAAGAGAAAAAAAAAGTGTATTCATTTATGATGAATTAAATCCCTTTTGATCATTCAATTCTATGTAGTTGATAAAATAATTAGATGGATAATTACAGGCTGAATATAAGCTCTAGTTTTTCCCGCTTTTAAAACTTAAATATATATAATTGTAAAAGACAATTTTTTTTCCGAAAAATAAATCTGACACTTTTTATTACTTTGTAGATATTTAAATGATTATAGCATTATTTTAGTTTTAGCTAAAAAATTAATATTCCACTTTTTAGTTAAAAAATTTAACTCACTTTTTGTCTAAAAAAATTAATATGTCACTTTTTATTACTTTGTAGGTATTTAACTGATTTTTACATCATTTTAATTTTGGCTGTTTGGCTAAAATATTAGTATGCCACTTTTTTGGCTAAAAAAATCAATTATCACTTCTTGGCTAAAAACGTGATTTTTTTATTACTTTCTATATATTTAACTAATTGCCACATCATTTTAAAATTGAAACTTTGTTTAGAAACGGATTTTTGTAACAATTGTTTGTTACCACAATAAAAAAAAAAAGGTGTGAATTATCCTATGTTTGGGAGAGAAAATTATTAAATTTTATACAGTTTTTTTTCAGCAGAATTCTCAACGGCTATAGTTGCTTATTATGACTATCTTCTATTCTATAAATGCATTGACTTCCATAAATGCACTTCCGTTTTTCTTAATGCATTGCTTCTGTAACCAAAAGATAGTAACAACAGTCGAAAATGTGAATTTGAATTTGAATGAATTTCCATAAACATTATAAACGAATACGGGATCTTCGCAAAACCAAATTTAAGCCATTGAAATTTATACTATATAAATGTACGAACGAAAATATGTACATTTTCCTTCACAGTAATGTCAAAACAAAATTTCAGTGTTAAAACAAAATAAATATCTCATCCTAAGTGAAACAAAATTTTCTGCTGACTCGTGTATGAAAAGATGTATAAAATGCTAGTTTTTGCAAGCAATGTGTTACGCCTTTTTTAAACAAAAGTAGCTTACAATTATCTAAAATCTTACATCGCTTTATTAAACGAGAATTAACAATTAAATATTATTAATAATATTTCGTTTTTTAAAAAATATCCAAAACGGTCATATGTCATCATTTGTTTACATGTCATCAGACGCTGGACGGCTGTAGATATCAATTATAACAATAAATAACTATCCAGATCAAGAAAAATCAAAACGATGCATCATATAGAAAGATAGACTCTTTTTTGTGCAAAGGGTTCAAATAACAAAAATATTTGTCAATAAAATGTCCATGAACAAGAATACTTAATCCCATTCATTTATCTGAATATGCTTATATGTACTTATTTTATATGTGCGTAAAACACATTTGTTTGTGCCATTTGCCCCATATTAGCATTTTTTCCATATGCCCAAAACATTCAATTAGATGATTTACTTAAATAAGAGAAACAGTTTAAATCAATTGTTATTTTATTTCTGATTGAAATTTTGGATAAAAATCAAATTGATGATAATTTGTTAACAGGTTTTTTTTTATATCTTGAAATGTGCATACATTTGTTGCTTTATTATGGATTTCACCCAAACATTCGATAAATTCGTCAATTAGGGTATTTTGCATTAATATTTAAAAGCGCAAAATAAAATTATAATTAATATAATGCATAGTTATTGAAATTTCATGGTTTAGAATCTCGATGCTTTTTAAATCATGCTATTTTTCATACTTTGCATTTGAAACAAGTTTTACAGTATTTTTATTTTCTGTCTTGTCGAAATAGCAGATAGAATTATTATTACTACAAGCAGTCCTTCATCAAATTGCCTATGTATTGTAATTTATTTCCGTTAATAAATTTAAAATTAATTAATTATAAGAGTATCACAATCTGCGTGTGATATTTTGAGATAGTTTTGTTAATTTGATATTTTCAAGCTGCCACAATGCGTAAAGTATAATCTGATTGATGTGCTGATTTTACTTATTATTAGCAGCTTATGGCAACCAGCATGTTTGCCTGGGATATTGATTTATGTTGTTAAATTATTAATGCATTATGTGATGCGTTTATTTAAAATTTCACCTTGTTAATTTATAAAATTGGAAAACATGAATTGAATGGAATCAATCTACTACAAATCACTGCACGTATAATTAAAAAAAATGTAAATACTATTATAAAATAAAAGCAGAAGTAAAAATTCTATTTCGGAGTTAATGCCCAAAAAAGAAACATTTTTTTATCTTAATTTTATCATTGGTAAAAACACACAATACAATGGTTAAGATGGAATTGAATAAGTACATGGAACATTGAAATTAGTTTAAATTTCATCATTATGACAACAATAATAGTTGGGTATTGTATATCCAAATAAACTTTAAAGAATTATTAAAAATTAAGAAAAAGATTATACGAAATTGAAATCATTAAAAGAGCATTAGAAACGAACATCCTAACCACGTAGTTAGTGAACCGATTTTTAACATGGCTGAATATCTAGATATCTTTGGTGATGTAGTAAACAAGTAACGCCCGGGGCATGTTACGATTTCTTCGCTCCCAATAATTGTCAGTGACCTAGTGAGTGGGAATGAAGTCATATGCAAGGCAGAATAGCCTAATAAAAGGAGAAAACACATAAATAAAGTATTTTTCATCCCTCCTCATATTGAAAAACACGCAATTACACTGTTCAAAGGAAAGAAAAATCAGTTGCCGAGACAGTTTTATCGGTTTTAGGGCAACTTCAGGCTGTTGATTTCAAACATTGATTTGTTTTGCCAGATTGGTTCTTGTTTTTGAAATAATAATGATCGATGGTGTCTATAATTAATAATGTATACTGCTGATTTTAATTACTGTACCTATAACAGTTTTCATACCATTGGTTGATATTGAGACACAGAACTCTGAATTTAGAATGATCACTTTTCAATATCACTACAATTTTATAAAATAAAACTCAATGATTTGACATGGTAACTTGGTCTATCAAATCAGGGTTCAAAATTTTATTAATGTAACAAAAAAAGGTAGGGAGGGAACCTCGTCTACAGCCTTATATTAAAATAACAGCTTATGAATCTATGTTAAAGAAATTCCTTCCACACATTAGTAAAGAAAAAAGCAATTGTATATTGAAGTAATATGTATATTGAAGATTTTCAAAAATTCAAGAAAAATTCGCACAGCAAATTTGCACTGAATCGGTATCATTAAATAAAAAGACAGTTTTTAAAATTTTAAAATGATGTAAAATCAGTTTCACGAAATATTAATTTTAGGAGTTATCGTGGAAAAACGCCAAAACTTCGTTTAATTTTTAATTAATTAAAATTATACTTGAAGTTTTTTAAAGTGCTTTATAATACTCATTTCCACTTCCCAAAGTATATTCATGCAAAATTTGCTAGTTTTAGGTCAAACTATCTATCTTATAGATCGCCGAGATATATACTTTTTAATTATTAATACAGATTTAACATGCACTTCTTCGCAATAAATATAAATGTCACGTAATTTAATTAAATAAATTATGCTGATAGTATGCGATATGCTGATAACTAAAGGTGTTAAGAATGTTTTCATTTATTGTGAAAACTATGATAACAATTAATTATTTGGTTTAGCAACGTAATAAAATAACATAATTATACACGCATTTGCTTAATTTTCTTCTTTCTATGCTGATATAATTATACATAACATTAATATTTAACATGGGTATCTAAATTCTTGACATATTTATAGTAAGAAAAATATTCTTGAAACTTAACAAGCAATTACATACACCAGTTTTACCGTATCTCAGTGATTTATTTCCTAATTATATCTAAATTATACTGTAAACGTTTTTCCTGATACTATTACTGGGTTTTTTTTTTCAAGTTTAAACTCTAGTCGAATATCTTAATTATGTATCAAAATTACGAAATTATGAATTTAAAATTCCAGCAGATGTAAAGATTACATTTTAACTAAGTAAAAAAAAAAAAAAAAAAGAAGTCGAGCTGATTATGCTGATGATTAGACAATTAGCTTTCTCTAAGAGCTAGCTTTTTTTTCCTCGATTAGACTTTCTTGGTTATTCAACGAATTATATAAAATACATTTATTTAAAATTTCACCCTGTTTTTTGATAAGATTGGAAAATACGAATTTAATGGAATTAATGTATTAGAAAATACAGCTCGTGCGAATTAAAAAGTATAAATACGGAAATAAAAGCGGAAGTGAAAATCCTATTTCGGAGTTAATGCCCAAAGAAAGTAGTTTTCACTTACTCGTATACATAGTATAGAGAGAATATAGTAATCGTCACCAAAAAATTGAACACGAAATTTTGATATATCTCCATGTTTTAGAATTTCCCGAGCCCGAAAAACACACTTTTTGGAAAATGTCCGAATAATAACTCTAAAACACTTTCAGCTAGACAGTTGAAATTTGGTATAAGGTCTTAACATTAAATTCGGTGATTTCCGTCAAATTTGAAGTAAACTGTTCAGAGGAAGTCCATCTGTCTGGATGTTCGAATATAAATAAACACGATAATTACAAAACCAAGAGAGGTTTGCAGATAAAATTTGATAAACATTTAACATATGTAGCTTAGACACCTGTCAAATTTTGAGCCAAATCCAATTACGGGTTGACTATCTCACGGTCTGTACTTTCAAAAACAAGTAAACGCAATAATTTGAAAAAAAAACACAATAATTTAAATACATTAGATTTGGACTAGGATTTTCCGTCTTCAAATGCAGCTTTGCGCCAAATTTTTGTTCCAATGGATTGAGAAAAACGTGTCTAAAGCCCAAGATTCTCGGATACATTTAAATACCTGCCGGGGATTAATCGCCAAAAAATTTGCCAAAGATGACACGACAGATTCAGTAAAATTGCTAAATTCACGCTAGAAATTAATATTTTGTAACTATTATACGTCAGTGCAATGTAAGGCGTTCTCTAGCATGACAAGTTTATTAGAAAGTATGCGGGAAAGTTTTGAGAAGATTACTTCCGCTGGTTTTATATTAGCATCGGCATTTGAATGCTTTTTTAAATGAATATGAATGTCATCTTAACATTAAAAACATTGATATAAATTGTGTCTCAAATTTTAAAAGAAAATCTATTAAAATTAGAGAATAAACTGCAAGGAAACAAAAATGGGGGGAAAAGATAATTTATGATAGTGTAAAAATAATTTTTCTTAGATATTTTCGATTGATATGGTTGAAAAACACAAAACATTTGTTAAATGCAAGCATAATTCAGTTATCACTTACTATCCCTTATCTTTCGATTTGAAGCAGAAAATGTGCTTTCCAAAATTCGCCCACTGGAAATTTTTAGTTATATTTTAATTAACTTATACTTTATTAATACTTCTTAAAATATAAATTATACTTATTCTGTTATTCTTATCAATAACTTAAACTATATTAATTATACAACCTTCTTTATATATATATATATATATATATATATATATATATATATATATATATATATATATATATATATATATATATATATATATATATATATATTATACAGAGAGATTTTCCTAAAGTTTATATGTTCGAACCTTGACATTAATGACAAACCTTGAAATTTTCAATTCCTCTATATTTTTTTAATTTATATTATTCTTTTTATAGCTGAACCTTTCTGAAGTATTTGAATGCGATTTTTATACTAAATCTTGACAAAATCCAATATAAATCGTGCATTCATAAATTATAAAAAAATCCTAAAGTAGCCTTAATATCTTTAATTCATACTATTGCGTTCATTAAAAAAATTACAAGAAATATTTTTTATAAAGACTAATTTTTACTTCACATAAATCTTCCTTCCCAACAGATTCGTGGCAAGCGTGACTAGAAGTCCTAAATGACCGGACTTTGACTGCGATTATATAAGAAACCTGATAACACGCTAGTCGCTGTTATATAAACCAGAGAAATAAAACAAGTTATCGGAAGTTTACGCACGCATTGGCTGAAGCGGAATTGTTGACGCGTAGAAAAATTCCATTAATCAAACCAACAATTGTATCAAATTCGCACGTGTGGTCAGGGTTAATTAATGGAATCTCACTGCATGAAAATATAATTCCTGCAATTATCCCAACTCGATATAAATTAAAATCTGTTTATATAACAATATTTTTGAGAAGCAAGATATTGTTATTTAAAGTAGGTTTTTTTTTCCCAATCTGTTTATTATGTAAGAGAACTTAGAAAACAATACTGGGCTTAAAAATTTGTATATTTTTCTTCAATGCCATTGGCGGTACATTAATTACATGCGTAAATGCTACATTGCGATATACTTTCAGGTTAAAATATAAAACTTCATAAAAATCAAAACAAATTCATTCTATGCAATGAACTTATTATAAGCAATGTGATAAAATGCCATTCATTCTTCTTAAATAAAGTATAAATTTAATCTATAATTATTAAATTGATTCTTATAAATAATGGTTGGAATGAAAAATCTTTTATCGTTGTTGATAAAATCCTAAGGTTTAATTATACAAAAACATAAATGACATTCTTGTGACATTCCTTTCGCTGGATTGTAAAGCTACATAAAAATCAAAACAATAACTTATTTTCTGAAATGATATGGAATGCAATTCAGTCTGCATAAATAAAGAAAATGTAAAATTAATGTATGATTTTACAATCTAAGAATAGTTTTATTGTTTGGAATTCCATCTTTCAACAAATGAAATTAACTTTACAAAACAAAATAATGGAATTAAAGAAAAATTTCAATTATTCAGACGTTAAGTTAATTGGAATTTTGATGAGGATCTATTTTTCAGATGCTAACACTGTGCACCAATTTTCATTTATGAAGTCAAACAATCAATTTTTGAATTATCACGTTTACATGCAGTGCGTGTGCGCGTGTGTTTTATTCTGGAATTTGAAGATTTGTCGAAATCTCAAGTTCGAATTTTTAATGTGTTTTTATAATAAAATTTTACATAGGATAATATAATACAATCCCTTTATCAAAACCCTTTGAGATTTCTTGATATTCATTTAGTTTAATCATATTAATCATTTTTGTTATAACAGAATTTTAACATGATTTTGAATAAATAGCAGATGGCACCTCTCGTATATAATCAATTAGCATTTATTTATTAATTCATAATATATTACAGGCAGCACTTAACTGTGTAAAATTCCAAAAATCCATTAGATCAGAAAATTATTTGAAAAGAAAAATATAGCAAAATTCCAAATTTCAAACATTAAATTTACGCATATGAAAAAAGTTTAATTAACCAAATATATACAAAAATAAAATAATGCTTATAAAGGATCTCAAAATCTAGGTTATTCACAGTAAATTATCGATTTACATATAGCATTGCTCATAAGTATATTTGGTAATATATATTGAACTTACCATAATTTCTATATTTAAAAAATGGCAAGTGATATAAAAAATGCGAACTGATGATGTCAGAGCCGAAATGGAGGGGAGGGGGAAGTTATATAAACAACTTTGAAGTTTTCCGTGGAGACAAAATATTAGTATCATTGGGTACATAACATTTTATTGCTTTTCGTATTTTTAAAGCCAAGACGAAGATGAGGGGAAAATATTATGCACCCAATAAAAGTTAAATCTTGCTGTAGAAATGAAAGTCAAAAATATAACTTTTTATACAATCCCCTGATCATATTAGTCATTTTTAGTAAAAATATGCTGATATTTTAAAGCATATAATAAAAAAATTCCATCGTTCTATGATTAAAATTGATCGAGTTATACCTGTTTAACCAAAATGGCGACCATCTACAAATTCATTTTAAGAAACAATTTGAAAAAGTAAAATAACGGTATGCATAATTTCAATTTGCAAACGATTTCTTAAAATATCTCTTAAGGCTCACTCATTATTTGTAAAATTTGTTTAAATAGTGATTTTCATCATTTCATAAGTCAGTCAGTTTTAGTCAAGTAACAATGGATATTTTTTTTGTTTAAAATATTATAGTTTCAAGTTTAAAATGTTATGGTGTAGTTAATATTTTACTAAATAATATATATAACTACAATAAATATTTAATATAAAATAAATAATATACATATTTACTAAATAATAATTATAAAATAATAATATTTTCCATATTAAATTGATACATTATTTAAATAATAAATTGATAATAATTAATAATAATTTAAAATATTATTTTATTAAATCAATGGGACCAGGAAACTGAATAAAAAGTTAGAAGTCATAACTTTTTAAGATACATTTGGTGACTTCAACAAAAAATAAAAATATTCCCTTTATTTAAAGCATTTTTCCAACTGGAATTATATGTCTATCTTTAACAAACTAGATGATGAAAATGGATACTTTATAAATATATATCACTCAGAAATACAAAAAAGCATTTGAAAGTAATTGAGTTATCCGAAACTTGTCCATCTCCAACATTTTCCTGATAAAATAAAAATCCGACATTCACGCATTTTTACTTGTGATATGGGAACCATTTAAGATAAATACTTTAAATTAAAACCACATCAGATTTGCTCAAGAAGTACCGATGTGAATACATAATTTTTATGTCAGTCTACTTGTGGAAATCATTGGCGATAATCTTCAATGTAAGAGAAATTACATAACAAACACACTGGACTTGAATACAACAAGAGGTGATAAAACCGCATTTTGTAAAAACGACAATCAGACGAGTTTATAAAGCTATTACCTTAAAAGTAATGGGCGTATTTATATGAGAAATATTTTTCAAATTATGTAAAGACGTTTTATGAATAATTTATTGCTACTTAATTTTTATATTAGAATACTTTATCCTTGTACTGAGCAATGATTTTTGTTTAAGTCATTTTCGTTTTTTGCTTTTTTCAAAACCCATTATAAGTATTAAAGTTATATGATGAAGGAAATTGTTTGATAATAATTATAAGTTGGGATACTAACTATAAACTGAGTAATGTGACATGCTTTTTAAAATCCCTTTACAAGGCTGACTTGGAACTATCAAATTTGGAACTTAGTTATTCTTTGAATGGTAGATTCTGACTAGGAAAGAGATTAAGATTTTATTTATAGTTTTTCTTTAAAAAAAGTTTCGTCGGTAAATTTGAAGCGTATTATTGCACAAATGGTATGTTTTTCATTTTGAAATTAAAAAAAAAATAAGCTTTTTAGTAACATTATATTTTTTTTATGTTTCCAAAAATATTTTAAATTATATTTTGCAGCAATATTTTTCATTGTTTATTTTCTGAATTAATACATAACCCGCGTAGCATTTAACACATTTTGAATATGTATATTAAATATATATTTAAAAAGTGTGCAAACGATATTTTTTAACCAATCAATTCTTCTCGTTAAAAATAAAAGAAATTCAGGATATATATCTGCAACGCTAGCTGGAATTCAAAATATCCTCGTCGTTTTGTGGTCTACATCATTTTCGGATTCAGAATTCCAACTTTTATTTAAGCGTCTAGTCACGGAGACAGTTTTTCCCCCCTATTTAATTTGATTGACTTGCCGCTGTGTAATGCTGATTGATTACATTCTCCTTCTTCAAATCAAATTGAAAATTATTGCTGATAATTTCTTTCCGCACATTTTTCATTCCGTATTCCGCATGGTAATTTTTTTTTTTTTTTTGTCTGTTAATGGAATGTTTGTTAACCTATTTTTTGTATTACTTTTGATTTGAGTATTTATGAAAATTATGGACTGAAACCATCCCATTTAAGGAAATAAAACTTCTAATGCTGTTTATTATACATTCACATCTCAAATGTACTACAAATAGTACTTTTTTTTTTTTAATTTCTTAAACACTCTGCCAATGTGCATGAGATTTTCTGCTACATCTTTCGTTAGTTAATTTGAGATAATTAGATCTGAGAATATTGTTAATAGAATATTATTCCCATCTAGGTGGATATATCTTCTACTAAATGAATAAAAATTGTTCAAATAACAAAAAAAAGGTGGGGGGCATACACGATTTCAGCAGACATGGTTTTCCAAATCTATAAGCAGTTATGCCAAATACAAAAGTGCAAAAATGCATACAATTTTTCTCAGATTAATTTTAAAATTTACCGAAAATAGAGATATAGATGGTGCATAAGGAATGTTAACTATATTAACATTCATCACGTACGAATATTCTGAATAATTCTATCATCCGAATTTTCGATTTAACTTCCAATTGACCGACTTTCTAAAGTTTTCATTATTATTGCCACACCACATATTTATAGAATATTCGAAAGTGCCATTATTATCTTCATTATCATAATAATTTCTTCCATTTTCACAAAGCCTAATAAACATGTTATATCCATGCCTTTTGCAAAGCCTAAATCAGGAATGAAAGCATAAGCATCTGAATGGATTTGGAATAGAGTTTTATAATGATCTTTAAAGTTAAGTAATATGTATTACATTGTCTAATAATAATATCAGTTTAAATATTTCTCATGGCTCTATAAAACAAACTATGAAAGTTCTTGTGTAAATCAATATAAAGAAATGGACCTTGTGGTCCATTTAGGGTCAAAATGATATTTGATATTCCTTATATTAAAAGAATTATTTTACATTAAACCTTTAGAAGGACATTTTTTTTTCTAATTATGATATATTAAAATACTTTTAGGATTAAGAATGGCTTAAGAAAAGTGATTGATTTAGCTTAATAGATAAATTTAATATGACTGATTAATTAATTAATTTGGTTGATTGATTATTGTGCAAATCAAGGTGTACTATTTTATATGAGATAAGAAACTGAAACGTCTATGTTTCTGTCTTACTGAAAAATTTGTCTGAACTTATGCCAACCTACATAATTTTATATAAAGACTGAGGAATTTAGTGGGAAGCATACATTCCATGGCCTAAGGAAGGGTTAATAGAGAAAGAACTGAATTTATATTGAAACACAGGAAACACTCCACCAGCGATTTACAAGTGAACCATTCTAAAGAATAAGTCATATCTGTGTCAATTTCGAAAGGTCCGTACATGAAGGGTTAAAAAATTTCATAAAGCCAAAGATGTAATATTAGATTATAAACCAAAAGTAAAGAATAAATATGAAGACAGCACAAAAGCTGGTTTTGATGTAGCAACTTGGGATTTCACAAGAGCAATTCTCAAAAATGGGAACATCTCACGAATATACGAACATACGAATGACTTTGCATTAAAATACTAATCAAGCACCGAATGGATGATTTTAAACTTTAATTATTGTCTCTGAATTATATTTTTATAATATATTCTCTAAATTTGACGACTGAAATTGATAGATAAGTAATTCTTATTAATATTTCTACAAGAATATTAGGTCTCATGAAATCGAAAAGATTTATTTTATTAAGAAAACTGGACACTTCTCTTTTTTTATGATATTCAAATTAAAAATATTTTGATATTCTAAAAGCTTTAATCATATTTTATATGTAAAAAAGCCGTTTGAATTTCGACAAATGAGTTGGAAAATTTCCATTAAATTTTCACACATTGCTGTAGATTTTTACTTCATGCTAATTAGCCTGTAGATAAATGTGTTATTAATTAAAAAGAGAATTTTTGCATCTTTCATATTATACTTTAATTGCAAATTTCCGGTGAATTTCAAATTACAAATCAAATATGGATTAAAACACTAGGCTCGTTATAAGTTATTCTGCATTTGATCTGCAATTATTGCTTATTTTATCATTCATAGTAAAATATAATATTTCAGTATTTATTTTTTATATCTTTTCACAGTAATTTATTTGATATATAGAAAAATCGGAATATAAAATTGGTGATAAGTTTTGGAAATGTTTAATTTTTACCGATTAATAATTAAATTTGGTATTTGTTAGAAACATGAATTCATTCATATGACGTTTTCTAAATATTTTCTAATACGAAATGAAAAACAAGCTATTGGCTCTTTATAATCTCTTATGTTTATTATATTATTCCATAAGTTTATAATATAATAACTTAATATGTTATTCATTACATAATAACATTATTCATAATATAAATAATTTACTATTTCTAATAAAAGTTGTGAATTAAAACTTTTAATGAATTACATGGCACCCTCCTGAAAACATTATTTTCGAATAAAAAATGAAAAATAAAAATTGGCTCACAACATAATAATCGGCTCTTAGTATTATTCATAAACTTATAAATTATATTATTCATTATATAATAAATATATTCATAATATATAGTTTATTTTTCATAACATAAATTAATTGTTAGAAATATGAATTCACATAATATCCTGAATACATTATTTTCGAATAAGAAACGAAAAATAAAAATTGGCTCACAACATAATAATAGGCTCGTAGTATTATTCATAAACCAATTAATTACATTATTCATTATATAATAAATCTATTCATTATGTATAATTTATTTTCCATAACAAAAATTTATTGTTAGAAATACGAATCCACATGAAATCATCTTAAATAAAGATATTTGCAAGCAGGAAATGAAAAATAAAATGCAATGGACTCACAATAAATTATTTTGCAATTTGCTTATTTTAAATTATTACAGCCTGTTATCCAACACAAAAGTTATGCAAGTTATCTCTATAAGAATTCTTAGATAGTCTTCTTTCTAAAGTAAATATAATCCGAAACAAGTAAAATCCGATACTTCAAACAAAAATCGCAAATGGACGCTAGGTTGAAGAACTCTTGCCATTGAAATTCAACCTTTGGACTTTTAATGGTAAAAAGAATATCGGAAGCTACAATCCATTCATTCTGACACAGTTACAGGGGTTAGTAGCAAAAGTAAAATAAGTCAATCGAAAAGAAGACAGAAACTGAAAAGAAAAAAAAAACCCATCCATCTAGACTGAAAAGAGCCCACGTAAACTCAGAAATCCCTATCGAATAACAATGGACATCAGGAAGCTCCGATATCTTCTTTGAAATACTAGCGACCGCATTCATCGGCATTTCTATGAAGAAATCACCCTTCTGTGAAGGATGAAAACGATATTCGGGTTTTCGGTCATATTGAAGGAAGTTCTGTATTACATCATAAAAAAAATATGTTAAAATTCTCCATAGCCTCCAAGAGATTCCAAGGAGTCATGCAATCCATCAACGAATATTTTTGTGGTAATCCATGCTTTGAATTAATACATTGATCAAGGACATTGGGAATTGAAACATGATGATGTAAGTAAACGGGTGGTATGCATATAATATTGCATTTGTTGCTTATATAAACTCATAATTCGAATCAGTGCCGTATTTAGATAATGCGCATTATGAGGCCTCTATTTTAATAAATGGTTAATTTAGTTTCCCATTCCAGTACATTTTTATTTAATCAATATCTTAATGATCTGTTTGATATATTTTTTTTATTTTAGTAATTTAATGAGGATATATGTTTTTATTCGTTTCTTTTTTAACATGTATTTCATGGAAAAATAATAATTAAACGAACAAAATTACTCAAAAATTAATTGTGCATATAATATTGCAACTGTTGCTTATATAAACTCATAATTCCAATCAGTGGCATATTTAGATAATGTGCAATATGAAGTCTTTCTTTTACTAACTTGTTAATTTAATTTCAAATTTCAGTGCATTTTTATTTAATCAATATTTTACTTATCTATTTGATATTTTTTATTTCAGTAATTTAATGAAAATATATGCTTTTACTCATTTCTTTTTTAATATATATTTCATGAAAAATAATAATTAAAGGAATAAAATTATTTAAAAATTAATTATGATGATTAGACAATGATATCTTTAAATTAAAATGTAGGCATTTGATTATTATGAACGATTATAAAGAACTAATGAATTTCAAACAAATATAAAAATAAAAATTACTATTTAAATTGAATATGTCATAGCAAGGTAATTAATTAATTAACAATCAATGTTATACAAAAAATAATTATATTTTAATTAATGATTTTAACAATTTTAATGTGTTAACACTATATAATCCTCATATTTTATAATTCAAAAGATTTGTGTTTCAAAGATTGCCTTTCAGTATAGCAGGCCTAAGCTGCTGCTTAATCTGCCTAATCTAAAATCCATTACTGATTTGAATTTACAAAGGCATTAAAGAGGTAGGAATTGCTTATTTTCTTCAGTAACACAAAAAAACATTCAAAGTTCTATCTTTCTATAATTCTTCCATTTCAATTTCATTATCGAATTTATACTTTATCTTTTAAAATGTGCGAATACAAACAGTGTTTATAGCAGTAAAATTTATTTCTGTAATTATTATACTAAATTAAATTATTTTTTAATTTTAATTTTTAGAATAAAATACGAGTTACATGTTCCAAAATGAAAAAAAAGTCTTATATTGATTATTTTTAACAATGACATCATTTGAATGCAATTACATTATTAGAATCGTAATTAACTTATTACTATTTGAGCACGTGACTGTCTTAACCAATGGACTTATTAATAATAAACCTCAGGAGATTCTCTGATCCAGTCGAAGCAACAGAACCAAACGATTTGCTAAGCTGATTTTAATTTCGAATCTAAAAATTTATTTTAATATTATTTATAATAAAAATATTACATTTGTAACTAGACATCGAAGGATTTCGCTATTAAAGAGAAAGAATTATTAACGATTGTCATTTGGACAATCCATGTCAAATGATTTCAGTATTTATCGATAGAATGTTAAAAATATACATCAAATTAATTAATTAATGAATTTGCCGAGAAAAAAATACAATTAAAATTTTATTAATTAACATGTTTATATCAGTCATATAAATAAGATAGTAAAATAAAATACTAGGTATTGTATATTATATATATTTAATTTAAACCTTAAATATAGTATTTATTAATTATTTAGAAAAGAATAGAAAAATTCATATTAATTTACTATATACCATCCATATATACCATCAGGTACACTGGGAAATGACTTGCAAAATCCAATTTTGAAAATATTCTAAATGCCCATTCGCAAAATGGTAAAATTTGAAATAGAAAATAAGCATTTTTTTTTACTCCCAAATATTTTATTATTAGGTAGCATTTTTATTGAGCCATAGACGCTAAAACTCCTAATTGCGATTCGATAAGACGCCAAATTACTTTACCCCAGAAGGCTCTATTGCATTAACCTTTTAAAGGGCCATTTTTTTCTAGTCATATTATGTTAAAATATTTTTAGACTTGAAATTAGAATAAGAAAAGGGATTCATTTACCTTATTAGATAAATTTAATATGATTAATTAATTAATTTGGTTAATTAATAATTAAGTAACAAATCAAGACACATCATTTTGTCTGAGATAAAGAATTGAAGCATCTAAGTTTCTGACGTACTAAAAAAATTTGTCAGAACGTATGCCAACCTACATAATTTCATACAAAGATTCATAAATTTGGTGGGAAGCATATTTCCCACGGCCCTAGAAAGGGTTAAGATAGACCAGTTTGCGCAGTGATGGTAGTTAAATGACAATAAATTTTAATTTAATTTATGTATTTATGCTGTTAATTTCGAATAATATTAGCATACCTTTTATATTAAATTGATATTTATTTAAGACTATTTCTATAAGAAGTAATATTTCGAATCGAATTTCTTTTATTTAATAAAATTCTATGCATGTGTTTTCTCAGCTTATATGTGAACACTAAGAACGACTTTCAATAGTTAACTAAATGGTGTGCAAAATAAATAAAAAAACACATAATAGTAAATCTTACCTCTTCGTCGAACAACGAGGGGTGTGCTCTGATCTATTGAAAATGATGATCTAGATAGATCTCTCAGATTTGTGTTGTCTATTGGTTCACACGTGCCGTATGCTGGAGGCATTATGGATGAATTGAAATTAAACTCCCTATGATACGATTCCTGCAAAGAAAACATTTCAAGTTAAACGAAGAGGCATATCAACTTTAACGTCAATATTAAAATATGTATTAATAAAAATAATTTTTAAAACACATTTTCATTTGCATAATAAATTTTTATTTCAATTATTATATGTTCAGTAGTTTTCAATTTATTTATAATAAATAATCATTAATATTGAGGAATATTGAGATCAATTTTCTTAACTTTTCTACTAGCTGGGCCACTCGCCTAAAATCTAAATTAAATTATGTTAATAAATTAACTGATATTTAAGTTATGATAATTATAAAAATAGAGAATACATGTCATCAATAATGCGCAAGTGCACAAAATTTAATATTCACATTTGGAAATCAGAACAAAACGGATAACAAATTCCATCTTTACAAATGTAAATAATTTCTAGATTAAATAATAGAACATAAAAACAGTCACGATTTCTTCCTTAAAATTTTTTTAATAGTTTTAAATAAGTAAAAAGTATTTTTATTTGCATATTAGTGATATTTAAATTTATTTGCAAAGAGTAGCTTGATTCCCCTCAAGAATGTATTTCTTGCCCTTTACGAAAACGTGATTGAAAAATTTTCATTAATAGATCATCTTTTATTTATAAATGACTGATATATTCATTAATTTTTTTCTGTACAATATATATCTAGTAAAGAAGCACTCGACAAGCTCATTCAATTTAATGCAAACTTAATTGAAATTAACTCTATCAATACTTAAAAAACCCCAAATGCTCATTTAATAAAACTATAGCGGCTGCTCGAGATGTTTGTCCATCATTACGATATTAACTCCCCTTTCGTTAAATATGTTTGAATACTATAAGTGCATCTTAAGAAAAGGTCTCCTAAATGGATTTCAGAAGCGGGGAGGTTTTCTTAAAATTCTCAAGGATTGTTCAAGCATAGATTTAGTTTGTAACCATCAGCAAAGAGCAGTCATCTTTTTTTATATCAACCCCGGATGAACGCAAACTATCATTGCGGTTTGTGAGGAATTTGCGGTTTGGATCAATGCGGAATTTCAATGATTTTTCTTATCTCAGGTGTTCCAGTATTCTAAGGGTACTTGAACTTTACTAGTATTAGGAATGAAAGAGTTAAAGCCTAATTCAGTTTTTCATTTAAAATATAGATAGACTTACTGAGATAGCGCAATTTCTAATTTTGGGTTGTAATTAGAATGTACAGTGATCATGAACAAGAAATAGAATTGTATGTGTTTTATGTCCAAAGCATACAAACAACCCACTGTCGCTTTGGCGGCTCTATTCGACGGCTAAAGGCTAAAATCTATAAATTTTGGCAAAAATTCAAGAAAAAATCAGTTTAAAAGGAATTTTTTTTTTCATTTTTAAAAAGATTTAAGTAAAGCTACTTTGAATATAGCGCAATCCGCTAGTTATTTTTTGTTTTTATAAATGCCAGAAAACTTTAAACCGTAACTGGAGACATGAATTTCCTCGGGTGACAGGAGACATGGAGTCAAAATGACTCCATTGTTATTTTTCTTTTTTGTCTTTTATAAACATCATTGGAATTTATTCTGGAAACAATACATTCTGGAAATCATGTAGCTACCAAAAATATTTAAAAAGCATTAATATAAATGTTAAATGTTATAATATTAAATGTTAGAAAGATGTTATAAGAAAATCCTAAACAATTCTTTAAATGGGTATTTACTTCATTTAGATATTATTGAATTACACTAATGTTAATAAATATTAGAATTTAATAAACAAAAATGAAGAATGCAATATTTTAAAATATTTTTAAGAATGTATTTAATTCTTTTTTTTATTATTCAAATTAAAAGTAATTTCAGGAGGCATGGAGCCTATGACTCCATAAATAACAAAAACTTTGAAAAAGAATAACTCGGTTTTACGCACGTGTTCATACTTAGACTTTTGGCAACATACTACTGAAAGCAAAACTTGAAAGTACTGAGGAGATGATTATTTCAAGGACAAAAAATCACGTGATAATCAGAGCTAATGAACAACTTGGAAGTCTAACTCCGTTTCCAGTTATGGGTTAACATTAAATCCTAAAACAACTTATCTTTTAAAATCTCTAAACCATTTGTTTAAATGCTCCTAGGATAATAATAAAAGAAATAAAATTTCGCTGTTCTTAATTATCAAAAGCATGCGAGATGGAAAAGAGATGAAAATGGAGATGTTCTACTCTTTGAAGTGTGAAAATAACTTCGGCCCTAATAAATTCAACATGATGAAGAGTATAGCTCAAGACATGAATATGTAAATCACGTTTTTCATTTAACACGGGACAAGTAAATTTCATGCCCTTTCGCCTTTGAAACAATTATGCAGCTGACAGCAATTAAAATTCATGAAGATTAAAAAGTGATGCATAGGGGAAAGTTTTCATTAAATGTACTTTAACAGAAGCCTAAGGTTAAAGGTTTAACAGAAGCTGTAGGTTGCAATGAATATAAATTTGATAAACAAGAATTTGATTTAAAAGGTACAGGTTTGATTAAAAAGATTTGATTTAAAAGATTTTTAACAACAATGTAGGAAGACGTTGCGACAAGACATGAAAAAATATATATAAAAGCTTACTAACATGAGAGTAGTAGCATTTATAAGAGATATCGGAAAAAATTTCTAAGCTTAACGTGTGATGAACATCTATGCTTCTAGGAATACAAATTAACTTTATTTCTAAAATTCTGTTGCGATATAAAGAATTAAAAAGTATTATATAATGTCTATAAAAATTATATCTAGAAATAGTGATAACATTCATGAATTTAAAAATTAGCATAGGCATAAGTTAGTTACCTTGACGAATATTTTGACTACATTCTAGTTTTCCCCCGAAACATTTTAATAGTGATATAAATTTCTTAACCCTATAATAAAAGCCCCTTTTCAATAATATATTTTTTCCATGCAAAAAATATTTTGACAATATTTTTAATGAAAGAACTATTCATATAACAGCCATCTAGGTATTTTTTTTCCAAGCTTCCAGTTTAAACGTAATTCTAGACCTCTATTATCACATATCGGTCTTTTCTACAAATATGTATCAAAAAGCATTTATAAGGGGATTTCCAAAACCCATTGTAGCTCAGTCATATGAAGCTTATAAATGAAAATAAAGGTTTGTAGCCAAATGGCTACACGATGTACTGTAATTTTAAGATAACAAAAACCCAAGTTCTAAACTAATGTATTACAATATATAAAATTCAATGTCTCTCTAACATATCACTACATCTTATTGAATTTTTTTTAATTTCAAGTATTTAATAGTGAAAATCATTTGTCACAGTTACAACAATGCAGCAACCGATAATCCTCAACTGACAATGGAGTCCTTTTTGAACCTTATATCATACTGTATAAAGATATTTAATTCAACAAATATAGTAATTGGAATTTCTTTGAGGATACTATTCCTGTCGATGCTTATCTCAACTTATAATAAGGGAAGTTAGACAAAATATGCATTAAAGAGCAGAGTCGTCATAATCCATTAGCTATTTGGATGGCTCGCAGGGGCGTTATTGTCCTAAAAGGGCCTGAAAATTGCCCTTTTTACTCATAATTTTTAACCAAATTTTTTAAAATTATAATTTTAAACATTTTGAAAGTAAAGATATGAGAAAATCTTGTAATCTGGCAGCTATCGATTTTTTTTTGTAATATTCTATAAACAAATATATAGGTTTAGAAAATATTCCTACAATACATAATTAAAGAAATCATAAAAAATGCGTGAAACAGAAATTAAGAAAAATAGGTGACTATACGCTGCTATCACTAAGAAACAAATATTAAAGAATTTCCTGTCCCGCATTATACATTGAGAGTATCTGACAGATTTTGGTGTGTTGAAAAAGAATATGCTAATAAAAGATTCTATCGTTCTCCAATTTTAAGAAATTTCATTTATAAGTTATATAAGCTATCATATAGAAATCTCAGCATGATGTGCTATTTTTTACTTATTACAGCAATAGAGAATATAACAAAAGAGTAGATCTTACAATAATAAATTGCAAGTACTTGAAGATTTTACGTATGGCGATGCAACTATCGAAAGAAAAATTGATCAAGCTGGAACTTTATTTATTTAATCTCAGATACACAATGTTCCTGACATAAATAAGGAATCACATTTCAGTACTTCAGGTGAATTAAATAATCTCATGAAAAATTTAAATTTATAAAAGAAAACACATAGTACTTTTTAAATCCCCTCCAAAAGAACGCTGTGATTTCTATTTTCCGAGTCGACATATTCAGCTTTTTTCGCAAAAATCTCATTTCTGTTGTTTTAATGATATAAGCGGTTTAATTTCTCGGTTAAATTGCCAATGTAAGTGCGAAAAATGGTAGTTATTGTTCATTGATGGCTCGTAAACCAGCTTGAAGGCTGTACTACTCCAGGATGGAAATTCCCTGCCATTTGTTCCAGTGGCATCATATTCTTGAATAAGGAAGGGATCTTATGAGAATTGTTTCATGAAATCGGTATTCATGTCATAATTGAAACACATGTCCAGATTTTAAAGTAATTTCCATTCTCATTAGTATGTAAATTGGTTATACAAGATAGTGCTGTTTCATGAGCGAGTGGGATACTTAGGCAAAACATTATAATTATATCAAAAATAAGTGATCTGAGCGCAAACAAAATATTCAAATGAAAAATACTTTAATTGATGAAAAAAAATTATTCTTCCGTCTTCATACATGAAGCTGGAATTGATGAAGGATTTCGTTAAAAACATGAACAAAGGAGGTCGTAGGTTTCAATATCTGCAAGAACAGTTTCTATCGCTAGGCTACACAAAAAATAATAATAAGGGCATTGTCGTTGACTCACAAGCTAAGCCCTTTATAAAGAACAAACATTTTAACGATTACGCAATATAATATTGTGTCACACTTTTTAATGAAACTCTAAACGTAAAAAATAAATTTTTAAAAATATTAAAAAGTTGCAAAAATGTAAGTGTTCAAGGTCACTGATTTCCCCCCTCCTTCTCATTTAAATTTTTTCTTAGATAGTAAAACAGCCGTAGGGGTAGTATGGAATTTGAGAAAACTTTTACGAATATCATTTCTTTTCACAAAAACTAATTTTTCTAAAAAATTAAAAATAATATAATTTTTTCAGTGTTTTACATTAGTTTTAAGCTTTAAAAGTTCCCATTAACTAATACTAAAATTTATTAAGTAAATGTATTGAATAAACATTATAAAATATAATTTTCAAGAATTGATTTTTTTTAAAAATCTGTTAGTGATGGAATATTTTTCAACATCTCCTTAAAATTATAAAAATCACTTCTTACTTAATGTGAAACAGAAACCCTGCTTATATGTGTACTTAATACCACAGAAGTGTATTAGTTCTTTAATTATATCATATAACATTTTTATTCCTTAAATAAATAATTAAAAAATATTAAATAGATAATATTCACATATGGTCTATTACACTAAATTAAATATCTTTGCATTTTAATTTTGAAAATATACATAAAAAATAATTTTTTCATTATGTTGTTGTTGTTGTTTCTTATGGCACTTGCCATGGACAAGCCCGCTGTTACGAAGACAGCAATTTAAGCCGGTGAGGGAGCGTCTATTGTTTTTATAGTAGTGCCAACTTGGGCCAAGAATACGACTTTGTTACTCACGCATCACTCCTTTGCTTGCACAACCCCTTTTTTACAGAAGGGCACATTCACACATCTCACAGATAGAACAACGGAAGAACAACCACGCCCAAACCGGGACTCGAAACCAGGAAGCCCAGATCACGGGGAAGACGCGCTACCCCTATGCCTGGACGCCAGCATTTTTTCATTATATAACCGTTTAAATTAATCATATATTAAATCAGGAGTAACAGAAGCTGGCTTGTTAAATTCTTTTTGTAAAAGCTATCGTTTTGGAAAATTGTGAAATGTTAACCAGAGAACATGCGATTTTTTTTGTCTTGGCTCTTCAACCATTTCATTAAATATGCATCTTTAGACATAGCATTCAAATTAATATACCAGTTCTTATGATCAAATTTTCTCAATCCTCTTTTCTAAAGCCCAAACTACTCCACTTCAGGTCGTTCTTTGGCAGATTTAATCATTTTGTTGTACTAGCCAGTGCACATTAAGAAGCCTCTGCTTTACTGAGCATTTTCAATTTCCACTTTTAACACATTTTTAACTTAATAAATAAATTATTTATCTTAAGTTAATTTTTTAATTTAGTAACATTTTGAAAATGCATGTTTACATTCATTCATTCATTTATTTATCATGACGATTGATTTATTATGACACGGAAGCATCTATTCGTGTAGACAATTCGATGTTTATAATTTCCAAGGTTAGTTAATAACCTTGGCTATTCAGTTATTTTAATAATCACACAAACGTAATGAAGCAAGTAAGAATTTAATATACTATGACAAAGTATTAATACTAACCTTACATTTTGTATCTCATAGAATTTGTATTATTTTACAAATATATCAATTTGATAATTAGGTTAATTAATAATTTTCAAATCGACCTTCTTGCGACCTCCATCAGCGAAGTAGCCCTAGGCAGTTGCCTATCTGCCATTGATTTATTGAGATAGTATTTGAGAATGATGAATCTCCAGCAGGATGGAATAATGTTGCATTATTAACAAGATATCAGAGATTAACTTGATGAAATTATATAAATAAATAATTCAGATAAAGAAGTTGTACCAATGAATTCTCTTTATGTTTGAATGGATACGGTTAATGGATACAGTTAACAACTCGACGCTGCCTACAGTCATTTATCGGAGAGAAACCATTGAACATGTATATGCCCAAGTACCAAATGAAACGATTATCACTGCATTTGTTTAAATTATTTAGACAATAACTGTTAAAAATATTTCTATTTTCTGATAAAATTCTACTCTTATAAAAATTATGACATTGATGCATGTCGTTGTCAGTGGTGGATTTAGGAATGCTAAAAATTCAGGTAGTAAAGATTAGAAATTTCAAAAATCCAGATAGTAAAAAGTTAGGAATTTTAAAGATCCAGCCAGGTAGTAAAGATTTAGGAATTTTAAGATTCAGCTAATAAAGATTTAAGAAATTTAAAGATCCAGTCAGGTAGTAAAGATTTCGGGATTTTAAAGATCCAGCCAGGTAGTAAAGATTTAGGAATTTTAAAGATTCAGTCAAGTAGTAAAGATTCAGGAATTTTAAAGATCCAGCCAGGTAGTAAAAATTTAAGAATTTTAAAGATCTAGGTAGAAAAGATTTAAAAATGTAATTTGTAAGTTTAAATTAAAAATGTAATTTGTAAAGTTAAAAATGTAATTAATAAGTAAAAAAAAAAAAAATAGGAATTTTAAAGATCCAGATAGTAAAGATTTAGGAATTTTAAAGATTCATGTCCGCGAAAAGTTTTCAATTTAGTTCCAAATTTTAACAAAATTTTAAATAATTAACATCCTAATCGTTTGTTTCAGTTTAATATGTTTATTTTATAAAAATGTATGTTTTTATTTATAAAGATTTTTTAATCTATATATCATAAAATCTGTTGGTTTGTGCGTTCAGAAACACACAAACGCGATAACTAAAAAAACCCATTGAGTTAAACATATTAAATTTTGTATGTTATTTTGTGACTACAAGAGTAGCGTTATAACTAATCTTTGTTTCAATCTATTGAGAAAAACGCCTCTAAAATACAGATTCGCTTTTCGGATGATATTAATTGTATGCCAAGGCTTAGTCGCTATTCAATAAAAATGTTAATTCCAAGCCAAAAAATATTTCGTACTACTGGACGCCAATGCCATGGAAGGCGTTCAAATTTATTAGAGAATATGAGAGAAAGTTTTTGAAGACCATTGGTTATTGAATATATCCTATGAATATGTTTGGATGTGGTTTTTTTCCAACCGATTAAAACCAATGACACGGAATTACAGTTGTAGTCAAAGGATTATATATCGAATTTCATTAAGTCATTGCTCTTACAAGCATTCGAAATTACAGACCAATAAATAGTTAATATCATGACATATTTAGTTTAAAAGTTATATAGTTTGATAAGAATCTGAATATTAGACGCAAAATTTGTGTACCAAATTTTATCTGTCTAGATTTTTTTTGTTTTGTAGTTATTGAGTTTACTTGCACTCAAACAGCTAGACAGACAGACTTCCTCCTAATGGATTTCATTCAAAATGTGATAGAAATCTACAAATTTGGTGGTAAATTCTTATACCAAATTTTCATTGATCTGATTCAAAGTGTTTATGATTTTTTTTTGAGTTATTTTACTATAATGTGAAAACATGATGTTATTTTGGTTAGGGGATGCTGGAGCTCGAAATCGCGTACGCAGTGAATAAAGTATAAATGGTAATTTTCGTCATCTTTAAATCGCATATATTTTTTACCTGCTTTTACCAGTATTGCATTATTATTACGTATGCTTCTTTGAAAGCAGATGCGTTTTTAAAAGATTGACCTGCTTTTACCAGAATTGCTTTATTTTTACTTATGCTTCTTTGACAGCAAATGCGTTTTTAAAAGGTTGACGTAGAACTATGACATCATAGCTGTTATTTCATCTCAAAATCGGTCCAGCTCCAAAACTTTGTTTGCCAGTTAGAAAAATTGAAAATGAAAGTTTAAAAAAATTATCATTATATATATATATATATAGAGAGAGAGAGAGGGGGGGGGATAGAGACCGATACAGAAGTCTCGTGAATTGTTTTAAACTGGTTAATGACTTAAATTAAGACAAATAATGACTTAAAAAATAATAATATTCTCACATGATAACTTGAAATTTGCGATCTAGACTTAATTTTAATTTTTCTCTAGTTATTTGTTATGGTTTTGAGTATTCGAGATAATAAAAGGAAAAATCAGAGTATTTTATTTTAAACCTGTTGAAATTCGTGACATTTTTTGAAACTGGAAAGAATTAAAAATCTAGACAATCAGTCATTTAAAATAACAAATTTTTGGTAAATAAATAATATTTTTAGATTCAAATTTAAAGTATGAAATATAGAATTTGTTTTAGAGACAAGAGTCCAATAATCAATCGTTGATATTAATCATATGAAGGTTCTATCACTTAAATAGAAACATTGTAATTATTTACATTTTCACCTTCTGCTTAACACAATCTACTATAGTAAAACCGGATCACAAAAACAAAATTTTTTTAAATCTTTAATTTATATCTTTGAAATATATATAACCTTCTTTTATATAAATACCTTGAATAAAATTATAAATGTAATGAAACATCATCTCAAGCACGAACTGCGATGCTCATTTACAGCTTTTAGATGTATAAAATTGTTTTCGTTTTCTAAAAAAAATAGAGTAATGTGTTGGCGTTGTATCAAGTTTCAATAATCAATAATATATCAACAGCATATCATTAAGGTTATTTCAGTTAGCAGTGATTTGCATTTTCAATTAGTATTTTAACGCATTCTTCAAATGTCCAATGAGATAACGACAAACGGATTTCCAGAAGATCTGGTAAAGTTAGTTTTTGTAGAAATGAAACCTCCCATTTTCAATGAATTATCATAAATACCTTGAATTATTATTCCGATATAAAGTAATTCTTTTTCAATTGCGATTGAAAACGTTTATTTATAGCTCTTTTGGTTATATAAGTTGTTTTCAGTTTATAAATAGCGCCTAATGAGGTGGCGTTGTATTGATCTCTTAACCTTATAAGAAATTAAACTCTGCGCTTGACGCAAAAAGATAGCGTATTTATTGTATGAGTTTTCGAGAAAGAGTTAATTTTTTTTTTTATTTTCTTCCATTCAGACAAGGACAACAAGTGTTCAACAAGTCAACGTACACACGTGTCCAATTAAACAATAAAAGCTTTTTAGGAATGATTTATTTTACTTAGCTTATGTAAGATGCCTTCTCTAACTGCGGAATCATTTCTTTAATTTTTTTTTCGATTTATTGCTTTGCATTTTGTTTTCAGACAAATACAGGATTTAGTTTATTTTAAATTAACATTCCGTTTTTTGATACAAACTCTAAATGTCGAACTGTTTCTTGAATTATTTTACGTTAAATGAAACTTTTGCGAATGAGAAGATATTCTGGTAAGTTTTTATGTGGGAATCGAATAAGAGATATGTAATTATCAGATATCGGGCAGCTGTTTTGAATATAAGAAAAAGAAACAATTTGCAATTATCTGTATAAATTTTTGATCTCCAGATACTGTTTCATTTTAAGAATATATACTTGATAATCTTTTTCCATGTCATTTAATTTTAAATATAAAAGTACTTCAAATTTAACTTGTAAGTAGCACAAATCTTAAAATTTTCGTAACTTCTTTAAAAAATTGAGATTTTGTCCCGGGAATACAGCGTTTTAAAACATAAAAGAAAGAACATGAATTTTTGCTTCCTTTTTTCTACATTTGGCACTTAATGGTGAAAAATATCACTCTGCGCGAAGTGTTTCTATAATAGTCTTGAGTTCAAAACAACTAATATATATTCTGAAGGACTTAAAATAATCTTTCATCAATAGCAAGAACATCTGAAAACCTCAACGAAACGAATTTTGATATTTCTAAAGCACTGTAATTTCCGTAGAATGTCTATAAAATTGTATATACCAACTGAATTTGAAATATATTCAAACAAATATACACTTCATATCTCGAGTTATAATCTTTAAATTTTTCAAATAAATGCTGCGCTAAAATTTTCGAGAAGAATGCTATTTATTGCTTTTGAATTACAGCATTAAGAATAAGTAGGAATTAACAAAAATCTTTCCTAATTTTTCTAAAACGTTTTGTATTTTCCACTATAAAATTTACACCACAAAGTTAATAGACAAAACATATATGCAATCAAAGTTTTGGAAAAGTTTAAAAATGATTATAGCGAGCGTTTTATGGACTTTTTTGGGGGGGGAGAGGTGTATTTTTAAGAAATTTTCGAACGTTTTATGGACATTTACACAAATTGAGTTTTTAAGTTTTCATTTATAGAGTAATGGCATCACATGAAAATGAATTATTCTTCTAGGGTCCGAAAAAAGAAACTCCATGAATGGAAATGGAAAATTTCGAAACGTTTGAAAAAAGTTTGGAAAATTATGGTAAAATTTCATGCGAAGTGAATTACTCGAGAAAAGCCAAAAACAGAGTTACTCTCAGTTATCAGTTGGAAAGTGTTGTATGATGGTATAAGAGGTCCACAAATTGCATGTACAAATTAACATTTTATGCAGAAAATAAATATTGAAAATCATGCTAGCATGAAGCAAATCATCGTGTGTTACGAAGCGCAAGAAATAGTGATCAGAAATATGTAGAGAAAAACCACTTGTGAAAAATGTTAATCACAGAAAAAAAAATAACCATCTGAGGTCCCTATTTCGGAGTTCTGTGAATTTTTTTAGATAATCATGACGGATAAATATAGACAACACATATAAAATAAAAATAAAAAAATTTGAAAGAAAGCAATGAAAATAGCAATTAAGACTAAAAGTTACTGAAAAAATTACTAGATATTAGTACTTTTTTAAAGAAATTTGTTACATTTGCTATCGCTTACTTTTTTGTGTGTGTTCTCATGCTGAACTTAGAGACATAAAATGTATGAAAATTTAAATTAAGTTTGTTTCAAATTAAATTCGGTAACATTTATATTTTTATAATTTTATTTCGAAAAAAGTATACTTTTTACATCACTAAAATAATCTTTTTTTTATTTTTTTATTTTTTTTACAAGTACAAGTAAGATTATCGAAAGTTTCATTTATCGTCTGCTGTTATGCTTATTTATTTTTGTGAATAAATTTATATTTATTTCAAAGAAGTGTTTTGCCGAATTTCTTGAAACAAATTACATAGTCTGAAGACAGTTGAATAATTCCCAAATCGCCGCTTAGTTCTTTGGGTTGTGTTTGTAATTTATGTTGGATTATCTTAACTTTTTAACTATATTTCCAATAATAGCTATTATTTTGTAAATCTAATATTTCCTTTTATTACAATGTTTAAACATTTGATTGTTAAACAAAAAAGGCAATGTTTCTTGAGTTTTAATATATTTTTATTTAGTTATTTTGGTAAATTCAAATTGAAATGTCAAAAAACACAGTTCAGTATTTATCTTGCGTTTACAAATTTTAACTCTTTCATTTCATATCTATCCATCTGGCAATCCTTACACGCACAAGATTCATTTACTATGATGTGACAATATTCTTTAAATGAGTGTAACGAAAGCATTTTAGCGAGCAAATAGCGTAAGATTACATAGTAATAAATCTTTCCAAAATATACCAATGAAAAAAAAACTTAACGGTAGCAGACGATCAATTACAACATCTTTTTTTTTATTTATTTACTGACTTAAATAACGAGTCAATGCATTCTCATATCAAATACAATAGATATCAGCATTTCAATATCAAATGACCTAAGAAAAGTTAACTTTCACGAAGGACATATTAGAGATTTTTCACCTGATCTCTAATCCGAATTCGGATTCAATTTGCACTGCGAAATCAATCTTCTTTAATGAATTCTAATTTTATTCATAAAGGTAAAATCGTTTTCTTCTCTTCGCGAATTTCATCTGAATTCATGATAAGGAGAGGATAGAATCTCAGGAATCGGTACTGTTAAGTAGATAGGCTACTACATTAATGTCAAAAACTCGATAGAGCCATTTCATTTTAATTCATTTTGAGGAAAGAAATGCATTTGAAAGAGAATTGGATACCTCTATACTAGCAATGGATCTGTAGAAAACCGGTGAATTCGTTTCATTTCCACTTTCGAAAGATAAATAAAATGAATAAAAATAATTGTTTTACAGGTTTAGTTCTGAAACTCAATATTTAGTTGCCTAGAAATAATTTTAAAAATTGGAACATCATATTTTAAAATCGACTCTAGCAGAAAATTTTAGAATTTGATATTTAATTCCGACATTAAAGTACTTAGGAAGTTGTATAAATTTGTAGTTGCTCGGAAGATAAAATCAATATAAAACAATCAAATATCGAAAATTTATATTATTTCAAAAATTAATATTACCAATTAATTACCGAGTAATTACCATATTTTCAAAGGCAGAACATAAAAAAAGTAAAAAAAAATTTTTTATCTTAATTTGCTTTTATTTTTTTTCAGCATAATGTTATTATAATGAATTATTTTTTATATTAAGGATTATTTTAGATTGAAAATACTAAAACATGTTTTCAGCATAAAATGCTAGGAGATTAGGAATTATATAATAAAAAAAGATACTAAAATTATCATTTAAGTAAATTATATAAGCAATATACATTAAATATTAGAATGAAATTCACTAAAATGTATAATAAATATGCGAACCGTTAAATCGGCCAACGCTATGATGCTAAATTTGTGCATGTATTATTTATATTGATTAAATTAACATAATATCATCAATTCATAAAACAAATTAAATTTCTATTTATTAATTTAACTAATTGACTTTATCAGTTCATAAATTAAATATCTATGTTATTTATAATATCAGTAAACTTACATTACTTGACTAATATATTGAATACTAATAAGAAAGGAATAATTCAATACTATATATAATACTAGTAAATATTTATAACTACAAACAAAAATTATTTCGAAATGTATACCATATTTTCGGACAGAAGCAATAAGCAATATTGCCTTAAGTGCTTAGTTATTCTAATATCTCCTGGACATAAATTGATTGTCACTGTTACGAACTTCGGTGATTAAAAAGTTAGCTCTTGCATCGTAAGAATTTAAAAAATTAAGAATCCGATAGTCTATTTCTGTAACTCGTTGATAAAACACAGAGAAAGATTTCAATCTAAGCCTATAAACAGATGCTTCTTATTCTCTATTATAATCTGAAAATGCAATTTTATTGCACAGAAAAAGTTTGATTAATCTCGCGTCTTATAATAGCGATCTTCTGTACACAACTGAAAAAGTTATCGAACTGAACGAACAGGATTAGGACGATATAAAGCGCATGCGCAACTAACGCTGATCTTGCTTTCGCTAGATGCATGTAAAAAATCTCGATTTTTCTAGACTCCAATATTAGAACTAGATTTCATTTAGATATTTCTCCATAAAATGACCATATTATTAATAAATGACCATATTAGTAATAATAAAAAGCACAAATAAACGATTACTAAATTTTTTTCCATGTTTTCTTTGAATATAAAAATCATTTTCTTATCATTCCTAACGTTCTTTACTAGTATTGAATGTTTATATTATTTATCATCATTAGAAATTTACTTTCCAAACAAACTTTGGTCACTTCGCTAGAAATTTTTTATTGAGGAAGTAAGAAACGATTTTTTTTTCCAGCAGTCATTTGTTTAGCAAGTCTGAAGCACGTTCCTTTTTGTGTCTTTTTTTCCTTATCTCGTGTTACAATCGGATGTCAAGGTAAAACAACTAATAAAAGCAGGTGTTGTGAATGCAAGCAAAAGGGAAATCGTCTGCCTTCATAATTATTTACAAGAAATAACAAGCAAATGTTGCTTTATGGATTTAAACTACTTTATGAAACGTAAACTAAGATTTAGTAAGAACCACGGATATCATATTTAAATTTGTATACTTGTATGTGATAACGGAAAACACATAACGTTTTCTTCAAAATAATTTCAGAAATAAAAAAAAAATCTGAATATACGAAATAGCTGAAAAATATTACAATAAGTGGACTTTAATATGGAATAAAAAACATACATAAAGAAGATATAAAACTTCAATGAAAAAAAGTGTATGATTTATTTCAAAATCTTAATGTAATAAGTTGATAAAAGTGTAATATTTATTTGTTAATTAAAGTCAAAAGTTATTAATCAAGTCATTTTCAAACAATTTTTAAAATCAAAAACTATGTTGTAATTCTGTTTGTCAGTAGATAAATTTCAACTATTACTTAATACTTTTAATTTTATAGATTTATAATATTATAAGACATAATTTTATTAAAAAAAATATTAAAATGCATTCGATTATTCCATTTATTAATTTTAAATTGCGTTGCAATTATTTTGAACTAGAAAATTTTCATCTTATAATGCATCAAAAAAGTTTTTTTTAATTCCGTTTATAGTAATATCCATAAAGAAACAATGTTTAAATTAACTATTTTAATAATTATTAATTTTGTAGTTAAAGGCTTTTATGACAGTTTTTTTCATTTAAATTAGAGTTTCTTCAAACTGCGAAAGGTAAAAGATTCTGTAATCACAATTTCATTCAAACTTTTTTTAGTGTGCGCCCAAAGAACAGCTGAGAAACCCTGAATTATCGAAAAACACTTCATAGTCAACAACAACTTTAAGTAAATTTTGAAGGATAATGTATACTTTTAAAGTTCCCTTGGTTATTTTTGCTTTCTTTGGAGAATTTGAAAAACTGAAATCTTGCTTACTGTATAAGACATTCAGCTTTAAAGGACTATAAATTTAGGCAAGATTTTTTAAAAAATCTAAATAAATATGAAATTTTTTATGAATATCAACCAGAGTGACTTCATCAGGATCTATATTAATTTTTGTTACTTTTACAGATTTGCAAATTTAACTTTTATCAATATCGCTTCAACAAATAATAATGTAAAAAATGTTTCCAATAATCGTTTTTTATTCAAGTATTTTTTTTTTCCAAATTTACAAGATAATTTCATAATCCGATGAATTTGTTGAAATTAAATAAGACTGTTGGTTTTCAGAAGTTTACGTACAAACATGTAAAAAGAAAATATTAAAAGCGCACATTAAATATTATTCTTATTTTTTTATGAAATCGAAATAAGATATAAAAGTTTATTCATTTTTTTTTTTTTTGTTGAATGATAATATAATGACAAAATAGAATATTTTATTAAATCATAAATTGATGTCGGAAATCTAAGATCGATCTAAAAAAATTATTTATGGTATTAAATATTTATTATAAAATAATTAAAAGTTTTATGAAACAGATTTAGATTCGAAATAATGTTTTAAAACAAGGAAATAATTTTTAAACGATTACATGAAGAGTTGAAATCAATATTATATTAAAAATATTTTTAGCAAAAAAAAATGACATTTTTATAAAAATTTATCAAAAACTGTTGATTTTCAAAGAAACATATTAAAATTAAATATATTGCTAGCCAGTAAATTGGGAGTACGTATGATTTCTATTTTTATAAGAAATTTGAACTTAAAAGTATCTTGAGGAGACTAATCGATTTATAAAATGAAAGATACAAGTTTCAAAAAAAATTCAAACAAGCAGACTTTAACAAAGCAAAATAACATATTTAAATTTTGCTATAAAATGTGTAAATCAAATTAAAAAGTTGACTTTGATTATATGTTTAAAACAAACGCGAAAAAACTTTCCATCTAATTTTAACTTAACTTTTCCTGTACAAAAAAAAAGTCTAATTTACTAAACAAATTTTTTTTTAATTCAAAAGCATTATAAATCGAATAGAAGATTTTGCAGTGTATGTATGCCGACTCAAAAAATGTATGTCATTGTCGTTTATAATATATTAAAAACTCCTAAAAATTTTAATGTAATATTTTTCGAAAATACAAAAAAAAGTCTTAAGATTCCTTATGGTTATTGATGCTTTTTCTTGAATAATCCCATTAAAAGCTGGTAAATCTGATTAAAAAAATCAAAGTTATTTTCCAAAAATTGTGTAAATTTACATACATCTAATAAATTCTTTATATTCTATTAATTGCTAAATCAATAATATATTAAATATAGCTCTGAAAATTCTCATTTAAAGAATAATTCCAGGATTTTAAAAGTCAAAGGCGATAAAAAATATGTCGATAAATATCTGAAATAGTTTAAAGATAAAATGAAGAAGCATAATTACTTTAAATGACCGAAATGACTTTGCATAAAATGAAAAAGTTTTATGAAGCAAGCAAAATAAAAATAAAATAGTTATATAAAGTTTGAAAGCTGTTTGACCTTGGCTGGTTATGTAATGGTACTAGATTTACTTTTTTGAAGACGCTTTCATAAATCGGCGTATTTAAAAAATTAGTTTAAATTCTTAATATCAAAACAAAACAAAAAAAGAATTATAACCAGTTCGAAATTTATAGGTATTATTTTCAGTATCAAAAACAAATGTCAAATAAAGCAAAATTAAACAGAGAAGCAAATAAATTTTTTTTTAAAAAATAAAATATGAATCATAATATAAGTACTCATGCTTTTAAAAATAATAATGCATAATTAAGTAAAATACAAAAATTATGAAAATAAAATAATAAGCAATCATTTTATCTACAAACTGAAATATTATTGACTGAAGTATATGTGCTATAACATATATTAAATAAATTGGAGAAGTATATGGCAATACTAACTGTTAACTAAATAATCAAATGCATACTTAGTTTTTTCAAGAGACAAATCAAACATTAAGTATAAAGGGAAAAATCAATCAAAACAATATGTACTATTCAGATAACGATGGGAATTCTTGTATAATATCACAATCCATAATATGAAAAGCTTTTGAAAAATATCTTATTGCATATTAATCTTTAAAATATCATTGCAAACGATAAATTTACAGTATGGATAAAGTTTTCGCAAATAATTATACAAGTTTTCCTAATTTCAAAGTTCAGTATTATTAGAGGTAAAATAAGGTGCATTCTAAGTTTTCTCTTAGAAATTATATTTATCTTTTAATTCTTGCTTTTAAAAAATTATGAAAATTCGGAAAAACAATTGAGAATGCAAACATAATTTTTTTTTGGAAAAATGAATAATATTCAACAAAATAAATAAAAAACAAATTGTTCCATGTCAATATTTCAAATCATAATTAAAATTAAATTATTCCAAAATACATAGATACAATATAAGAAACTGATTCAACTGAAGAATTAATCAAAGAAAATGAACATATGAATATATTTTTCAATATTATGGATTTTTTATTATTGCTTTTAAAATTATGTGTAAATATTTCCTAAAAAATACTTTTAGAAGCCAATAATTATCGAATTAGTGAACAAAAAAAAATTCTAAAAATACGTTGTATCTTAATCGAATCTGTATTTCATAATTCAATTTATTAGATTTGAAGAAAATATTTCTATTAATAATGCAGTTGCACAAATGAATACCAAAATAATTTTTGTCCAAAACATTCTACTCATAATTTTTTCCAAGAAATCGTTTGCTCTTTTTAAATCTAAAGTTTCGTTTAGTTTTTCAATGATTCCACTTTTTAAACTCTGAAAAAATTCCCTATTAATTTCTAATAGCAGAAAAAAAAGTAGCGAAGAATAATTATTGTTCAATTTACAGCCGAAAACGGTCATTTGCTTTTTTTTTTTTTAATCTAGTGCAAAAATGAAGTTCGCAATATTTCAACTTATTAAATTTTACAAATTTTTTTTATTAATTACGTATTCACTAGTTAATACCAGAAAACAATTGTTTAGAACAAGTGTCGCTCTTTTTAAATGTTCTGTAGAACTTAATATGACAATGATTCAGTTTAATAAATCTCGGAAAAATTTCTGTTAATTTTGTAGCGTAAAAATAAAGTATTGATTTTTATCTAATTAAGAACAGCAAATAATTTTCTTTTTAGGAATATAATATGAAAATATATTTTACAAAGTTTCAATTTATTAAATTAAATGTCTGGAATTTTTTACAATTACATACCGTTGTAATGAATATTAGAAATTAATAGCTATCCAATTAATCTTCCCCAAAAATTCCAAGAAATCGTCTATTTGTTTAATCATATTAGTAATCGAAATTTTAAAATAATTTCAATTAATTTAATCTCTGGAAATTTTACTATTTATTTTGTACAGTTGAAATAAATATCAGGAAACAATAGTTATCTATTTACTATACTATCCATATCCGAAAATAATTTTTTAAGAAATTATATTTCAAATGCAGTATCAACATAAATTCCACAATAATTCAATTTGTTAATTTTGGGAGGAAATTTGTTATTATCGGACTATAGAAATAAATACCAGAATTTGAAATAAATAAATGAGTTGAAATAAATACCAGAAAACAATAGTTATCCATTTACTCACTGAAAACATTTTTTCAAGAAATAATTTCTAAAATTCATCACTAACATAAATTTCACAATAATTCACGTTATTAAATTTCGAAGAATTTGTTCTATTATTGGACTATAGAAATAAATAACAGAAGTTGAAGTAAATAAATCAGTTGAAATAAATATTAGGAAACAATAGATATCAATTATTCACAGAAAATAATTTTTCAAGATATTATTTTAAAAATATAGTACTAATATAAATTTCTTAATAAATCAATTTATTAAATTTCGCTGAACATTTTTTTATTATCGTACTGTATAAATATCAGAAGACAATAATTATCCATTAACTCATTGGAAAAATATTTTGAAAAAATTGTACCTTTTTTTAAAAAATCTAATGTGAAACTGAATTTCAAAATAAAGCAATTTATGAATTGCAATTTATTTTTTAAAAAAATTATTTACTAGAAATAAATTCGAAATTTTTATCTAGAATGCAATTTTTACCCAATTAATCATCGAAAAAATTTTCCAAAGAAATAATTCTAATGCAAACCTGAATTTAAAAATGATTTCATTTATTAAATCTCGAGTCTCTGTTAAATCTAAATTACGCACCGCGAAAATAATTATCGATTAAAAATATCTGAGTCTGAATCCTATTCGCTCCAATATAAATTCATAAAACGATAAGAAAGAGAAGGAACTATCACCTGCTTTCCTGTCCGATATGTTACCAGTTTTCTCTCAACTCCCAGTTCAATAATGATCTTCAACAAAACGTGAACTCCGGGAGATGAGAAAACGGACACTGGAAATTACGTAAAGAACCGGTTCACATGGATTGAATGAAGGATTTTTTTTAAGTACAATTGATCATTCAACGAATGCCAAAATAAGAAAAGGTAAAACATTTTTCTGATGTTTCAATACCACGCATTAGACTCAAACGACAAATAATAAAACGAAATTAATTTGACGAGAAGCTAGTTTTTCTTAATAGATTTTATTAAAAAAGTGCAAAATGGAAAACAAAATTCTACTTAACATGAATTAAAGGCATATTATTCGCCTTTTTGTATGCGAACCACAAGGATCTTTGTAAGTTAGCTTCGGTTACAGAATTTTAATGTGACTCTTGTATAACATCTTTGCTTTATCACGCATTATGAGAAAATCTTGTAAGATTTTATCTAACTACAAACATCTTGAATAATAGACATAGAAATATTTTTATATATATAAAGATTATCTTAAAATATTTTAGAATACAGGGTTTATGTTGCAAAAAAGTGTAAGAATATTTAATAATCTGTAACATTTTCAAGCTAACGGATTATTAGAGTGCCTGATAAAAGAACACTTTAGAGAAAATTGCGATACGTTTTAATTTTAATACTATTTTATTTGGTGTAAGTCCCATAATGCTTTTACTCCTCAGAAATTTTTCATAACTGATGAAAAATTCCAGTGACACTAATGTTTCAATAAAATCCAAATTAATTAACAAATGTAATTTTAAAAAATGTAAATGTTTATTTTAATAAAAAAAATATCTGTTTAGAAGATGTTTTTTCAAAAGCAGCTGTCGCATGTAGAGAAGAACAAACAATAATTCGTCAATTATTGCAAACTTTATATTCTATTGAGCAGATTTATTTTGAAAGAAGGGAAAATTTAGTATATTCTAAGAAGGTAAAAATCAGAAAAGAAGAACTAGAATATTATTTCTTATAAGAATATTATTAATATAAACTAGAATATTCGCTCTTAAAAATTAAACCTATCCCTTGCAAAAGTAACTATTGATATATCATTCCATAAAGGTCAATTCCGAAATTCAATAATAATTTTATTAAATTACTAGCCGCCTTTGGCGACCAGTCGGTTCGCCAATCTTAATGTTCGTTAAAATTTTAATAATTAATATTTTATGCAATTCCAACTTTAATAGATTCTTCAGCAAAATATTTTAAAACTTCAAATTTTGATAGTCATATAATTCACTCATAATATTATAAAGGCCTTCAGTCATAACGTGATATGTATGTCTCTCATTTTCTGTTACCCCTCGTAGAATTTATGCTTTAAATTAAAGTGTAAAGGATTAATCTGCAATTAATATAATAATATTTTTTTACTGAAACAAAGCATTTTTTTTAATAATATGATTACTGATAATAGAGTCACTGAGCGTTTAAACGTTATGGGCACTAAAGAATATCTTTCTTAATTTATGTAATATCTCAAGAATTTGTCAACAAAATTTTCTCAGATTCATCATGAACAGATCGATTAATTAACAATGTTTCATTTTAAATGCATCAAACACTAAGAAAATAAAATGAATCGTTTAAAATAATCGGTCGAAAACAGGTTTAAAAAAACTACTTAAAAAACGATGTACTTAAAACTATAAGCATATACAAAAAATATATAACTAACATAAATACAATTTACTTACAAAAGCATGCAACTAACCTAAAAATAATTTAAATCGTCCGTGGATAATGGTTGCCATGCCAACAATCAGAACACAGTGCGCATGCGTGAATTTTCTTCGCCTTTTACGGTAACGCAAATGCGTGAATTTTTCTACGCCAGTTGGGGTAACGCTATGCAGATTATACATTTTTAATTTCCTTTATTCTGTGTTATTTTAATTCAAAAGTACTTCAGAATGAATCTGAAACATGGATTAATTAACAATGTTTAATTTTAAATGCATAAAACATTAAGAAAATAAACAGAATCGTTTGAAATAATCCGCCGAAAAATAATAACCCTAGCCTTATTACTGTTGGGAGAAAAAAAAACTAAAGCCTTTCTCATTTGGCGGTGGGGAAAATGGAAGATTTTTTTGGCGGTAAAGTTGGCGGTGTGGAAAATGGAAGATATTTTTGGCGGGAAAGTCAGTTTTTAATTAATAATTAAAATTCTAATTAAAATTTCAAAAAAAGGGACCCCAGGTGCACATTCCCGACCTCTAAGGTATATATGTACCAAATTTGGTAGCTTTATGTCAAATGACCTGGCCTGTAGAGCGCCAACACACACACAGACACACATTGAGCTTTATTATAAGTATAGATAAATGCATCAAAATTTAGAAAACAAGATATAAAGCTGATTGTAGCTGATACATTCAAAGACGCAGAGAAAAAATTATTTTTATACTTTTCTAATAAAATTAATTATTATTGATTATCTCAAAATCTTCATTACTTCTAATTATCTATATGCAAAATTTGTAGTACTTATAATATAATAAATATTGTAGTAAAAGTTATTGCACATCAAACCAGAGATTATAAAATATTTCCAATACGAAATTTTTTTTATATAAGTTATTAAAATATACAAATTTTTCTGCAACTTTTATTTTAAATGAAAGGAAGAAATATTGCAACAAGTAATTCATAGCTTCTCGAAAATTTTTACTGTATTAAATTATTTTTGAAAACCGCAGAAAAGTAATATTTTTTACCAAAGTATATTAATTTTTCAAGCATGGAACATAATAAATAAACATTGCGGATTTCAACTTAAATATGTCTTCACAATTTGGAATTTAAGATGACTATTTTCAACAGTCTCAATTTCCATTGACTGTTAAAAGCAAACTAGCAAATTTTGAATGAATTTTTAATTAAAGAAAATTTGATTTCATTTTCACAGGACACTTCAGAATAAATTTCTAGTTAAATAAATCTCAATAAGATAAAATAAATATTATTTAATTAAATCTCTTTTTTTTTTTTTTTGGCTCTTAAAGTTTTTGATTTGATTACTTTAATTTACAAACAAATCTAGCTAGTTTGAGCAAAAGAAACATTGCTTTTAATAAATAAAAAACTAACTACATAATTGTCAAGAAGTAATTACTATAATTCTTCTCATGATTTACAATATTTTTGTGCAAAATTGAAAAAAATCTATTCAACAGTTTTAATTTCTATAAGACATAAAAATTTACACGTTTCAATTTTAATATTATAGATACAAATTTAATTTGGGGAACATGCTTTTATCAGTGTACTGAAAAGCAAAATAAATAATTAAAATTTATCAGAAGGTTTGAAATATTTTTTTAAAAAAATCACCGTTTATATTTATTACAGTTGGTTTAATTTGTGGTTTTGCTTTACATTAATTTATATTAAAAAATCTAAAAACTTAATTTTTATATTACCTTTGAAAAAAAAATATTCAAAGATTTTCTTCAAATTTTGTCCACAAATTTTATAGAGGTTTTCATGATAATTAAAATAGGTTATTTTTTTATTAATTAAAATCTTTGTCTCCATCACGCACGAGCAGTGTAAGCAATATATTCGACATTTGCGACGGCAAAAGTACACAAACGTTTTTATAAAATTAGCCAAGAATTTATTTTTTTCCTTAAAGAAGATATGTATAAAAGCATGCACAACTTCTTCCTCTACAACTTCTTCCAACAATATGGAAGTCATAGAATATCTGTAATAGTACCAGTCATAGAATATCTGTAATAGTACCAGTCATAGAATATCTGTAATAGTACCAGTCATAGAATATCTGAAATAGCATCAGTTTTATCTGAAATTGTAATAGTCATAGATCTAAAATAGAAAATTTTTTATCTGAAATTGTAATAGTCATAGATCTAAAATAGAAAAAGTTTTATCTGAAATAGTACCAGTCATAGAATATATAAAATAGTACGAAGCATAGAATATCTTAAATAGTATTAAGCACAGATTGTCTTAAATAGTACCAACTTTATCTGAAATAGCAGCAGTCAATAGAACATCTTAAATAGTACTTGTTTTATCTGAAATAGTACCAGTCATAACATTTGAAAGAGTGCCAGTTTTATCTGATATAGTACCAGTTTTATCTGATATAGTACCAGTCATATAATATCTGAAAGAGTACCAGTTTTATCTGAAATAGTACCAGGTCATTGAGCATATGAAATAGTACCAGGTCATAGAGCATATGAAATACTACCAGTTTTATCTCATATAGTACCAGGCATATAATATTTGAAATAGTACCAGTTTTATCTGATATTGTACCAGTCATATAATATCTGAAACAGTACCAGTTTTATCTGAAATAGTACCAGGTCATAGAGCATATGAAATACTACCAGTTTTATCTCATATAGTACCAGGCATATAATATTTGAAATAGTACCAGTTTTATCTGATATAGTACCAGTCATATAATATCTGAAACAGTACCAGCTTTATCTGAAATAGTGTCAGTCATAGAATATTTGAAACAGTACCGGTTTTATTGATGGTTCGGATGTGGCTGTTTATTGCTTATTGATTGAAACACTTCGGTTGCAAAATATATTTATGGCAGGGAGATATCCATGAATCTGGAACTGCCACTTTTGAGGGGCAACATCCATAATGTTAACCATTCCGGAGATAATAGTGCTATGATCTATGCTGACATAATGTTAAACAGGAGTCCACCACTTATATCGAGGAAAGATGCATTAAGTATGCAGAAAGTTACTATTGGAATATCATTTTGACTCACGACTTTCAAGTTTTGTCCTCTCCTTAAAACTAATTGCTCTGCCATCAACGGCAACCCTCTGTATTTCAGACCCTATTATTATGCTTTTATTCTAAAGAAGACTCACGAAAGCCTTTGAGGGAACCCTCTTATGCCGCTAGTTTCCGAAATATTCCAGAGATTTGCAAAGTGATTGGCAGTTCTAGTCAAACCATATACAGAACTGAATAATTTCAGACATTATATAACCCTGACATTACTTTAAAAAAATTGCACCCAACATTGGCGATAGCACTGTGAGACTGTTAACACATCAAACTAGAATTATTGCTGTATCGGCAGTAATTGTTTGGTTACCAATATAAAGTTTCTCTTTTGTAGAATTTTTTTTATTTAGATTTTTTTTAATTTACTATGAATAATAAATGTAAGAATCTTAAAATTAAATGTATAGTTAAATATCAAAAATTGTATGCATTAATTTTCAAAAAAAAATTCTTTGTTTCAATTGTGTATATTGAAAGTTGTTTAATTTCACATATTTATATACTACTAGCCGCTTTCGACGTCTTTAAACAAACTTAAGACTCGTGTCAACGAAATTTGATTAATTATATCTTATCATATAAATTGAAAGTACAATTTCAAACTGAACTTAGATAGCTATGGTCGTAAAATGTCAAAATAAAATGGCAGCAGTTTCGCCAATTAATTGATTACAGATTATTTAAAATTATAAGTGATCGATTGAAATAGATTAAGCAATTTTATAAATCCCTTGATATGTAATGAAAATCTTTAATTGTTATCTTCCTAAAATGAAAGATAGTAAAGAGTAGTTAACTATTTATTATGTATACAGATGTCATGAGCTTTCAAATAAAATTAAAATTGGAGAAATCGGTATAGCGATTCTAGTCGAGGGACTCTGTTCATTTTCAGTTTGTATTCCACAAAAAAATGAAGTATTCTTCTAAAATTTCTCTCAAAAATATTGGAAAGGCGATCATATGATGAATATAGCAAGAGATCTCATATTAATAAAAATGATCGAAATCAGACTAGTGATTGTTATTAGAGACTACATATTAAAAGTATTTGAATGTATTCTCAAATAATATGCACATTTCTTCAAATTAATGTAAATTTCAAATTTCAGTACTGTGTTTTCCATATATCTATGCAAACCTTTACTAATAATAATATTAAATAATATTTCAATTCAAAAAAAAATTCATTTCAATAACTTCTTATTCATGAGTTTTCTGTTACATCAGTCTTTATGGTGCAGAAATTCCATGAATGACTAAAATGAGCTGGAGCTCTATTTTACATTTTGGTTTCAAACAGTCGGTAAAAAAAGACATTCAATACATTCGATTTTTGGTACTTGTGTAAATAATCAAAAAATGGCGTTTTAATGGGCTTTTTCTTAATTATTCCCCGCCAGTAGTATATGGTTAATGATACATAACCACATTGATAGAGAATATGCAAGAAAGTTCCTGGGAGACTACACCTGCTGGTTTTTAATCTGATCTTATTACAGATATAGCAATATTGCTATTGTTGAAAGATCTGAATAGGAAAATGTTCTTCATTATGTTTTGATTTTATTATTTCAAGCAGCAAAATCGACAAACAAACAGAACAATTCTCCTTCAAGTCATGAAATTAACCAACATTAGGATTCTTCATATTCTCCAAACAACGACGTTTTTCATTTGAAAGTATAATAAATGATGATAAATAAATTAAATGTCTCTTGAAATGAGCATGACCCAATTCCCACTGAAATTTAAATTCATTAAAATGTTTTTCAATTTCCCTGAAGAAAGCACATCTGTGTTAATCTGCTGCATTTTAACCCTTCTTTGTATGATTTTTTCTTATTTTGTGGAATAAATCAAGGTAATATAATTCATGCTCTAGATTGAATTAAAAATGTTTTAAAAATCCTAGTATAAATATATAAAATAATTTTTAAAAAAACAATATGATGGAAATATCCATCCTCACGCAAATTTACATGATAAGCTCAGTACAAAATGTTCAGAATTACACTCTTCTAAATTTCTCTACTCATTATCGCTCTGGTTAGCAAAGAATTCTCAGATTAGATATAAAAATATCCAAGAAATCGCATGTTTCTTCCAATCATAACAATCAGCGGAATGACAAGTTCAAACCCGCTATAATGATCGTGACATTTGATTTTTTTTCCCAACTAAGTTCCTTATTACGCAATAGTCTTGAAAAAAGTTACCAGAAACAACCAGTTTACAGTACACCTGTTTTGAGTACAATTTTTTGGTTCACTAAATGCTACGGTAGAAATTTCCATCATCATGCAAAGAAGAATTAAAGGCATACATTGTGAACAATCGAAGAAAATTCTAATGATTTAGAACACTGGCAAGGAAATGAGTAAGATATCCAAGTTAATAATCCAGTCTCCAGGGTCACAATGCGATTGTTTGGATCAACATTGTTTCCAAAACTCACAAAATATTAGTGACTTTCAAGATCTTCGTCTTACAATCAGGAAGCTGAATCTGGTGCCTTAATTTCGCTAAAGTTAAATAAAATTACCGAGTTCTGCAAAAAAACCGTAATTAAGTGAAATTACAATAAATTATAAAGATGAATTTCAAAAATAAATGGGATAAAGTTTCCCAACGCACATGTCTGCAAAAAAAGTTCTAAAAATCATAGAATGCTCTTTAGATGAAACTCTCTGTCCCACATTATTATGTAGTGCCCAGCATTTTTTTAGAATGCATAATATGCTGTTACGGTTTCTTCTTAGAATTTTAAGTTTTACTTCATTCCGTTTGGAAAGTAGAAAGAATTTAGATAAGAGAGATTTTATGTCTGCTACTGCACAAGAATGTCTCGTACCTCACACAACTATACAGATAAGAGCCCATGCTGAAAAATAGGCAAGATATAATACATCCATAATTGCGGCGGTAAATAATCCTTACTTTGATCCTGTCTTGAAAAACGTATTTAAAAGAGATTCGAATCTAGTCAGAATCATTGCAGCATAATAATGTTTTAGGCTTAATTCATCTACCTTTATATTCTTTTTCAAATGTTTGCTTTCAATTATAGCAGAGATATACAACTGCCGACAGTGGGCTATCCGAAACTTTCTCGCATAATCTTTAATAATTGTTCTTGCGTGTATAGTTAACCGCATACCATTGGCAAACTATAGTTACGAAAGGGCCATTAGTGTGCAATCTTTGGCGGTTAATGCCTTGAATTCACAAGTACTAAAAAACGGAATAATGATTTCTATTTGATCAGGTAGAAAATTTATATATTTTTTATTTTGTCTTAAATGATATCAGGGAGAAAATTTATACCTTTTATTTTACCTTAAAAAGATATCAGAGAGAAGAATACTCCAAAAAAATGGGAAATATTATTTTAATTAAATATCTTACTGTCTCGCATAAGGAAAATGAGTATGTTTATATAGAAGTATTTGTTTTCACGAAAAAATATACAAAGATCGAGTATATTGTAATCCTTACAAATTTCAAACTCAAAATTTTGACAAGTTTTAACTTGACTTAAATTTGAAAAACATTTTTTTTTTTGGGGGGGGGTATGTCTATTTGTTGCTCTGCTTGTCTGAACACAAACGCTTTGGAATACATGAAAATTTGTATATGGTCATTGCATCAAATTTGTAGATTTCTATTGAAATTTAGATGTAACGGGAGGAAGTCTATCCTTACAGTTATTCGAATACAAATTCGCATGATAATTACAAAACGAAGAAAGCTAGATGGATAAAATTTGGTACGCAGATTAAGCATGTAAAATGCAAGTCTGTATCAAATTTTGAATTTAAAAAATTAATCCGATAAAGGATTACCTTTATGTCGTTCTATAGTGGTGTGTTGTGGTTTTCTAAGGAACAGCTGCATTACAAAATTCACAAACACTTATTACTACAGACACACATAGAAAATTAGGTTAAAGAACAGTACGGTGGAGGGATTCTACGGTTTCCAGCCAAATGCATTCTGCGTTAGCGCAAGGGTTGCGCATGGGGGAAAAGTCGACCACAGGGTGTAGGTCTGCCGTTCCACTGGTTGTCTTCTGCAAAACGCCACAAGGAGGGGGGCTCTGCTCAAGGGGAAAAAGAGGTGCTACAATTCTATATTTTAGAATGCATCGGAAATTAAAAACTTGGCACACAGCTTTAGCATCTAAAAGGTACACCCTAACTTAATTTTTAATCAAACAAGTAAAAATGTTGACCGTCTGTATATCTATTATTTCATTTCCACGTAAACGTCATCTCAAAAACTGATCTAAACTTTTACTAAGAATGAAACCTATTCTAAGATCTTGTGATTACAATTGCAGTTCTGAGTCAAATTTTGGTTTGAGTCAACCGGGAGAATAAAATCAGAAATTTATATTTGTTTTTCTGGTTCTTGTGCTAGATTCGGTTTTCTGATATTTGAGTATTAACCACATGAAATTTATCGCCAAAAACATGACCAAAGACCGCACTCTAATAGGCTTTTTTTGTTTCTATTGTTCGCCAATATAACGCGGTTAATAATGCACACGAATTGGTTTTATTTACTATGAAACACAGAACTCTGAAAATAAACATCTGAGCATTTACAGTGTACACGGCTTTGCTCGAACCACATTATTTATATGAGAGAAAGTCTAAACAAAAGATAGAACAAAGACCTTCTTGATTTCTCTTTTCATTACAAAAATTTTTTACTGACTCTTTATTAAAATTTTTAATGCAATTTTAAAAAATTCAAGCCAGAATAATAAGAATTTGTTATAGCTTTTCTATAGTATTCCTTTTCTTCCAAGGTTATCGAAACTAAATCTTTTATCTCAAAATACTACGCATTTTAATTACTCAGTGAAATTCTGAAATAATCAGTTCCTACAAAATCAGTTCTTTCGTTGGAGAAAACTGAAAACTTGTCACGCAGAAATTAATTTTAGTTAAAAACATACTATTTTATTTTGCGGCATTAATTTTTAATCGTCAACAAATTTTGAATAAAAAAAATTAATAGATTATCATAAAAAGGTGCTTTAAAGATCGGACCGTCGTTGTACTAAAAAAAAATCATTCTAATTTCAAATTTATGTCAGCTTGACGATAACAAGGTCTTTTCTTAATTTAATTTATTAACATTTTCAACGTGTTTTGATCCGTCGTATTTTATTCGTAATACTAAGAAATTATCGCAGAAGAAATCCTTGTAGTTCATTTTGCATTCAGAGTAGCATTCTGATTCCAGAAATCCTTGCAGATAATTCTCTGTATTCAGAGTAGCATTCTGATTCCAGAATTATGTGAACTAGGTGTTATTTCCATATTAAATTTCGTTTACTTCAAAATTTTGAAGTTACTCGATATATTTTGATAGTCACTTGTAATTTCAAGCCTTGATTAGAATGATATTCGAATCTACATATATTCCTTCAAAACTTCCATTTTAGCACAACAAGGAACATCATTGTAATAAATGTGTTCAAGAATCAATCATCTTTTTGTTCACCATCATTTGAAAAGAAGATCAGTATACATTATGGTCTCCAAAAGAATGTTGCCAGCACAGTAAAGAAATAATTAATAATATCCATTAATAACCATTACATAATGGATTTCATAACATTCACTGAATTAAATTATTCACTGTAATAAATAATTTTTGTTTATAAAAACAATTCTTAACAAAAAGTTGACTTAAAAGTTATATTGCACAGTACATTCCCGAGTATCGTAACAGAGTCGATTCTCGGTAAAAAGAAAATCAACCAACAAAATATATTTATTGGAGAAATTATACTATAATCCGTAGAAAGTCCAAAAGAATGATACTTTACTACCCTTGTTATTTCCTTGTTAAGGCCGGAACAACTAGAGCAGCGAGGATCCCAGAAACGAAGAATCAATCAAACTGAAGATTCGCTTTGTTGAAAAGTGTAAAGTTTGCGAATGTTCCAATCAGAGCTCTGGAAAAATAATCAGAAAAGCATTTTTGTAAGGACTTTTTCTTTTTCCACCAGGTCAGCCACAAATCTTGGAGACCAACGCAACTGTATTGACCGTCAAGTTGCAGTTAATATAGCTGCGTCTGGTACTCCATGGACAGATCAACAAGCTCCTCATTGCCCCTGTAATCAGATATTTGACATTGATTGACCCGGTCAAGATGTATTGATTCTCCCACCACCTGACAATTGAGGATTAGAGCGGTCGATCATTTGAAGGCAATGAGATTGTGTTTCCTTTTACCAAGAGATGTGTTAAACATGGGTTCTTCAAAAAGCAGAGAGTAAAAGACCTCTGCGAAATTCTGTAGAGTGTCTTAAATAGAAAAGATGCCTAGAATGTTGAAAGCTGGTTGGTAATATGGTAAAATACATAATAAGTCTTCAAATCAACAATAGATTTATTACTGTATAATCATTATTATATATGAAATTTTTAAAGACATTTTCAACTTGCCTATTTGCGCCTTGCTTCCGTCATATCAACTATTTAAAAATTCGTTAAAAGAAAAACATAAAAAATATAAAATTGAGGTCTGCTATCGCAAACTTCAAGTTATCATGCGAGATCATTATTATTTTTGAGTCATTGTTTGGCTTAATTAATTTAAGGCATTAACCAGTTTAAATCGTTTTTTTAAACAATCACGTGACTATCAGATTACGTTTGTATCGATATTTAGAAAAAGTTATATATATATATATATATATATATATATATATATATATATATATATATATATATATATATATACTAGCCGCCTTTGGCGACCAGCCGGTTCGCCAATCTTAATGTTCGTTAAAATTTTAATAATTAAATATTTTATGCAATTTCTACTTTAATAGCTTCTTCATCAAAATATTTTAAAACTTCAAATTTTGATTATCATATAATTTATTCATAATATTATAAAGGCCTTCAGTCATAACGTAATATGTATCTCTCTCATTTTCTGTTAGCACCCGTAGAATTTATGCTTTAAATTAAAGTGGAAAGAATTAATCTTCAATTAATATAATAATATTTTTTACTGAAACAAAGCATTTTTTTTATAATCTGATTACTGAAAATAGAGTCACTCAGCGTTTAAACTTTATGGACACTAAAGAATATCTTTTTTAATTTATGTAATATCTCAAGAGTTGGTCAACAAAATTTTCTTAGATTCATTATGAGCAGATCGATTCATTAACAATGATAAAATTTAAATGCATCAAACACTAAGAAAATAAAACGAATCGTTTAAAATAAACGGTTGAAAACAGGTTTTAAAAAAACTACTTAAAAAACGATGTACTTAAAACTATAAGCATATACAAAAAATATATAACTAACATAAATACAATTTACTTATAAAAGCATGCAACTAACCCAAAAATAATTTAAATCATCCATTGATAACGGTTGTCATGGCAACAATCAGAACAGAATGCACATGCGTGAATTTTCTTCGCCGGTTACGTAACGCAAATACGTGATTTTTTCTACGCCAGTTGGGGTAACGCTATGCGGATTAGAAATTTTTAATTTCCTTTATTCTGTTTTATTTTAATTCAAAAGTACTTCAGAATGAATCTGAAAGATCGATTCATTAACAATGTTTAATTTTAAATGCATCAAACATTAAGAAAATAAACAGAATCGATTGAAATAATCCGCCAAAAAATTTTAACCCTAGCCTCATTACTGTTGGGAGAAAAAAAACTGAAGCCTTTCTCGTTTGGCGGTGGGGAAAATGGAAGATTTTTTTGGCGGAAAAGTTGGCGGTGGGGAAAATGGAAGATTTTTTGGCGGGAAAGTTAGTTTTTAATTAATAATTAAAATTCTAATTAAAAATTCGAAAAAAGGAACCCCAGGTGCACATTCCCAACCTCCAAGGTATACATGTACCAAATTTGGTAGCTGTATGTCAAACGGTCTGGCCTGTAGAGCGCCAACACACACACACACACATTGAGCTTTATTATAAGTATATTATATATCAAAATCCTGTTTAAATACATGACTACTAAATTGTGCAATCGTCAACTTTTCGAATTTTTTTTTAGTAATTTTTTTTTATCTCAATATCGATTGAGCTCCAACATCTTTTTTTCCTGATAGAAAAATTTAAAATTTAATATATAACTTTCGATATCTCGCCTCTCTGTTTCGTATTCATTCCCATTTTCTTCTCTGTGCTTCTTTGGGCGATAACTTCTTACGACCCAACCCTTTATTGGCCGGACAGAAGACTCAGGTACATGGTGAATAGTTGCGCCAAGTTGTAACTTTTTGTTGGCGACTCTATCATTTTAATAACCCTAAAAACGAGAAATTGATGCCTCAAAAGCAATAAATTGCCAATTTTCTGTCCGTGCATTTTGAGGTTTCAAAACCACAAACCATAACTACATCATGTTCTCAGATGATAATAAATTATTTTCATCCAGTTACAACGTAAGATATATGTAGTAGAATCATGTTAATTATAAGAGTATTAAAATGATTACATCAAGAAAAATTCTAAAATAAACTGCAGCTAAAAATATTATTTGAAAAACATATTTGTTATCATAATGTGGTAGTTAGCTTAGGAGAAATAAGATTTAAGAACGAATACTAGAAGTAGCAGCTTGCGTTATTAGAGTAGAAATGAAATTGTAAAAGAACGTACTTAATTGCAACGAGACAAATAATACAACTTCAACCCTTGTAAGTCATTAAATTGCGAAATGATCGAATAAAGCCATAGAGGAAAAAAAAGACAGTATTTTTCATTTCGCATTTTGCACGTTCTCCTGTACTTGTAAATATACAAATATCAAAGCATAAGAAAAAAAAAAAAATTTAGACATAAAACCAATAGAGAGGATAAGAAAGTTTGAGTAAAATAATAGAAAGTTCAATAAAGAGGATAAGAAAGTTTGAGTAAAATAATAGAAAGACAGTATAATAAAAATGTGTGTGGAGGGAGAGGGGCTCTACACAGGCCAGACCATTTGGCCAAAAACTACCGAACTTTGCACATATGTGCTTTACAGATAGAAAATGCGCATCTCAAGCCGATTTTTTAACATTTTAATTCAAATTTTAGTTAATTAAAAATTTGTCGCAATTACGCGATAACCTCTGAGAATTTCACAGTACAAATATAATTTTTACACTATCTTAAAATTCAAAAAATTATCTCTTTAATGATACCAATCTTTTATCTATAAATTGAGTTTTTAATTTTAGTTAGTTTTTTTTTTAAAAATATTTTAAATATATTTTCAAACAATTCCTTTTACAAAAAAAGTAATAATAAAAATTTGACCTGCATGGGTATGTGAATGGGAAAAATTGACTTTTACCAACGCTTTGCCATCGAGTTAATAAAAGTTCAAATTAAAAGATATGTTAAATTTGACTGCAAACTAAAACTAGTAAAGTGTAATTTTCAGCACATGTCTGTAAGAAATGAAATATGATATTTCCTAGAAAGATAAATGGGAAAGGGTTAAAAATAAAGGGTTTCTGTTAACTTTTAAAATATCTTTAAAAGTTAACCGATTATCTTTAAAATTAACAGATATTATTAATTTAATAATTCTGTAATTGCTATTTATATTGTTATTGTTATTTATATTGTAATTGTTATTGTTGTTTATATTGTATTATATTTTATTATACAGGATGTCAATTCACGAATTTTCTAAGCAGTACGCATTAAGTATATTCATCCGACAGAGAAAAAGATGTTCTAAAAGAAGTAAAGAATAATATTTTATGCAATTTGAGTCTTTACATGTTCTAATGAGTAAAAATTTTAAATTTTTGTACAGACCTTCGATCCAACCTGTCATATTTAATAAATTCACTTTTTTAAGACAAAACTTGATTTCAGTCTGAATATCAATATTTTATTTTTTAAAAAGTGCGATTTTAGCCCACTCCGTTGATCGATTCAAGGAAAATACACCTATCAGTGACCTGAGTTCCTCCAAGACTCATTGACCTTCAATAATGAAACTGGAGAAGGAAAAGTTTTTCCCTTCTGCTAAAATGAGGATATTCAAGGTTTCATAATTAGGTTAGGTTTTGTCGCTGAAGTTTGAAATACTTTTCGATTTAAAATTTGGTGGGTCAAAAATACGTCCTGAATATGATTCCAATGGACAAAAGAATTGTATAAAATTTAGACTTCATAATTTTTACAGATATACATTTATTGACGGAAATAAGCTAAAATATTATTATGTATGTCATTTAAAAGTAAATCCTTTTAAAAATTAAAGTAATAACTGAATGTGATGATGAATCAGGGAAATTTTTATTAAATAATTCTTTGAGTTATTGCATAAATTATTTTTAAAATATTCTGTAGTGCACATGAGACTTCAGTACTTAATGATTCTATTTTCTGTTCTCATATTGTTTTAAAAAACGTGTTTGTTTCCTGTAAAAAGGCTTTTGTTTTAATTAAAATTTAATCGGATTCATTTCAATTTAAAGTTTAAAATAGAGAAACTGACAGAAAAATAGAGATATACAATGAACAGAACGGCTTAAGGTTTCTGTGATAGTAAGATATATATATATATATATAAGAATTTTAAAATTAGTTCAAAAATATTTTGCTGAAGAAGCTATTAAGAAATCATGTTACATAAAATACTGAATTTAAAATCGAAAGTGCAATAATCTCGGCGAACTAGCTTTAGCCAAAGGCGGGTAGCCATATCACTGACCCTCCGACCCGTCCGAAAGCACACGGATAAAGAATACTGAACGACTGGACCACCGCAACAGCAACATTGGCGGAACTGTGGTCGAGTCCTAAGGGGCATTACCGGCCGCGGTACAACCCTTCCCGAAGGAAGTACGTCCCGTCATTGATGGGAGGAGTATACCAACCAGGGTGGCGAGATCCAACCACCATACCGGAAGTATCTCATCCTCATTTCGAAGTGCCCCCCGGAGGTTGCCAAAGGCGGGTAATCTGTACTTATAATAAAGCTCAATGTGTGTGTGTGTGTGTGTGTTGGTGCTCTACAGGCCAGACCGTTCAACCAATAGCTACGACATTTGGCACGTGTATACCTTGGAGGCCGGGAATGTGCACCTCGGGGATATTTTTTCGAATTTTTAATTAAAATTTTATTTATTTCAAAAATAAGCGAAATTTTAGCGTGTTTCTGCTATGACTTCCGAAAATATTACCGCACAAAAAAGATTTTTACATCAAGTTAAAGATCAAAAATTTATCTTTTAAATGATACCAATGTTTTAACCTTAAAATTAAATTTCTATTTTTAATTAATTTTTAAATAAATAATTTAACTATATTTTTCAACAATATTTTTCTTACAAAATAAAAATAAAATTTAAGCTGCACGAGCACGTTTCGCATTCATGGGGAAAAAATTAGCTTTTTTCAAAGTGTTGCCATCACATCGATTAAAGCTCCATTTAAAAATAAATTAAATCTTTTTGGAAATGAAATCTGCAAAAATATGATTTTCGTCACGTGTCTGTAGGAAATGAAACAAATATAAAATATTATTTTTTTCTAAAAAATAAATTCAAGAAAAATTACTTTATGATCTTTTACACTATCTGTATTATTAATCCAATAAATCAGTTTTATTTTAAGGCAAGTTTTGTTTAATATGAACACTATATCCATTCAAATCAGGGCCACACTGCTAATTTGTAAACCTTTAGTAATAGACACAGATCTTCTAAAATGGTCTAAATGGAAAATGATTATATTTTATGTAACTTGATCCAATAAATACTCTAATATATAACGAATTTTTGATTTACATAAAGCTTCTGCTGTGGAAATCACGTTTAACAAATTGTTCTTGAAACACTAATATTTTAAATAAAGAATTAATTTCCAATCAACAAAATCAATCACTTAAACTGACTGATTTATAAAAATTTGAATATCACTATTCAAAAAAAAAAAAAAAAAAAGGATAATTTTAGATTTTCCATCGATCGTTTTAAAGAAAATACGCCAATCAGCGCGCAGGTTTCTCAAGATTAATTGGCCTAAGATTATGAAAATGTTGAGTTTTTCTAAATTTTTAACATTCAAAACTCCATAAATAAGTCTTAGTTGATCGTGGAAAATAGAAACATTCATTCATTTATTTAAAATTTGGTGTGTCCAGAATATTTCTCAGAATATGACACCTTACTGCATTAAATTTAGACTTCATAATTTTTGAAATATATTTACAAGCCGTAACAAAATATTATTACTGATTTCATTTCAATCCTTTTGAAAGCAAAACTAAAAACTGAATTTTATGCTGAATCTGAAAAATTTTTGTTGAATTATTCTTTGAGATATTACGCAAATTATGAAAAATATTTTGTAGTTCACATAAGACTTAAATACCGAACGATTCTGTTTGCAGTACTCATATTAAAAAATAATAATAAATAAATAACAACAAAAATGATAACTAAAATAAAAAGCTTGGTTTCATTAAAAAATATCTTTACATTAATTGCAATTTCAGCATTTCCACTTTAAATTAAAGTTGAAGTTTTACCGGAAATGACAACAAATTAGCAAAATATATATAGTAAATTGAATGAAACGATCTAAACAACAGTATAAATTTGGTATGACTATCAAAATTTGAAGATTAAAAATGTTCTGTTTGAGAAGCTATTAAGAGACAAGTTACTTAAAATATTTAACTGAAAATTGTAGCGAGCGGTAATACTGGTGAACAGGCTGGTCGCCAAAGGCTTCTAGTAATAAATAAATAAATTGGCAAGAATAAAATGCGTATAGAAGTTGGCTCATTCCTTCAATTCCATGGTTAAAGGTTTGTGAATCTCATATTTCAGAAAAACGTGGATAGATGTCAACCTGTTGAAAATGTTAAATGCAGAGTCAGGACTGAATCCTAATTCATTTCTTTCACATTTTCAAAGTTCACACAACAGAAAACGGCGGAAAGTGGACTTCTAATCACTGTAAAAACCCTTCATTTTTTGCCAAAAGAATATTTCTGACAAGTTTTCAAAAAGCCAGAACCTGAAGCCTTTCCAATTTCTCTCTCCCTCTCTCTTTCTGAATCTATTTTATCAAAATATTCTGCAGATATTCTTTCTTTACAGCAACCATTCAGTCTATCTTGTCGTTATAGTAAAGCAATTTTTTTAATGTCGGTTTTAATTTCTATCCTTTTTACTTTCTCGTATATGCAGTATAGAGAATGGAATGTAATCGTCAGAAACTTCGAAATCGAGAATTAGGCGAATATTCACAATTTAGACTTTCCTAAGTCTCTCCCGTAAAATACATTTTTGGCATTATGTCTGTCTGTAAAGATGACATAATGCCAAAAGACATTATGTCAATGATATCTCTAAAACCCTGTGACCTAAATGGATGAAATTTGGTCTATGATCTTCCCATCAGATTTGTAGAATTTAATCGAATTTTTTGCAAATTTCATTCAGAAGAAGCTCATCTATTCGGCTATTCGATTATAAATTTCAATACACAAATTTAGCATCCATAGTGTAAACACCTATTAAATTTCGAGCCAAATATAACAACGAGTTGACTGTTTTGTCTGTTTAAACCTTCAGAAACATGTAAACGCAATAATTCAAAAATGCGTTGACTTAAATATATCAAATTCGGTATACGATTTTGAGATCATGATTGTAAATCTGTGTCAAATTTTCGGTTGGATCGGTTGAGAAAAACGCGTCTAACTACAAATTCAATTTTCGAATACTTTTAAACGCATGACAGAGATTAGTCGCCAAAAAACTCGCCAAGGATGAGATGATAGATTCGATAAAAATACTAATTCATACCAAAATCTAATTGTAACTATTGTTTGCCAATGCCGTGCAAGGACTTTTCTGCCTTTACTAAGGTCTATAATTCTTTGTGGGAAGTGAGGACTAAAACTTTTTTTTTGGAAGAGTACGTGAGAAAATTTCAAGAAGACATTCCCTTTCATATATCTTCGTTGCCACTGGATTGAGCAACAAGTGGTTTTGTTGTTATACCTTAAAGCCATGAACTTATGTAACCTAACCTCATTAACATCTCCTTGTTTTCAATATAGTAAACGAGAGATAACTAGTTAAATTTGGCAAGCTTCCAATTCTTAAAGAACTCAAATCTTCTTTAAAATGTCACAAGGACTCCAGATAGGAAAGGTGACGTAGTATCAAAATACTGTATACACTGAGATCTCACGAATTTATTACCACAGTTTTATTTTAACATTATATTTATAGGGCATTTGTAAAGTATGACACTCAATTCATACAATGAAAAAAAAACATGCAAAACATAATGCTGGAAATCTCACTGAACCCAAAGTTGTCAAATTTGATAAGCGTATACTTCTTGGAAAACGGATGTTTAATAAGAATGTTACCAAAATTTCAATTAGATTATTTTTAATTATAAATTTTATAAATTTAATTATAAAAGCTTTCACTCTCTTCTAAATAACTTCGGAGTATATTATCGTATAAAAACCATTTTTAAAAGCCTTTAAATAAGTTTTCAATAATATCAGTTTTATTTCAATAGATCTTTTCTTCCGATTTTAATAATTTTTGCATATTACATTAAATACTTTTTACAAAAATACTTTTCTTTGTTCTAGTTATATTCATTTATATTTAAACACATGTGATGATATTCGTTACATTTCTTTTGTGTGCTCATTGTTGCTTCAATTGGGTATTTTTAAAAACATAAAGATAGACGAAGTTTGTCTTAGAACATAGTCATGTTACAAGACTTTGGATTTGAGGCTGGGATTTTTTTTTTCAATATTAACATCATAATGCTTATAAGTTGGTTTATCATATTTAAAACTTCGAAATTTGCCATGTAATTACGTTCTGGACAATAGATACTTATTAAGAAAAAGTTTTAATATTGTTAATTATATATTTAATTAAAAATTTTAATTAATTTTTAATCAAAATGTTGAACATCTTTACACTACGATGGTTTGGTATAATTTACTTTTCAATATCTAATACATAATATTACATAACTATCAATACATAAAACTGCGCTGAGACTTTCAAGCATTTTATAAATATAACAAACACTGTTCAAGATTATAGAGACGAACTACAAAAAATGAAAAATAATTAATCACACTAAAATAAAGAAACTTTTTTGACCTTCAGAATAATTTTTCGTGGTTTAAATATAGATAACGGGTTTATTTTTAGAAATTACGTATACGAAAATAGAAATTTATGATAATGAGATCTAAAAACGGATGCTTTGAAATTCAGGCTTATATAACAGCTGCTAAAATTAATTTTACGCCCGCTTTGAGAGAAAGGCGGTAATTTATCATCTGTAAACTATTTTTGCATACATCAAAAAATGGTTACCTTGATTATTAACCACAAGATCAACAGCATTATGTAAGACAAGGTGATCTTGTTTAAGAATTCCCATTCCAGCATTAAAATTCATATCGTGCTATGTATGGCAATTGAAATTTCTAAAATTGTTTCTTTGTTCTATTAAAAGTAACTTTCGAATTCTAATTTTAGATCAGACGATAAAAATAAATCCAGTTCTGTCCGGAAATCTCGCTGTGTGAATGGTTTTTTTTTTTTTTTTTTTTCCTCTCTTTTTTTACCAGAAAGACCTTGGATCTTTATTTCTTTCATGTAGATCTATTTTTAAAACAAAGAGAATGCTTAATTAACTTATTTTTAGACATGTGGAAGACCCGATTTGTAAACTTATTATTTCTTTTATCTTCGTTTAATTCATATCATGTTCTTACACCTAAATATGACCTTGACACAACAGTTTATTTTAAATGTCATGTAATACCGATTCCTTCTATGAATGTTAAATCTACGTTTTACTATTAAATAAGGCAATTTAACGACGGTAAAAGTTTTATTTCGCTGATATAAAATTAAGTGACTGGCGGAAGTTTTAATGACAAATAGGAAAATATGCTTAAAACAGATCTCATAAGTAATGCAACAAGCAGAAATGTGAAAGACAAAATTATTTTTAGGTTTATAATATGCATACAAATTTTATTTCTAAATATACTTATCATGATTTGTTATTATATTCTTAAGGAATTTTTGAAATGTTGATGTGAAAATTGGAGAGATGTCTCATTAGTAAAAAAAAAAACCAGAACATTTATGGAAAAGACGCTGAAGTTATATACTTTTTGAAAGTGACTGCGTTTTTTCTCTCTATTGAGATAGAATTTCTTTTTTTATTTTATTGAAGACAAAGTATGCGAAGTCTCGTAATTATTTAGAAATTTGGTATCGAATTACTTATGAATCTCCGTATTTTAGACTCTTCCCTAAATCTGAAACAAAAACAGCTGAAGTGGTTTTCCCAAAATTTTCTCGCAGACTCTCTAATAAAGATGTTATCCCAGTGAATGACTAGCATGGCATTATCATACAATAATTACAAAATATTAAGCTTCAGCGCGAATTTAGCATTTTCACTGAATCTATTCTGCGATCCTTGGAGAGTGTTTTGGCCATTAATCCCTCCCATGCGGGCAAAAGTATTCAAAAATCGAATTTGGATTTCAGACGCGTTTTTCCCCATCGATTGAAAGAAAAATTTGACATAAAACTACACTTAAAGTGGCAAAAATCACGAATCATTGATATATTTAAGTTCACTGAGATTTTGAGTTATCGCGTTTGCATGTTTCTGAAATTACAGACCGACAGACGGTCAACCCCTTGTTGGATTTTACAAATCTCAAATTTGGTAGGGTTTAGTTTAGTTTAGTTATATTAACGTCCCGTTTAAAGCAACACTAGGGCTACTTTGGGACGGACCTCGTAATTTTGAACCTCGGTCAGATGACGAGGACGACACTGAGCTGGCACCCCCCTCTCCACACCACGCCACACCACACCAGCGGGAGGACGTTTGGTGATGACAAATTTAGCGTGCAACAGACCACCTTACACGACGGTTCTTCGATGGAATCGGGACACGAATCTGAAACCCTCCGGTTCCGAAGCCGAGACCTTACCACCGTGGCCCCTCCAAATTTGGTAGGGGTCTACACTAAAGATGTTAAAACAGTGTACCGAATTTTATCTATCTTGCTGTCTTCGTTTTGTTGTTATCATGCTAACTTGCATTTGAACAGCCGGATGGACGGACAGACTACCTTTGCACGGGTTTTGCTCAAAATTTGATAGAAATCTACAAATCTGGTTTTAAGCCTGTATGCCAAATTTCAGCAGTCTAACTTAAAGCACTTTTGAGTTATTTTTTTCACAGGCAGGCAGACAGACAGACGGACATTTTCCAAAAATTTGAAACTCAGAGTTTTCGAACTCAGATAGGTTTAAAACGTGGGAGACTCGCCAAAATTCGAATTTTTTGACGATTATTATACTTTCGCTATATTTCGTATACGAGATAACAAAAATTAAGTTTGAAATTATGTTTGTCTGTCAGTTAAACTTATAACTCAAAATCGGTACAGGTTTGAACTACATTTGGCACATGGCTTTATCATTCTAATTATACATCTGTATCAGGGTTTGCAGCCCTATCTTAATCGAATTGAATGTCTATCTATGTATTCATGTAGAAGACTCGGAAATGCAGCCATCTCATAGAATGAAATTTCGTATTCGGAATTTTTTCACCAGAATTTTGGATTTGTAATAAATTCGAAGTAAATTGCAACCCCAGAAAGAAGTAGTTTTTCTAATTTGGTGTGGAGATATCATTACTTGCAAACAATAAGGGCAGCGAGCAATGAAATGAATTCTGCGCCTGCGCAGTACGAAACACTTTTATCGTGAAATTCACACAAATAACGGCAGGAGCAAGATATTAAATTGAAAATAAAATAATATCTTGTAACTTAAAACGAGCAATTTTTGTATATATATATAAATTTATTTTGTGTATCTCGGAAGTGGCTGTAACGATTTGTATCAAATTTTATTTTTATATAAGATTTTGTTTTTTAATTTATCTATCCTGAAGAAATGTCACTTTAAACACACACACAATTTTTTTTATAATTAAGTATTGAGATGTGGTTATAAAACACCTGGATGTGCTTATCAGAGATGGAACTGTGGTTGGTTAGGGCTTTCGAATTCCCACGAATTTTTTCATGTTCGATCCCGCGTTTGCAATTCAATTAGATATCGCTTATAAGTTTAAACGAGCCCTAGGATAGGATTTTATTTACGATTTTACAAAAAACTGCGATACGAGGTTCGGTCTTCCTTGTGCTTTTAAATTCAATTTAAAATACTTATTATTTTATAATTTTCTTGCTACTAAGTCATGATTAATGTTAGACTTTTCACTTTATTATATTTTTATTTCTTTTTCTTTTCGTGGCATCGCTCAGTTTTTTTCTTTTTAATACTATGAAAATATGCGATAATATGCCACTGAATCTTTCTTTTAAATTATGAGTTGAACTAAAAATGATTACTAGGGCAGTCAATTTGCTCCTTACTGGACACATTTTTGAATGGAACATATGAGAGATTTAAAAAAAAAGGCGGTAAATTCTGTTTAAAGAATTTTGGCAAGTAAATTATACGAAATAGAAGAAACTTTAAAAAAATTTGCGAATGCTGTTCGAAATAGGAATTTTATTATCATTTATCCTCAGTGATTCCTTCTATAGATTCCTATTCACAAAAGAGATTTTGATATTATTGCCGCATTGAAGAAAGACAGTCGAATTTCCATGGCCGAATGGTCATGGCACTGATCTCATAGTCAAGAGATTGTAAGTGAATCTCTAGAGAATCTCTAGAGAAAATGCGATTCATAGTTTGTGTAAATATTTAATCCCTTGATTTTATGTTTTCATTTATTTCATGTTCCAGAAGATTCTGGACATTTTTCTTTAGTTTACCAGAAAAGTGTTACTTACAGTCTCCAGTCTCCTTTTCTTACAGTCTCCAGAAAAGTGTTCTGGACTTTTCTTACAGTCTCCAGAAAAGTGTTCTGGGGCTTTCCCTGCTAGTATAAAAGCAGTAGATTTGTCAGTCACTGTTCTGAGTTCAGAGTTGAGTTAATAAATTGGTTTAGCTCTACTTCTTGTGTGTGCCATTGAGTTCCACACTAGAGTACCTACGTGACATTATGATGAAATAAGGCACCTCGCCACCACTGAACGTAGCAGTATCGACAGGATTTGTTGTGATCGACTGCTGTCTTTAGCTCAGTCCGTCTATAACACTGTCCGATTCACCAAACTGACATCCTCTTCCCAGGTAATAGGCCCCTAGCCACAAAGTGGTCAATCTCTGACCTTCCTCCTCATCTTCCCACTCATCTATCTTCCTATTAAACAAAGAACAGGCCATCACTTAAAGAAAATCTCCTCGAAATTCCCAATATTTCTCCAAATTCTCATTTCACAACAACAGAAATCCAAACACTTTCAAACTTTGTTGGTAAGTCAAGTTGGTAAAAAATTGACAATTTTTAACTCTATGTCTTTCAGAGTTTTAAGATCATCTGGTACGACCAGTATTGTACTTAAGTCATCATTTTTAACTTTCAAATTCTTTCTTAATTGAGATATTTCTATGCATTCCTTTAAATAATGGTAAACAGTACCGATTCTTCTACAGATGCATTTATTTTCCTGCCATCTTCCAAATTGAAATAAGGCTCTGTCGGGGTGAGAATTACACGGATTTGAGTTCTGGCATTGGAAATTTTAACTCTTAAATAACGAAACAGCTCTTCTCGGCATTAAATGCTAAACATCTAATAATCCGGAGCGCCATAACAAGATTAATGTATTCATTAGTAATAAAAATTGTTCTGTGGAATTTGTATTGCTATTTTAGCATAGAGAGACCCAGGCAGGTTAAATTTATGTGTAGATATAAAACAGGGTCATGAATACTAATTAGCTATGGGATCGTAAACAAGACATTTTATTTCCATTTTTGGAAATCCCGAGTAGAATTCAGAAGCATTTAGTAAAACGAGCATACGAATAGTGTGGAGAAATTAGCAACAGCAGCGTCATCCAGAAGAAAAAAATAATTCTATAAAGTACTTACTATAAAAGGCTTCATATAAGATATAGGGGGAATATTATTAAATTGCGATTCCATGTCGCAATTTTATATAATTTCGCTGCTTGGGGCTGTTAGAAGTTATTTCTATAGTTTATTTTTAACGATTTTTTTTCTGATAATAGATATTTATTATCTATTAAAAATAGTCATCTAATTGTAAGATGGAACTTCATAATTTGGTTTTAATTATTAATGTTCTTGTACATTAAGTACAGAGAAAATCCCATTGCGGGGAAGTAAAAGTTAGCGAAAGAGAATATTGCTAACTAAGTCAAGAGAATAAAAATTAATTATACGATCACTAACTTCACATTTATATTTTTTTATTCTTGATTATAGCAAGGATTAATGACCTGAGGTCTGCTAATTCATAATTGCCTCACTTCATTTGGAGGTTTCCACTTATATTTTCTTTCGGCATTATTTTTATTTTGTATCTGGCCTTGTTTTGTTTTTCTCTGTTAGTGGGCCACTATTTGTTTCAAGCTAATTTTAACGATTAGTTTCTATTTGAGTGTTAATTAACATTATAAACAGAAAATTTTTCACTGAACGTTAACAAATCTTTTAATAAAAATGTTTATCTACATTTTAAATGTACTACAAATAATATTTTTTATTAACTAAGCACTTCTTCATAGTTAGTTAATATTTTCTTCATAGTTAGTTAATTCATCTGCAACAGTCATACCCAAGATATTGTTATCAGAATAACATCTCGCTTAGGCAGGCATATTTTCTTGTTCCGAATAATCATCTTATTTTTCAATATTATTGCTTTAATGAAACTGAGATTAGTAATTGATACATGTCAGAAATAGAATATTTATGCCAGACGCATAAAAAATTATTCTCAAAGGGTTTTTACGATTCATTTTGAATGATTAAATAATCAATCATTTACTTAATCATACTTATAATTTGATCCTCTACTTACTTTTAGATTAAGTAAAAGTTCATTTTAGTAGTAAAATTTTAACATTCTAAGTTAAAATGTTGGTTAATTAACTAAAACAACAAACTAACAATGTATTTGTTCTTGTTATTTGTTTAACTAAGAAAAACAATTTTTAAACATTAAATTAAAATTTAAAAAAAATTATATATGCCTAACATTTATTCATATTGATTTAAAGCATCTCACTTGGTAAAATGGAAAATCATGCCATGTTATGCAATGTTAAACAAGGAAATGAAATCGGAGCAAAAACTCCATTTTCCGTTATGTTCTTTTTTAGCAGAATTACGCAACTTCGAAAATTTGAACTTCTTAGATAACGAATGTGAATTGATCAAATTTCCGCGTCGTGCTTTTTGTTCTTTATGGTCTACTCTGCAGTGTCTGACCTATATTTAATCTTGCTTCACAAGAAAAGACATAAAAGAAAAAGCTTCAAATTATCAAGTTCCGATTGTATTTAAGACCAGCGAGAGTGGTCCCTCCGAAACTTTCTCGTATATTCTCTAATAAATTTATTTATCATGCCAGAGAAAGCTCTGTCGTACAATAATTATGAAATGTTCACCTTTGGCGTGAATTTAACATTTTTACTGGATCTATCTTGTGATCCTTGGCGAATGTCTTGGCCATTAATCCCTGGCATGCGGTCAAAAGTATCCAAAAACCGAATTTGGATTTCAAACGCGTTCTTCCCAACCGATTGAAAGAAAAATTTGGCATTAAACTACACTTATAGTCTCAAAATCACGTACCAAATTTGATATATTTAAATCATTGAGTGTTTGATTAATCGCTTTTACGTGCCATTTTTGGCGATTAATGCTTGCCATGCTTTTAATAATATCCGAAAATCAAATGATTTAAAAAAGCTTTTCTTAAACGATTGAAACAAAGATATGACACCAACATGTACTTGTAGTCACAAAACCATATACCATATCTCATAATTTTAAAATACTGAGATTTTAAGTTAACGCGTTCATATGCTTCTAAATGTATAGACAGACAGACAATCAACCCGTTGCTGAATTTAACTCAAAATTTTACAAGTGTCTACAATATAGATATTAAATCTGCATACCAAATCTTATCTATCTTTCTCACTTCGTTTTGTATTTATCGTGTTAGTTTATATCCCAACAGCCGTACCGACGAACTTCTTCTGAACAGATTTTACTCAAAATTTGATAGAAATATGCAAATTTAGAGTAAGGACCGTATACCAAATTTCAACCGTCTACCTCAAAGCGTTTTTGAGTTATCTTTGTCACAGACAGACGGATATTTTCCAAAAATGTGCTTTTCGACCTGAGGAAGATCTAAAATGCAAAGATTAGTCAACATCACGAGTTCGAATTTTTTGACGATTTACTATACTTTATATTAAGGATACGCGAAAGTAAAAATGGCATTTTACCTATGAGTTTAATAATCAATTATTGCAACTAAAAAGCTTTTTATATGCAGTTAAAATTCGATTGTTACTAATACCCGAGATGTAACTTGACAGCATTGAAAATATCCATACATCGCAAACTGAATTTAGAGAAATAATTTTCAGCATAAAAAAATATTAATTTAAGAATGAAATTCATATTTAATTATTTTGTTAAAAACAAATAAAATAAAATTGGACGAATTTTTGACTACTTAAATGTGCTTTTAAGCTTTCAATCACAACGACCACGTTTTTCGCTCCCATATCAAAAACACCCTTAAGAATTTATGTAGAGATCTAAATGATAAACTAAATGGAGAATACCATATCGTCAGTTAATGCATAAAGTTTTTCGCATTCATTTCACAGTTATTTATACATATATTTCTGGAAAAGACTGTCTATATACATAACACGCAAACGAAAGTGGCACAGAAATCCAAAAAGTCTGTCTATATACATAACACGCAAACGGCATATTGGCACAGAAATCCAAAATTCTGTCTATTTACATAACACGCAAACGGCACATTGGCACAGAAATCCAAAATTCTGTCTATTTACATAACACGCAAACGAAAGTGGCACAGAAATCCAAAATTCTGTCTATATACATAACACGCAAACATAAGTGGCACAGAAATCCAAAATTCTGTCTATATACATAACACGCAAACATAAGTGGCACAGAAATCCAAAATTCTGTCTATTTACATAACACGCAAACGAAAGTGGCACAGAAATCCAAAATTCTGTCTATATACATAACACGCAAACATAAGTGGCACAGAAATCCAAAATTCTGTCTATTTACATAACACGCAAACGAAAGTGGCACAGAAATCCAAAATTCTGTCTATATACATAACACGCAAACATAAGTGGCACAGAAATCCAAAATTCTGTCTATTTACATAACACGCAAACGGCACATTGGCACAGAAATCCAAAATTCTGTCTATTTACATAACACGCAAACGAAAGTGGCACAGAAATCCAAAATTCTGTCTATATACATAACACGCAAACATAAGTGGCACAGAAATCCAAAATTCTGTCTATATACATAACACGCAAACATAAGTGGCACAGAAATCCAAAATTCTGTCTATTTACATAACACGCAAACATAAGTGGCACAGAAATCCAAAATTCTGTCTATATACATAACACGCAAACATAAGTGGCACAGAAATCCAAAATTCTGTCTATATACATAACACGCAAACATAAGTGGCACAGAAATCCAAAATTCTGTCTAATGTATATAGACAGAATTTTGGATTTCTGTGCCACTTATGTTTGCGTGTTATGTATAAACACGCAAACATAAGTGGCACAGAAATCGGTCTTATTATTTTTTGTCGAAAGGCAACAATCAAATGTAAATAAATAATGTTTATAGCTGCACTTAATTCAACGCTTCATTTAATAATTAATGGAGCTGCAAAATACTATAAGAATTGTTCGATTCACCATTTGATTCATTCATTCGGTTAAAGATTCACCATGTCACCAAAACGTCCATTCAGAGGAGAGAAATATAAACAAAATTTAGATGATAAAAGTAAGTGTGAAACAAAGTTTAATCGCAAAAATAAGTAATCACCAGATAAGTAATCGCTATGACTGCACCGTTAAATCATGAAATCCGTTATTTCATGCAATATAGTTATTCCTTCAAATAACTAATAATTCGGTACAGATTTGATGCATCCTCTTTGGTGATATTTTATATTCGATTCTTTTTCATTACGCGGTAATTAAGACTGATCATACACATAAAGGAACTTTTTCTATTGTTATTCCATAATGTTCCAAATATTAACGAATCTATTAATAAATAGTCTCTAATATTCAAAATATTATAAGTTATTTGAAAATACATTCAGCTAATATTCGAAAAAATGCCTCTCTGCAAGTTGGAAGGCAAAGGTAGATTCCTTTACATCTGAGTTACTATCTGGTAATATAAATTGTTGATATTAGACACAGTCCAAATTAGGGCTTGAAAAATGACATTTTAACCCCTAACTTCTAAGATATTGCAATTATAGAAAAACCTTAAATACTGAAGTTTTTCGTTTTAATGAGGTTCTAATTTGGTTAGCTGGGTTTATTTTTCTGTTTTGGTTATTAAGGAATTTATAGCAAAATAAAAATTTCATCCCCCCCCCCATTATTTTCACCCCCTTTAAACGAGATGGCTCATTTACGAACTCATCCAAGGTTTTACAATATATTCCAAGTTATCTTGGAATATTTAGTTATCTTATCCATAAAATAACATAGTCAAAGCGTTATACGCATACTATATTATATAATATTATATATAACTTTTGAACGATGGATGGTTTTGGGTTTTAGTGACCATGATCGGTGAAGAACTGAAGAAATTTTCCCGAATGTCCTGTTGCTAGAACCATTGCAATAGATAGTCTTCCTATTGGAATTTACCTAATATATATATTTGGATTAAAGCAAAATAATAGGATTGTTACAGAAAATCTGTTCGGTGGATACACGTTGAAAAAGTCGAACAAGTTCAATAACAAATAACGACGTTTTTATTCTGCATAAAAACGAGAAACACAAGTAACAAAACAAAATACAGCCGAAATGTACACAAGGACAGTACTTGTAGTAAATAGTAGCAGACAAGTAACAGTAAAGTAACGGACAATTGTAAATAATAGCAGACAAATAACAAATCTCTATTAAATAAATGAAACAGCACAAAGCGCTCAGAGAGAACTCGTAATCAGCAGATCAATAAACCAAAGAAAGACTTCACTCAACTATTACTACTTATAATTACAATTTTTATGTAATACGTACATTGCTGTAACTTAATTCAAAACTATTTCATTGTTTTATTTTTTAAATGAATCCAAATTGTGTATGATTCAAACTGTGTATTACAATTCAAATTCACTGAATTGTAAGAATTTTATTTGACTTGATTATACATATTTGTTAATTTTAATCGCTAATATTTTTTTTTTACTTTTAAACTTTTTTTGTAAAAGAATTCCTTGAGTCTACATGTAAAAGCAGATGTTTATCACAAAGAGACGATTATTTGAAAAGTATAATAAATAAATATATCAAATAATAAACAAAAGACAAAAATGGTCGTTTGCAAAATAATCATCGGATCATGGGTTTCATATCAATGATTTAAAAAATCGTTTGTTTTAATGTTTATAATAAAAATTTCTGAAGCAATATTGATTGTTATGTTATATATTTTTAGAAATCTTAAACCCTAAATAAGTCAGTCTGTGCGTCATACAAGAATCAAATAATTTAATTTGAATCTTAGAAAATGAAATGAAATCTTTCAAAGAATTTATAAAACGATACAAAAAAATTATACATAAGGCGCGAACATCTCAATAATTCTATGGATTGTTTTTAATTGAGTCATTAAGATAGCACATTCTCAAAACGGTAAATGACATCTAATTCGACATTAAAAAAGGAAAGGTTCATGAGTTAAAATACAAGTTTTTGCTAAAAACTCGACTTTTTTATTCAAACCACACCACTGCAAAGTAATAAAAAAAGCTAATTCTAAGAAGTTAGATTCAAATATAAGATATAAACAAAATTTACGTTTCTAGTAGACAATTTATGAAGATAATTAGAATGAGAAAATTTATGTTCCGACAATTTTTTTTAAATAAAAAATGTAAGTTTTGGAGAAATCTTGATCTGAAGCAACTCCTAATACACAAGTAATTATAATAAATACTGACTTACATTTATTTCGTTCCCAAAAGACATTTAGTTGAATTTTTATCAATTGCTATCCTTAACTTACGAGTGGCTGAGGCATAAGAGAATGTTCTAAACGTTTTGTGTTGTGCACCTATTGTTCCTGAAAGATCGGTCACGAGTGTACTATCACTGAAAGTAATTTGATCCAAACTAGAAGACAATCAACAAAGACAGAATAAAGCTCCGAACAATCTTGCTAATTTTCACGGTATTCTATTGATGATTTAAAATTCATCTGTTTGACTAAAAAGAAATGGAAAATTACTACCTGATATTTCAAATCAAATTTGATTGAGTTCATCTTATTAGAAAAAAATTAGTTTGGAATCGCTTTTATGCCATAATAGTACAAGAGATATAATCGATTCCTTTAGCTGATCATACATATTTAAAAAATGGTAACTCGTAAACTCGGCTATTGGGAACTCGTGTCGTTTTGAAATCAAAGTTATAAATTTCTATCAAATTTTGAATTCAATTTCTCAAATTAAAGGAGTTCAAAGAAAAATTAAAGACGTTGTATATTTTCACTATACAGTGAAACTAAACCCAGAATATAGATATGGAAGAAAATATGTAAAAAAAAAAAACTAATTAACTTCTACAATTTTAAATTTATCTAATTTGCATATTTGAATATTCCCCTATGTGAAATAAATTACAAACCAAAAATACTTTATTTTTTTGGTATTTTCTAGGGTTGGATGATACTGTATCAGGAGCACAAATATTAGATATAATAAACTGATATATACTGAGAGTACTAGATGCTCATTATCAATTTATGGTCTAAATTGATGCCAATTCGTGCTGACTCGACTACTGCATGACTGTATATATTCCATTTTCAGCTATTAATACCTCAGGTAATAGTGCCCATACAATTACCCCCCCCTTTTTTTATCTATTATATAAAAAAATCAGGTAAGCATTGCGTTTTATTCGTTTTGTGATTGGTAGATAGCGAGTCACCAGATCGATGACACTTGAGGTTTGTTTTGCCAGTATTGTTCGAAATATTTAATGTAAACTTATTACGCCGTAATAATAAATATTATTACTACGACGTAGTATTAAATATCTATACAGTGTAATAATATTGCACTTGACGACAAATAAAATAAGGGGATAAATAAAGAAAAGTAAAGCTTTAACATCAAAAGATTTTAAACAATATTATTATTCAAGTCATAAATTTAGTATACATTTTCATGAAAGAAAAAAGGCCAGTTTTGAAAAAAAATTGGTTCATTTTGTGTAAAAAGTAAAATAGAAAGAAAACAAAATCGCTCATCTTACTTTAATTATAAAGATCATAATAAAAACATTTTCTAAAGAGCTAAATTTTTGTGTCACACAGAAGCGTCTGGAACTTTTTGAAACGATTCATTTCATACGGCATTGTCAATCAAACTTTAATCTTTTGCATTCGCATGTTGCCTCTCACTCATCATTCAAGACGGGGCATCATTTTGACGTTTTATTTACTTATTTTTTGAACTTATTTTTTATTTACTTAGTGATTCTTAAAAAATCCCTAAAAAATGATAAGAAGATGTAGATTTTTCGGTAAAATTCAACTTAATAAAAATATTTATAATAAATATTTTTTCATAACAATAAGTTCTTGTACAGCTGAAGCAAGTTCCTCTTTTAAGCAAGTCCTTGGAATAGTCGAATAATTTTGCATCGAATTACTTTTCCGAGTGCAGAGGGTTAATAGTATAAAGAAAACTAACTAAATAAAAGAGCAGGTAACTTGGATTCACATGCATCTAGTTTTGTAATTTAAACTATGGAAAGGAAATCCGTAGAATTTTAGCAGAGATATTTTGAGTGGGAAGATGTATTGCTTTTGAAATTTAATACGGAGTGACAGCTTAGTCTTCGAGATCATATAACATATTTCATTCATCTAGCTCACTCTGTTTTACGTAATCCATCTTCATCTCTGCCCGGAATGTGTTTATAAGAACCATCTTTATCTCTCCAGAAGGTAAATATAAACCTATTTCCAAAAAAGAGTTTTGAGTGCACTTATAGAAGTTAAAAACATAAAATTCCATAAAAAAAAACTGAAGTCACATATTCGGTGATTACAATGCCTCCTCTTTGTATACTTCAAGATATCTGGAAAATTGGTCTTCACTCAGCAGTTGTTTTTTTTTTGTAGAAAATATTTAGATATTAATAACATACTGATTACATATGAATATTTTTCTTTCAATTTTGCCTACATACGAATTGCCTACTACATCATTTAAATAAAAAAAAATAATGAATGCATTTAGTTTAACATGTTTTTCGAAACAAAATACTATATTACAACATTCATTTTACTGTTTATCTATCATTACCTACAGTGGCACAAAAAATTGAGAGTACACCTTACTTTTACTTGATAAATCCGACTTTCAATATAAACACATTACCGGGAAGGGAAAACATGTTTTCATTTTTACACATAACAAATGGTTTAATTTAGAGTAAAAATAAAGAAAATTCAATGAAAAACTTCTAAATTGAAAAGTTTCAGAAGCATTTGAAATAAACATACGCAGAATTTTGCCTCAAAAAATCGAGAATACACCGATGAAATTTTTGCAATATCACGCATAGAAAGAACGTGCCACTATAATGTTGCATGTCTTTTAGCTCTTATAATGACTTCTAAACGTCACAGTACCGATTCGACCCATTTTTGGTGGTATCTGACGATATTTTACCTCATTCTTCTAGCAGCACTTGTTTTAAATGGGTTTTGCTTCTAATATTGTGTTTTTGAACCACTTTTTCGAGTATGGCCACGAATATTCAATGGCATCGATGTCAGGGTACTGTGGTGGTGTGTGTAACTGCTGTTTACAATGAAAAAGACACCATATTTTGACGTTCTGTTGGGGGTCGTTGTCCTGCTGGAAAAGGGAATTTCCATCTGAACCCAAATTTTTAACACTTTCCTTTAGACTGCTGCGACCATGTGGTTCATACAACTTGTTGCAGAAACTTTCAAATCATAGGCAGAAGTGTAAGTGCTAAAACTTTGCGAATTGCCATTAGACAATCTGGATATAAAAGTCGCATTGTTAGAGAGAACCCGTTCATCAGCTTGCAAATTCAGATAAAGCACTTAAAGTGTGCAAATACTCATCAATTGAAAACCAATAATCTTTGGAATAAAGCTATATTTGTAATTAAAGAAAACTCAACATTTTTGGCAGACAGCCATCGTACTGTATGGAGAAAGCCTAATACTGCTTTGGATCTAAAAAATTTACGTCCAACAGTTAAACAGGATGGTGACTCCATCATGATCTGAGGTTACATGGCTTCATCAGGGGTAGGAAATTTAATTTTTATAGATAGCATTATAAACTATATGTTTAACTTGGATATATTTCGCAGCAATCTAAAGGAAAGTGCTAAAAATTTCTGTTTAAATGAAAATTTCATTTTCCAGTAGGACAACGACCCGAAACAGAAGGTACGCAACGTCAAAATATGGTGTCTTTTTCATTGTAAACAGCATTTACACACCCCACCACAGTACCCTGACATCGATGCCATTGAATATTCGGGGCCATACTCGAAAAAGTGGTTCAAAAACACAAAATTATAAACAAAACCCATTTAAAACAAGTGTTGCAAGAAGAATGGGGTAAAATATCTTCATATACCACCAAAAATGGGTCGAATCGCTACCACGACGTTTAGAGGCCATTTTTAAGAACCAAAAGACGTGCAATTAAATACTGACACGTTCTTTCTACGAGTGATATTGCAAAAATTTCATTAGTGTATTCTCAATTTTTTTGAGGCAAAATTCTGCGTATGTTTATTTAAAATGCTTCTGAAATTTTTCAATTTAGACGGTATTTTTTTTTTTCACTTTTTCTTTATTTTTACTCTAAGTTAAACCATTTTCCATGTGCAAAAATTAAAACATGTCTGCCCTTCCCGGTAATGTGTTATTTATATTGAAAGTCTGATTTATCAAGTAGAAGTAAGGTGTACTCTCAATTTTTTTGAGCCACTGTATATTTCTGAACTGACACTCAGAATCGGGTTCGAGATGGCGCTATATGACATTGTCAGCATGAGATCAGATAGAAAAAGGTTCTAATAGTTAATTATAAAAAATAAAATAAAAAGATTTTTCTTTGTATATAAAATCTTGAGGGTTTTATTTTTTCAGAAAAGATACCTATATAGATTAACTTAAAAAGCAAAAATATTAAATATAAATACACAAATACAAAAATAAATCAAAAGGCGCGACTCGAACCAAATACCCACACTACACACTTTGTTCATGTTGGTCTAACCACTAAATTGCACTGCTCACACTTCGAAACGGAAGTTGAATGTACTTATTCTAATAATTAGTTATAAAAAAATGTTTTTATTGTCTAAAATAGCGGGGTTTTTTTCAATGAAGACACCTACATAAATAACCTGAAAGAGCAAAACCTTAACCAATTATAAAATTTGATCCAAATCGTTGAAGCCGTTTCGTATATACAATTCTTGTGTATATATATATATATATATATATATGTGTGTGTGTGTGTGTGTGTGTGTACAAGAATTTTTTCGTTTAAAGTTATAAGATAATAAAATGAGAAGAACACATATTTGTGACAGAAGTTTGACTGTAAGTCTGATCCATGTTCTTTTAAAAACATGTTTGAAACATTCTCCTACTGAATATCAATTATCTCATCTACCAAATCAAAGAGAAATAAAAGAAGCCCCGTTCTTCAATGCATGAAAACATTTTCTGAACACATGTCTCAGAGTTCGACTGGGTAAGGCCTAATTTTTTTTTCAACACGGATCCATGGTTTCATCGAAGATTATAAGCAGGTGGAAAAAAAAATGTTCTTAATGAATCGGGCAATAAAAAAAGAGCAGTAAATGGCCTTCAAGTATGAGCCTGTAGGCAGATAATTCCTTACGTCAGACTTAAGGAGCATTTATTTTGAACCTCTTATGTAAAAGCATCGTTAACGGCATTAAACATGTTTTCTCTTTATTGTTTTGAAGTATTTTGTTTTTTGTATGCATGACAGCGAATTACGTAACTAAGTCATCGAAATTGGAAAATACTGAAAGTCAAAAAGTGTTTGTGAATTCCATATTTGTGGGAAAGTTATTTTATATCGTTTTCTTAATCTTATTTTTCTTTATGGATTTTTTTTAGATAATTTATTTAGAAATCTTAAATCAATTCTACTGATAAAACATAACAGGTACAGAAACGAAAATATCATCTACTACTATTATAAATGTGAAAGTTTGGAGGGATAGATGGATGGATGAATGTTTGATAGCCAATCACGTCAGAACGGCTGAACGGAATTAGATGAAATTTAGCACAGAGGTAGATTATAGTTTGGAATATGACATAGGCTATTATTTAGCCCGGTTAATTAAGTGGTTAATTTTTTATTAATCAAAAACTTTCTCACCAAAAATGAATAAGGCTTCAGTTTTTTTCCCCCACGCTAATCAGGTTAGGCTTAACGTGTTTTCGACTGAATATTTCAAACGATTCTACGCATTTTCTTAGTGTTTGATGCATTTAAAACTAAACATTGTTAATTAAACGATTTTTCGAATTCATTCTGAAATACTTTTAAATTAAAATTAAACTTGAATTAAGGAAATTGAAAACTTCTAATTTGTATTGCGTTACCCCAACTGGTGTAGAAAATTCACGCATTTGCGTTACACCAACTGGCGTTGAAAATTCACGCATTTGCGTTACGTCAACTGGCGTTGAAAATTCACGCATTTGCGTTACGCCAACTGGCGTTGAAAATTCACGCATTTGCGTTACGCCAACTGGCGTTGAAAATTCACGCATGCGCAGTGTGTTCTGATTGTTGACAACAGTGTTTTCATTTTAATTGAAAGTTTAAAAATTATGTGTATTATTTTGTAGCTATCTCAATCTCGATCGATAAATAAAATAGACTTGATTTTAAAGAAACACGGACTTAATTTGCTGATTTGTTTTATTTCAGGTATACTATGTAAATAAATTTTCGTTAGTTGAATGCTTCTGTAATTAAATTGTATTTATATCTATACTACTATTATAAATGTGAAAGTTTGAGTGGATGTTTGTTAGTTAATCACGCCAGAACGGCTGAACAGAATTGGATGAAATTTAGCTGAGAGATAGATTATAGTCTGGAATAGGACATAGGCTACTATTTATTCCTTTTAATTGAGTGGTTAATTGTTTATTAATTAAAAACTAACTTTCCCGCCAAAAATCGCCAAATGAGTAAAGTTTCAGGGTTGTTGTTTTTTTTCCCACGCCTATGAGATTAGGCTTAACATGATTTTGACTATTATTTCAAACGATTCTGTTTATTTTCTTAGTGTTCGATACATTTAAAATTAAACATTGTTAATTAATCGATCTTTCGGATTCATTCTGAAGTACTTTTGAATTAAAATAAAACAGAATAAAGAAAATTAAAAATTTATAATCCAATTGGCGTAGAAAATTCATACATTTGTGTTGCTCCAATTGGCGTTGAAAATTCATGCATGCGCAGGAGTGACAAAAAATAAAGCCTTTGATGCTATAAATTCCAGTCTATTTCTACGCGTACAAAGTCGCAGGTAAAAGCTAGTTGAAAATATACAAGAACTATTTCAGATACACAAGGTAATTTTGAATTATAATCAGTATTATAAAATACCTTAAAAAAATTTATGTTATTGTGGTGAAAAGCTTATAAGCCAGTTAACAGCTACGCTACACGAGCAATTGCTTTTGTATTGTGGTCATGTTACTGGGCTGCAAACCTCAAGGTCCCAGGTTCTATTCCCGCTCATATCAATTCGGCACATTATTTTTGGAAAAAAAATTTCTTTACCCGAATTGGCAACGTTATTCGTCGGCATAAATAATTTTTCTAGAACTCTAACGATAGTTAAATTATTTATTTCGTACTTGCTATTCGTTCTACACATCATAGTTATGTGAACTGTAGAACATGCGTGACAATAATGAATAGTAATTTGTGATTCACAGACTTATTAATATGTCAGTGAATTTTATTTATGCGATTCAAACAAACAATCTGCTTTTATAGAGTTAACAAAATCAATGTTTCTGTTTGTAACAATATTAACAAAATTGCAATCAACATTATCAAAATGATTTAATGTTTTAAAGATGACAAACACTGAAATTATTAAAACAGTTACTATCTTGAAATGAAATAAAGAAATGAGTAATCTTAAACATGGTTTGTGTTTTTATGACTTCAATGACCATTCATGCCAAATACGAATAAATTCAAACATATTTGATTGTAATTCTGTTATAAATAAGTTTGCATTGAAAAAGACGAAACGGCTAGCAAATTCAAACCAAATTAATATAAAATATTGCTGTAATGCTGAAACAATTAAATCAGTATTAGAAACAATAAATTCTTACAAAACCCAGAAATGTTTAAAAAACAAACAAACTTGCAATTATTATTGTTAAACTTTACGAAATGTAATCAGAAAATGAAATTTATTGATTCGACGAGATATTTAGGTATCTGTCAGTACTCAGTTTCTTCTTTGTAACGCTTTTAAAACCTTCCAAATCCTGCGAAGATGAAGTTTCATCACGGATAGGAAGGGAGGTCATATTTCTCAACCTGATTTCTGAATATTTCTGAATAGATAAATAAAAAGCAGAGGCATAACTGATACCTGGTAAAGGTTTTATTCAGATTTTACTGATTTCTTTAGATTTTACTAGGAATTGTTCGTCCCGTCGTATATTAATAAGGTATATATGAGACACTCGTTTGGAATATAACTCCTCAGGGATTTTTTCTCATGATTTCATGTAATAATTCTTCACATGTTATTAATACTTTTGCAAGTATTCATGGAAGAATGACCTGAAACACATATAGGTATATTTGCAAACACTTTCAGTTTCAATATTTACTGGGATTGCTTGCGACATTGTATCTCTATTGTTAGATAATCTGAACGAAGCTTACAAATTGGTTGCACTTCTCCTAGAGAAAAGAAATGACCTTTTCTGCAAGAAAGGAGGAGAACAGCAAAGGCTGTTTTCTTCGGTTAAAAAATTCTTTGAATTACAAAAAAAGATATTGAAACTTCCATGTGCAATTTCAATAGTGTTCTTTTGTTGCTTATTGAAAAAAGTTTTTTTTTTTTTTTTTTTTTTTTTTTTTTGCAAAATCCATACAAAGCAGAAACGAAATTCTGACCCCGACGATAACGCCTACCACTGAGTCCAACAAGGAAAAGTCATTAAAGGCTCTGAAAAAAACCCGTCAAAACCAGGTGCTAACCAAAAACTCAGAGTCATCCCCATGAACGTAAACCACCTTTAATGCCAAACCCAGAGAATGGACCTTTCACTTGATCCATGGCACAAAGCAACTTAGCCTCTTAAATGGGTAAAACACCAGTAGAAGTCGACACCAATCACCAAAAATGTATTATACCTCTAATGTATCCTCACGTTTGACCAATACCTGAGATTCTTGGTTATTTACGAGAAATAAGAATCAAATAGAATGACAACAGCTTCTCATGGACAGTAGGAAGGAACGAATATGGCCTTTATTTTTTTTATTTTTTTTTTTTTAGATTTTAATTTAGAAATAGAGCTGTAAAGTTGCCTTTTAGGTTCAAAAACAATATTAAATAATTTAAAAAAATGAAATCTACGATCGCAACTTTCAAATCATCATGTCAGAATATTATTATTTTTTAAGTTATTATTTGTCTTAATTAATTTAAATCATTAACCAATTTAAACCGGTTTGAAACAATCACGAGACTTCTCTATCGGTCTCTATCCCTCTATATTATATTATATTATATTTTTAAACTTTCATTTTCAATTTTTCTAGCTGGCAAACAAGGTTTTGGAGCTCGACCGATTTTGAGATGAAGGAAAAAAAAAAATCGTTTTTCTAAATATCGACACATGCGTAATCTGACAGTCTCGTGATTGTTTCAAACCGGTTTAAACTGGTTAATGACTCAAATTAATTAAGACAATTCGTAAGAATTCAGAGAATGAATAATTTGGAAATAAAATTGTAACTTTAGTTGGAGCTAAACCGCCAAATGTGACAACCTTCTGCATTATTTTCTAATAACCCTAAAAGCGAAAAATTGATGCCTCAAAAGCGATAAATCGCCAATTTGCTGCTTACGCCTTTTGAAGCTTCAAAAACCTCAAACGAAAACAATATCATGGTCTCAAATGATAAAAATTTGGTTGCAATATTACATTATCTTGAAATGCCGCAAAAAGCTTAAAATTTGTAAAAAAAAAAAAAAAAAAAAAAAAATGAAATTTTTAAAAAGGGTATTTAAATTTTTTTTTCTTAGATTTTAGTTTATCCCTGCTGAAAAATTAGCGTTTAAGTTCAAAAAGAATTTTAAAAAATTCTGGTTGCAATACAACAATATTTCAAAGAGGCGAAAAAAGCTTCAAATCTGTAAAAAAAAATTGAAAAATTATAAACTTTGATAAAATATTTTTATGAATTTTTTGTTCATATAATGTTACAAAATATTATTTTAAATACATATATAAGCATTACAATTGGAAAAAATTATTAATTACAAAGCGTAATAATTAAAAAATATTTTTATGTCCAATTTTTCGTTTCTTACTTCTGTATACTTAATGATTACAAATGTTACAGCTGCAAAATGTTTGTTTCTAATTTATCGCCAGATTAAACAGTTTTTTTAAATGAAATTTTGGCATATTCACAAATTAGTCAATTTTTGCTCTTATGTATCTTACTCTTGCAATTGAACCATATATTTTGAGCCGATCCAGCCACCAATCTCACAGTTCTTTCCACTGCTTACATTTGATAAGGAAGCCAGGGAAAGTCGATAACCGAGTCCTCTATACTATTTGGTTCAGCTACAGATGCCTTCTGTATAAAGTTTTAACTTAATATTAAGCCGATCAGGCACTTGGTGGTTTTACCGCTTCTTGTCTATTTGATGCATCTGATTGGCTTGCCACTTTTTGAAAAGAATACTGTTGTTCTTCAGCATTGTCACCAGTAATCGTTTCTGATGCACTAGTATTTTTTGCCCGTTCTTGATTAAATTAACTATTTTCTGTAGTTCTTTACTCTGTCTTACTTCTTTCTTCCTCAAAGCGCTTGTGGTAGCAATATAAATATTACCTATAACCACTTAGAACCTTTTATTCTATAAATGGCATTTTTTTTAATACAAGTCAGCGACATCAAATAAACGTCTAGCTTCTTCTCTAAATTTTGTGAGGTTGAAATTAAACTTATTTCAACATTTTCTGCCTTTAGACTTCAATAAATTCCTGTATTTAGCATGATATGCTTTTATCATTTGTGAAATTTTTTGCTAGAAGCAACCGGAATATAAGCTCTTATCCATATTTGTTCTATTATGGGACTAAAGTGTCATATTTCGCTTACAGAAGGATCCTTCTCTGCAACAATTTTGAAGTTACAACTAATGCAACAGTAGCACTAGATTCGTAAATAGCGAGTGCAACTTCAAGCAAATCGCTAAATTTCTCAAAAATAGAACACTCCGATATTTATATTGTCTTCACTGAGTCATTTTTACTCACAGCAAAACATACAAGCACAAACTAACAAATCACGTTAATCAGTTACACAATAGACAGAGGGGAGATGCCAACTCAACTGAGCTCGGCAAAGGTACTGATTTAAAACCAGCTCTGACCTTGTCACCAGACGCAGACAAATCTCCGTCTTACCTCAATAACAACCACTCCGGTGACAATTCAGTACCATGCCAGTGCAATAGTAAAACTGTTTTATACTTTTATTCATATGATAATGCGTAATGAAAGCTTTTTATTTCATAATCGAGGCACGCAAAAATCCTTATAAAGCTGCAAAATGTGTGCTTTTACGAAACTTTAACGTCCTTGCGGCACCTCAAGATGTACTCTAATATTTTTTATTTGCCTAATCGATACCAAAAGGCAACGTTTCCGCGCTATTACAAATTAAAAATCAAAAATAGATTATTTTTTTTTCGGTCCACCGTTATGGACAGCTCTCTCGCTTGACTTTGCGAAATAGAAGAATTAAACTAAAAGCAAAAATCGGAAAGGGGAATAAACTTGAAGGAAGTAAAAATCTTGAAAAAACTCGGTATTAAGACACCCCTATCTATCAAAAAAAGACCATCTTCTGTGGAATATGGAGGTTGAAATAAATTATATTTCTTAATAAAATATAAATAACTTTCATCTTGCCTTTATTTTGATGAGATAAACATCTTTTGACGCATTCACAAAAGAATAGACGCTGTTCGCAGCTAAAAATACAGTAACTCAAAGATTATTTTTAAAACTTTATTTTTATTATCCATCATCCATTTTAAAATAATTATATTTAATAGTGGTTTCGCTTGATGTTTTAATGCACATATTTAAAATAACTACATATTTTTTTAAAGAAAGCTTTTACATTCGTCAAATTGTATAGCTTTTCAAGTCCACACTCTCTCTTTCTGTAACCCCAAAAATATAACATTAGGAACCTATTAATAAACATGAACACAAACGATTTATTCACTGACCTTGAAAGAAAGATATTCCAGTTACAAATTCTTCCGCTACAGAAAATTTAAATGCCCAAAATTAATGACAGATATGCTCATTTAATCATTAATTACCACCCTTCAGGAATAATAGCTATATTTTATTTTGTGAGAAAATGGACTGGAAGCAATTAAAAAGAGCGATCATTCTAAACTTGGATGTCATATAATAAGACACCCATTTGTCGAAGATCATTTATATAAGTTGCTTGTTATATAATATAAATGATTTCTTCAAATTTTTAGCCATGAATTCAGTTTTCGATATCGTTTCAAAAGATCTTTTGTTAAAAGCATATTGGGTATTGCAATCACGTTTTCACGCCTATTTGAAATATAACATTTAGCTCGAAAAAAATCTGCAACCTGAAAAGCGAAAATAGAATCCTTTTGGATAAATAGAAAAAAAAATGTTTTCTACTCCTGTTTGATGTATAAAGAAGTTAAAAAATGATGCAAATGATATCTTTCCAACGAAATATCAAACACTTTTAAAACGCAGCAACATAACCAACATTTCCAACATAATTTAAAACGCAGCAGGATAATCGATATTCCCAACATAGCCAGCATAATTTAAAACGCAGCAGGATAATCGATATTCCCAACATAGCCAGCATAATTTAAAACGCAACAACATAACCAGCATAATTTAAAACGCAAGAACATAACCAGCATAATAAAAACGCAACAACATAACCAGCATAATTTAAAAAGGAACAACATAACCAACATTTCAAACATAATTAAAAACGCAGCAACATAACCAACATTTCCAACATAATTTAAAACACAACAACATAACCAACATTTCCAACATAATTTAAAACACAACAACATAACCAACATTTCCATCATAGTTTTAAACCCAACAACATAACCAACATTTCCAGCATAATTAAAAACGCAACTACATAACCAACATTTCCAACATAATTAAAAACGCAACAACATAACCAACATTTCCAACATAATTAAAAACGCAACAACATAACCAACATTTCCAACATAATTAAAAACGCAACAACATAACCAACATTTCCAACATAATTAAAAACGCAACAACATAACCAACATTTCCAACATAATTTTAAACCCAACAACATAACCAACATTTCCAACATAATTTTAAACCCAACAACATAACCAACATTTCCAACATAATTTTAAACCCAACAACATAATCAACATTTCCAGCATAATTTTAAACCCAACAACATAACCAACATTTCCAACATAATTTTAAACCCAACAACATAACCAACATTTCCAACATAATTTTAAACCCAACAACATAACCAACATTTCCAGCATAATTTTAAACCCAACAACATAACCAACATTTCCAACATAATTTAAAACGCAACAACGTAACCAATATTTCCAAAATGATTTTTAAAACACAACATAAAAGCCAACATTTCCAACATAATTTAAAATGCTGTCGAAAATTTTGAAAATCACTTCCCAATTAATAAATGACAGCTTTAATAAATAGCCGTTTTTAATCAATAAATTAATCAAAAAAATTAATTTATTAAATTTTAATAAATTACAGCTATCAAAAAAAATTCAGTGTAAAAAAGTTATACTTTATAAAGAATTTGCTTAAGTGAAATTACCTTTCTATTTTCAATACATTGAAGGCAGCAGCGTATTTAGGCATTCTTCGATTCAACGCGCATTCTGAGTCTTCTCTTTAAATAATTTGGCTAAATTAGTTTCATATTTCAACATAATTTTAACTTAATCATCATAAAAATGATATAAAGTTCAAATTTATTTTTGTGACTTTGCAAATATATATGTATATTACTACTATTTATAAACTTATTATGGCTCATGTTCAGGCAAAATCCTAGTGTGTGTACAATGTTATTTAAGCGGACGCTCTGCATTTATAAATACTGCTATAACAAAGTGAACGTATGAAATGGATAAGTCAATTACATTTGGCAATAATTATATTATTGTAATGTTTTATAATTCATAATGCAAGAAATTTTTAATCTATACTTTCACAAGAAAAAGTACCTTTAGCTGAAAAAGTTTTTTAATGAATCTGGCTTAATCTATACAAGATTTAAAGAAAAATGCAAAAGTAGAAAGGGAAAACAACCATCGTTATACAATGAAGAAAAAACAATTATTAGACACACTACTTCAGAACTGAGACATTAATTTTTTTTTTTCCTGATCAATATAAGTAGTGTGTGTGTGTGTGTGTGTGTGTGTGTGTGTGTGTGTGTGTGTGTGTGTGTGTGTGTGTGTGTGTGTGTGTGTGTGTGTGTGTGTGTGTGTGTGTGTGTGTGTGTGTGTGCGTGTGTGCGCGTGTGTGCGTGTGCGCGCGTGTGTGTGCGTGTGCTAAACATTCTCTGAAGAAACGGATATGGAATTCTTCAAGAAATTTTATTTATATATTTCATTTTCAAGGAAATAGTTAAATTTTTACGCATTATCAAATCTTTTTTTCAAAGTCATGACGAGCACGCATAATCAGACGCCCTCCACGTGCTCAGACGCCCGCCCAACTCAGAAATTAAAGTTCATGTGAAGCCAAAGTTCGAGTTACTAAGAAATTATTTGTAGAACGTAGGTAATTAGAATACATATATGTAATTGTGTGTGTGTGTTTTTTATATATATAACTCAACAATTCCAATTCCTTAAGCTTGTCAATAGTGGCAAGTAAAATGTTGGTGCTTCAAGCTCATATCTTAAGGAATGCCCTCATAGCAAAACATTAGTGTTTTTATGACAATTTTTGAAATGAAATTCCATGAAGGGACGAAAAAAGTAATGGCCTGCCTCAATCGCCATTCAAATTAGTAAAACACTGAAGACGAAAGCATTATACTATGCCTCGTGTAGCCTTTCACCTCGATACGCCACTATTTACCAAACACAACTATAATTGTAAAAATGTAGCATTAATTCTTACAAATGTAGTTTTTCTAAGACTTTGGAATAATTCACAAAGATAATTCTTTTAAAGATGTCGATCATATTAAAACCATACTGAAAAATGTAAAAACCAACTATGATTTGAAAAGATAAATTAAGGAAAACACTCATAATAATATACAGAGTATACCATACAGAATTGCGTGAACTAAATGATTTTATAATCGCACTGGCAAAATAATCTAAAGACAGCAAACCCTAACTCAACTCTTACAGTCGTAATCACCCTAGCATTAACTTAAAAAGTGCAGCATCAACCACTGCCCACCACAGGAGAAAGTCGAGAGGGAGTGTCTGCGCTCAGATACAATTCATAATTGAAGGGCAAGTCTCGCGATTCCCAAGGTCGTATTAACAATCAAGCTTTTGATTTTTCTGATAGTTTGGTAATTACCATTCAGGGTTCCAAACAAAAAGTTTGTATTTTTACGAAAACATTTTTAGATGTTTCATTTCAAATTACACGAAGCAACTGAAATTTATATCTATTTGGGCAGCCAACGATCAAAGAAAAGCAGACAAATTAAGCTGCGATTTAGAATTATAAGAAGTTTTCCTTTTAACATTCCCGCGTACGAAGTATAGTGATAAAAAAAATATTGTAAGCGTTAAAAAATTCGAAGGTGAGATTATGCAGAATTTTTACGTTTCAAATCTCATTAAGACATTTTTTGGGATTTTGTCTTTGTACGTATATGAAAAAGATAATTTAAAAAATACTTAAGAAAGATGAATGAAAGTAATATATTGTCTACTAGCCGCCTTTGGCAACCATTCGGTTCGCCAGTATTAATGTTCGCTAAACTGTTCGATTAATATTTTATGTAACTTGTTCTCATAGTAGGTTTTCCAGCAAACTATTTTTAAGCTTCAAATTTTGATAATCATTTTATTCACTTATACCATTGTGTAGACTTTAAGCCGTTCTGTTCAATGCACTACACAATTCCCCTTAATTTTAAATTAGCACCAGTAAAATTCAATTTTAAATTAAAGTGGAAATGAAGAAATTGCAATTAATATAAAGACGTTTTTAGTGAATCCCAGCATGTTTAAAAAAAATATATGACAACTGGAAGCGGAGTCGTTCTGTATGGAAGTACTAAATAATTTTCATAGTTCATAATTTCTCAAAGAATTATTCAACAGAAATTCAACGGATTCAATGAAAAATTCAGTTTTTAATTTTATTTCTAAAAGGATATAAATGCTGTCAATAAAAACCTTATTTTTTTCGGTTTATAAATATATATAAAAAAAATATGAATTTTAAATTTCAGACTGTCCTTTATTCCTAAGGAATCATATTCTGCAAAATATTCATGGCACTCCAATTTTTAAATAAATAAATAAGAGTTTCTATCTTCTGCGTTCAAACCTGGGATATTTATTAAGTTTTGAATATTACGATATTAGAACAATCAGTATTTTCATAATCTAGGCCAATCACTCTTGAGGAACCTTGAAACCGTTTTTATATATTGAAATATTGAAATTTTCATAAATCGGTCAGCTTTAGTGATCGATTTAGTTTATTGGAATGTAGCTCTTTATTTAAAATATTAGCGTCTTAAAAATATTTTGTTAAATATATGTAAAAGTTCCCAGGGCAGAGGATATATGTAAAAATTTAAAATTCATAATTCAGCAGCATTTATTGACTCTGTTTACATAAAATATAATTATTTCATTTAGATCATTTGTTAATAAATAAAATAAAACTCATTAATATAGATATTGTAAAAGATCGGGAAAAACGTTTCCTTGCCTTTACTTTTCAAAAAACATCATGTTTCATATTTATTTCACTTCATGCAGACACGAGCTGCAAATTAGATTTTTATGTGTTTAATCTGGAATGATAATTAACTTTTTTTAAACTTTAGCTTTTGTCAATTTGATGCCAACGCGTTGATAAAAGCTAATTTTTTACCATGAACTTGCAACGTGCTCGTGCGGATTAAATTTTATTTTTATTTTGTACGAAATAAATGTTGAAAAATATGATTAAATTTATATTTTTTAAAATTAATTAAAAATAGAATTTTAATTTGTTGGTTAAAACAGTATCATTGAAAAGATTATTTTTTGAGCTTCAATGTGATGTAAAAATCAATTTTCTGCTGTAATATTTTCTGAAGTTATGCCAACAAAACCTCAAAATTTTGTTTACTTTTTAATTAATTAAAATTTTAATTAAAAATTCAAAAAAAATTGCTCCGAGGTGCACATTTCCGGCCTTCAAAGTATACAATTCAAAATTTCGTAGCTGTAGATAGAACAATCTGGCCTGTAGAGCGCCAACACACACACATTGAGCATTATTATAAATATAGATAGATAATTAGTATTTAATATATTGTCTATAATTAGAATTTAATATATTGTCTATAATTAGAATTTAATATATTGTCTATAATTAGAATTTAATATATTGTCTATAATTAAAAATTAATTCATTCTCTCTATTTCATATAATGTCCTAAAATTAGTAAGTTTCTATCAAATTTGAATGAAATTCATTAAGAAGAATGTCTGTCTGACACTCCGAATACAAGTGAACAAGATAATTATACAATAAAGAGAGATGAATAAAATTTAACAAAAATTTACCTGCAATATAAATATGCATCAAATTTGGGACCAAATTCGTCAAGTGATTGACTACATAGGTTTGTACTTTTATTTGATGCAAACGTGATAGCTCAAAACTTAATATATGGTAAGTGATCTTTTGATTACAATTGCAATACTGTATCACATTTTTATTTTAATCATTCGGTTTTGTTTAGTGATATTAATATTCCGTTTGGAAGCAGTACAAAAACTATTTTGGGATAGACCTTATCATACTGAACACCGAGCAGATAAAGAAGGCGGCACCTGAGTTGGCAGTCGCCTTCTACGAACTTCCGTTCCCCACTAAGGGGAATACGCCTATGACGTCATATTTAACATACCACAGCCCCGAATACACGATAGAGTAGATTTGAATTTAGTAGTCCTATTTAGTAAAATTGGGTTCCGAACTTCGGCCTGGAAACTTGGTACGCGAGAAACTCTTCGGCCTGGAAACTGAGGTCTTACCATTAAACCACCGTGGTCCTTTCTTTAATCGGTCATGAAAAGAAAGGCGTCCAAAATACATATTCAGCTTTCTCCTGACATTTTATTAACCGCATCTCAGCGATTAATCAAACAAATATTTCCAAAGATCGCGCTCTAATAGTTTCTTCCGTAACTATTATTCGCTAATGGCATTCGGTTAATAATATACAAGTACATTTATTAAATAGTATGCGAGAAAGTTTTAGGGAGATTATTAATACTATTTTTGTTAGCTTTTACAGATACAGGAGATTAATATTGTGATTTTCATTTTTTATTATTTTTTACTGTCCAATTTTCAAATAAATTTAGACTCGTATAAATTTGGTTTGACCAAGTCTGGCTAAGCAAGCGTTTTGAAGTTACAGAGGACTGACTAGGTCACAGCAAACCATTAAAACAGACGCTAATCAGATGCCTTACTCTCAAATTTTCATGTGCCAAAATGAGAATGGTTGATCCACGACCGAAAACAACAACTACATTTACCAGATGGAAGGTCAATTGAGTTAGATCTCTAACTTGTGGTCCTCAGATTCAATGCCGAAAAAATAAGCCACTGTAGATTTCTAAATTTTTTTTTCAACAAACAAATTTCACCATGGTTTCTTGTAAATGATATAACTGATTGAATCAAGATCTTCTAAGGACAAAGTTATGTTTTTTAATTTAACACTTTAATAAAAACTTTTCCATTAAAACCTTTTTTTCTCTTAAAATGTGAGATGGAGACTTCGCCTATAAAATAAATAATTGCATTTTAAGTATAAAATATAAACATAAAAGCGTGAACTGTTTAGACTTAACTATTTTAATTACTATGCGCTACTTAAAAAGACACTAAGTAACAATAATAAAAATCCGTGCCCAAAAGTGTATATTTACAGAAACATATTTTCAAATGTATACTTACCATTAGAAGATTTATCTTTAAATATATAAAAACTTTATATTAATAAGATGAATTGCATAAGATAATATGCAATTTAATAAATGGAACTTTATTTTTAACTGTACTCAAAAAACCTTATGTTTCATTCATTGCTGTGCAGTTTTATCCATATTTTTCGTAGATGTAATTATCTAAATTCATAACTCTTTCCAAACCTTTATGTCGAGTGTTTTAGGAAAAGATAAGGATTATAGCGTTATGTGCCTGACATTTATTATCGCATATTTATTATTTTATACGCCTCTCAAAGTACTATTTTTCTGTGTTTTCGCAACATTTTTTTCTAGAAAAATCCTCTTGGTTAAAGATTTTATGGATAAGTGTATGAAAGTCAGCAGTATTTCGTTTTTTATCTGAATGTTAATTTCGAATTCAACCAAAAGTGGAGAGATATTTTTTTCTCTTCATATTACTTCTGAAGATTAGAATTGTTTATGATATTTCCAGATTTTCAGAATGTGGTTTTGGAATTAAAATTGCTATTAATATTATTGCAATATTTCTGCCTCGTCAAATATAAATATTGCAGTATGAAATATAGCAATCCGCTTATGAGTAATTGAGTTTCCAAGCATACGAAAGTATAGACTGACATACTAATGGATTTAATTCAAAATTTGATAAGGCATCTACATTAAGATAAAATTTGGTGCGCGGTCCAAATTGTCGATCTGTTGTCAAATTTTGAATTAAAATGGTGGGGGAAAAGACACCCGAAATTTAAGTTCAATTCGCTATACCACAAAACGCAAAATATGAAATATTGTGGTAATATACGATGAAATTTAAGGAAGATAATCCCACTAGTTATGATTAAAAAAAAATAGGTACATAAAAATGTAAGCATGTAGAAAGCATTAAGAGCTTATTGAAACAGTGTTACTCATTTTGAAAACCGATAATTGCATATTTTTAATAATTGTTTCAAATGTATTGAAATTCCATTCAAAAAATTCTTTCCTGAAATTGCATATTAAGATAACACTTTAACTATGGCTAGCATGCTCTGCATTTTTTCAAAGCATTTTAATAGCATTACAAAAAGTATATTGTTAAGGAAATCCGAAGTTCAAAGACATATTTTGTCTAATGGATGTATGGTGAACACAGTCTAACAGTTGCACTAACAAATAACGAAATTTTATTCTACACGAGACACGAATACAGAGGCAACAAAATACATCCGAAGCGCATACAGGATCAGCACTTGCAATCAGTATCATTAAACAGAAAAGCAGTAATACACAACGTAATAGCAAAAATTATTTAGAAAGAACTCGCTCAACTCTTCGCTTGAGCTTAATTCAACTACCGACTCACTTGAACTTAATACTCGACTCAATACTCTCAGGTTGTAGTTCTATCTCCCGACATTTTATAGTCCCCATGATAGGGCAAAGAAAACTATTAGGAAAATCGTCACAACTTGCGTCCTAATAAAGTTATTACCAATATTCTTGCTGTTTCTGGAATTTGCTATTTTATTGACAAAATCTGTGCCGCATTATGTTTGCAGGTTACAGCGATTTATTGTGATCCAGTAAGTTGCGGAAAGTTTACCTTTACTTTAAAGAGTAACATAAATGCGCATCACATTTTTCAAAAAAACTCTTGAATATAACCCTCAATATTTTATGTTTAGATCAAATTTCTTAAGTATTACTGAAGTACTTAAATATTTTGGTGCACAAATAATGTCACGCATATTTTTACAATGAATCATGATTCACACACTAAACAATCGTTACGACTCTATAATATTGCTTCTCTGCGCAGACAGTTTCTTGTTAAAGAAGAGAGGTAAATAGATATTTTAATGGCTGCTGAACGGATCCAGATTAATAATCTCCAATCTTTAAAACCACTTAGCTACGAATTTAGCTATTTTGGCGATATGTCGATTAAGATTAAAGATACTTTATCCTTCCAGAAACTTCTCTGTTCTTCCATGGAAACTATAATAACCCGAGAGACAGCTGAAAAGAGAAATCGAGTAATTCTTTCTTTGGAGTGTATTCCCCAAAGAGAGAATATTCTCTCGAATAAATTCTCTCTGAAGCTTTGTGCTTTCGTGATTATTTAATAATGATTATATGAGTATCTCTCGTTGCTTTCTAAGAGTGCTATTTTGCATATGTTTATGTTTTTTTTTATCTATGTTCCACATTTTCAAGTAAAATAAAGCGTCTTTATTCATTCTATATGGTTGGACTTTTCTCCATATATGCGGTTAACGGATTTTTCTTTAACAATATGTTAAATCAAATGATATAAGTTTTATTGTTAAGAAATAAGACCAATTCAAGCACGAAAAAAACAGAAAATAGCGGTTAGATAAATGGAGAATAAGTAAAAATTCCAAATCTACAATGAGAGATGAAAGACGCATCCAGCCAACCTTTAATCTAATAAACGGATCATCAAACAAACGGTAGATGGGTTGCAAATCACAGAAAATGCCAGTTTGAGTGACAGGTCAAGTAGTAAATGTGGATTTCTGAAAACTTAATAACACATTCCTTATTTGTTTCTAAGTCATGTAGTGGATTAGTCATGTAAATTTCTGAATTAGATTATCGCTTTCATAAAAGAAAGAAATAGGAGATAAATAGCAAAAATGAATGAAACATAAGATTATTTAAATATTGCAATAAATAAAGGAATTTTTATCTGTGTAAAAACATGAAAATTTAAAAAGCACTATTTCATGAATGTAAAGGCCTTCCTCTATAGATTCTTACATTTTTGCTTAATATCTCCTAAGATATTTTTTAAAACAAACGCATAAAAAACATTTAAATGATACTTATGACAAATATTAACCGATAAAAATACCAAAAATAGCTCCAGATTGGTTAAAAATACATTTTGAAGTTAAAAGGCTGGATAAATATTGAAATCTCCCGGTGCCGGCTGCATAACAAAATTATAATAAATATCCATTAGAGTGGAAAAAAGGCATAAAAAATTCCAAACTAATAATTTATAAAAAGAAAAATTAAGGAAAAGATGAAATGATCTGCCAGTAAAGGAATTTTTAACGAAAAATATTTTCTCCTAATGAAAATTAAGAACAAAAACCGTAAATTTATTTTTCTCAAAATGTGGTATTACCAAAAATTTTCATTTTTCAAACTTGATACTAAAATACTATTAAAAATCTGAATTTTGGCATATATTTTGTTTTCAATACTGCCTAGTGAATGACCAAAATATAAGTGAAATGATGAACTATTCAAAACTTTTATGCAGTTTTGGAGCTTTGACAAAGTAAATAATTTAAACAAAGACCAAAATTCTTTTGGCTTTTTTTAATCGATTTTTTTAAGCAAAAATTATTATTTTACACTAAAATTCTTTTAATTTGCAAGAAAAACCGAGATATTCCTGAACTTTTGGTTCTGCCCAGGCTAAGACATCGATGATTATAAAATACATACTGAAGAACGCATAATTAGAGTTCAATTGTTTTTAATTGAGAAAGTTTCGAAAAAAGGTCAAATCTGGTGCAAGTTTTCTCAAATATTTAAAAAATATTTCAATCATAAAATATTTTATAGATATATTAAGCTTTTATAGAAATGCCATTTGAAAATTTAAAAAAACTGCTTCAAATATCATTATTTTAAAAGCAAGATTGCCAAACAGAGTCGAATATCTTAAGATGGAGCATTGTTGATTGAAACAAGTCTTTTTATGATATATAAGATTAAGCACTATACAGTCTGACATTTATATATTTTTTTAATTAAAAACATATTAGAGTATAAAAAATAAATATTTATGTTTTATTTTTTTACCATTTTTTAATGTTTTATTTATAGTTCATAAGGTTTAATACTATATAATCTTGGAATAGGTTTTATTCAACTAACTATCGTGCAGCAATCCCTCTTAAGGGATCACAAATTCTTCCATAAGATTATAATCAAGTTCTGAAAATGCTGAAGTAGTGCATTGTCATCGAAAGTGTACAAGTGTACAAAAATTTCAAAACATTACCATACATGTAATCAAGTATTAAGTCCATTATATATTCCATATATTAATACAAGCATGAAATAAATAAAGTATAAGCATTTTAATGCATTTTGTTTCCTTTGAAGTATTTTATAACCTTTAAGATGACCAATGTGTGGGGTGGTGGTGGTTCTGTAGACCATTTTTGTATCAAAATAATTAATTTTTATATTATTACATTAAACTTAGGCCACGTCAGTGGCTAAATATTCAAAAAAAATCCTATTGCAATAATATTGCAAAGTCTGAGAAATATAAATTCTCCTTGAGAATAAGCCACAGCAGGGTTCCCAGCAACCACCATTGCTCCAATCTCACCAATTTTTATTTCATACTAATTGACTTTGCCGACCAGCTGATACGACGGAGATATTGGTTTTCTTTAATTTCAAATAAATCGTTCAGCTATGATTACATGTTCGTAATTCCTCTGAAAGATGGTTTGTTAATTGAGAATTCTCCAGAGCCAGACTCCAGAGAATTGTCCAAGGCCAAGCCTCGTCGACCACCATCCTGACAATAAATGTCAAAGCAAAGGTTAATCAAAGATCATAATCTGTAGGTTTTAATTCACGCAAAAGGCTAATTTTATATGGATAAAATTGAAGAATTTTTCTTAAAACTTTCCATACTGTTGAAACACTAACATCGAGTTGCCGGGCAACTCCACGTGTGTTGCTATTACCAGCAGTGCTCGTCTGATTTCTTTCAACGATGGCAGTCGCAACATCTATGATCGCATCCTCCGATACCTGTTTCTTTCCTCTACCAGGCCGAGTTGCGAAAGAACTAGTTATTTCAAATTTTTTAATCATTGCTTTCACTGCATGAATTGATAGAGGTCCTTTACATAAATTGTTTCGACTTCTAAATTCGCGAAGAGCGGCTGCTGCATTGGATTGATCAAGATTAAAGAAATTCACACGCAATACACGCTGTGCTAAAGTGAGACGCATTTTACAAATTAACTGATAATTGAAATGATTTTCAATGCCCCACTTCTTTTTTATAACTCAAAATATTGGCGCTGGTGTCGATTATGTAATCGAGATTTCGCATTTTGCAATTTTTCCCCTTGTTTTATGCAAAATTTTAGCAATCTTAAAATGTAAAGCGCCACATTCCCCCCTACCGGCAACTTTAGAACTTTTTTTTCGCCGATTCCTTTTTCGCATGTCGTCAATACTCCCCGTATAATGTTTGGTGGCTTTGCGATTGATAGTTCAAGCTACAGAGGTCTCTGAGTAACATCAGTTTTAAAAAAACACTCTGTAGATCACGAGATATCAGATCAGAAATTATATAAAACGATATAAAATTTGGTATAACTGTATCCATTGAAAAATATATTTCAATGACAAATGAAATGCACAATCAGACGATACTCAAAAATTCTGAACAAGTATTTTATTTCCCTTCCATTCCGTTCACTTCCGTTTCTATGATATGCACAAACTGTTTCGAGACCTCTGCACTTATTTACCTATCAGTATATAAAAATAAATTTAAAAAAAGCATAAAAATAACATAAATTAGATTTTCTTTTAGATATACTCAGAATGACCAGTAGTGTAATTGCAGGTATACACATTAATTCTGGCAAAAGTAATTTAAAATGAATAATAATAAGCTTATGCACTATTCGTACATTTTTAAGAAAAGAAAAAAATATATAATTATTAAAAACTAAAAAGTTAAATCAATTAAAATGGATTTCAGATTACAATTATTTCTATTCTGTTCTGTTCTAAGCCTCTTAATACTAATGATAAATCATATCATAAGTAATTGTATAATTTTACTTAAAATCATTTAATTTTCCTATTACATTATTTCCCATACCCTTCTGAAAGTTTAAAAAAAATTAGCTAAAATATTCTCACTTGCGAAGAATTATAGAACTATGTAGAAAATTGATGTTACGGAAAAGAATATATGATGAAAATATTTATCAGCTCATCACTACTTATCTTTACTTAAAAATTTTCTTTAAAACATTCTTTAATTACAATTGAAGAATGCAAGTATAAAATATTTTGCTGTTATATTTTATCCTTGGAAACTCTTCAATCAATGTCTAAGACAGAAATTCTTTAAAATGAACATAGTTTATCCCCAAATGGCCGAAAGATGGCGCATCTGATCAAAATTTTCTTCGCTAGTTAGAAAAGGAGTGGTTGAATTAAAAAAAAAATTCTTGCCAACAAAGAAAGACAAAAATTTTGCTCGTTTCAGAATTCCACGCACATCGCATTTTGATGATTATATTCCAGAGAAGTAAAATACGCACTTTGTATGAAGGGCGTTCTTCCAGAATTCTTTTTTAGAATTGTTCGTTTACTGTTCCTATCCATTGTTAATATTCATTCCACTTTCAAGGTGACGTAAATATTTTATTTTGTTAAATACTGTTTTTATTTTAAATTAGAGAAATTTTTCTATATATATGTTTAGTAAAAAAAATATTCCTATTACATCTTCCCGGTCCCATTTTGGCGAAATCAGAGCGTAAATGATTCCCGTATTTGAAAACAGATTTCTTATGCTCTTAAATATAGGAAAGAATGTTAAAAAATGCTTTTTCACTATTTCCACCTGTAATAAAAGTATTAGAACTAGGAGGATGAAAGAAGCAGAATATAGAATGCAATCGATGGTAGCTCTCCAACGAGGTGTAGTTGCTGAAGTTAAAAAGTAATCGAAATCATATATTGGCCATTTTTCATAATAATATAAAGGTCTTCAGCATAAAATTTGCAGCCAAAGCAAGAAGAAAAGGGTATAAAGAAATTTTGAATGCTAATGAAAAGAGGGAAATTATACCAGTTCATTCAGCATTGAAAAGTTATGCAGTCAGTGTTATAGGAAGAGAGTGTAACGAAATTTTGAAAGCTACTGCTAAGAGAGATACTTTACTTTTAGCGGCACCTGCTCTTCAGCATAAAGTTTGCTGCCAAAGCTAGAGAAAAGGGTATAAAGAAATTTTGAATGAAATTAATGTTATACGAAGAGAGTGTAAAGAAATTTTGAAAGCTACTGCTAAGGCAGAAACTTTACTTTTAGCAGCACCTGCTCTTCAGCATAAAGTTTGCGGGAAACGATAAAAAGAAACGAATATAACGAAATTTTTAATGCTAATGAAAAAAGGGAAATTATTCCGGATCTTTCAGCATTGAAAAGTTATGCAGTCAGTGTTATAGGAAGAGAGTGTAGCGAAATTTTGAAAGCTACTGCTAAGAGAGATACTTTACTTTTAGCAGCACCTGCTCTTCAGCATAAATTTTGCGGTCAAATCTAGGGAAAAGGATATAAAGAAATTTTGAATGCTAATGCAAAGAGGGAAATTATACAGGATCGTTCAACATAGAAAAATTATGTAATCAATGCTAATGTAATAGGTTGTAAAGAAATTTTAAAAGCTACTGCAAAGAGGAAAATTTTACTTTTAGTAGCGTCTGCTCTTCAGCATAAAATTTGTGCCCAATGTTATCGGAAAGGAGTGTAAAGGATTTTTAAACGTTACTGCAAAGAAAGAAATTGCATTCATAACCATATAGGATTTTCAGCTTAAATAAAGTTGACCAATGCTACAGGAAGAAATTGTAAATAAATTTTCGACGTTACTAAAGAGAGTGAAATTGTTTTATTAGCTACGCCTGCTCTTCAGCATACGGAATCTCTGCAATAGAGAGAAAATGTTTGAGACCAATAGAACAGGAAATGGGTATAATGAAATTTCGAACTCTTCGGTAAAGCAGGAAAATTAAGTTTAGCGCCGCCGGTTTTTCTGCATAAAGAACGTTTGCAGCCAATGCCACAGGGAAAGAATGCAAAGAAATTTTGAATGCTACTGAAAAGAAGGCAATTGTACTTTAAGCAGCATCCGCTCTTCTTTACAAAGTTCGTGCCAATTCTGCAACAAAAGGTTGAAAAAAAATTTTTAAATCTACTGCAAGTGGAAAACAGTACTTTAGCGCTTGTTATAAAAAAAGGGTGTAAAAAATTTTGAACGCAGTTGTCAAGTGCGAAATCGTTCTTAACCGCAATCATTTCTCCAGTAAAGAGAAATTATTGCGAAACTAACCTCTAAATTCAAAAAAGAAAGAAAGAAAAAATGTGTTTTTTTCAGTCTATTGTGTACGAATTTATACTCTTAACTTCTTTCAAGTAACGGAACTTTTAAAAATTTATTGCCGTGTTGTATGCCTCATAATTAATTCATTTTCGAAGTTCTTCCTTCGTCTTTTAATTTATTTTTCTTTTCATTTTTTTTTTTTTTTTTTTTTTTTTTTTTTTTGTTCTTAGAACCCTTTAAAAAAACAAAATAAATTTCAAAAATTACATGGGTAAGGTGGGCATTGTTGTTCTACTGTCCAAAACGCATGTGCCGCCAATGAATCTCAGTAAAGAGAAATCCTAAATTAGTGCCCAAAAACTTACTTCCTAGACGCGTGTCTCAGAAAACGTGTCTGAGATGAAAGTGTTGCACGTGTTCTTCGTAATCCAGAATTCAAGGTCGTAACGTTGAAGTACAATCGCTCATTAGTTACGTAAAAAGAATTTTCTTTCATAATATATTTCAAAGAATCATTCTGGAACAGTTATTCTTTTTTCTCCTGAAAATAAATTTACACTGTACGAGAGAGCTTAAAAGCATACAGTTCAAGGAAAGTAAAAACTGGATCCTTAAAACTATATAAAAAAATATTTTAAAAAAATGGAAAATATTTTTTTTTTTTTTTGCCATAATGAGTTTAAGAACTTTTTTCATTAATAGTTTTATGGATAGACCGATTTGTCCTTAAATTTTAAGAACAACTTGCAAAAACTTCCCAATAATCTACGGCTAAGGCAAACTGTCTTTCTAAAACCAATTAGCTCCCGAGGGAAGGAATATTCACATAGCATCAGGCTTAGGCGATTACATTAATGCATCAGATTTTTAAATCAAATACGGTGAGCCACTAACACCATTGCGTGGGCCCATTTACTCTTGCTATAGTAAGGTCACTATGTCCTGGTGGTATGGTCTCGGAATCGGAACCGAAGGGTTCCAAATTCTAGACCAGATTCCATTGAAGAATTAACATGTAAGAGGGTCTGGTGCACTTAAAATCCTACGGGGCCAAATGTCTTCTCGCTGGCGTGATGCGGAAATTTTCAGAAGGGGTGGCAGACAGGTGTTATTCTCCGTCATCTGACCGGTGATTAGTATGTAGTGAATGTCTATTATAAAACATATATACCTATCACAAATCATATATAACTATCATAAATCATATAAATCATATCAGATATCTGCAAACTACAGGCTCCGTCGAGGCTGTGTGTGACGTAATTGGCGCACCGCTCATCATCCGGGTATTGACGCGCGAAGCTTCTAAAAAAGCTATTCTCTCCTTCCCTTCGGAATGCTCTCGCACCCTGCCTCGGTGAAGCTCGTAGTAAAAATCAAATGTTTAATTTCTTTAATTAAAATGCAAATAAAATTATTTTTCTAAAATGTCCCAATAATTGGAGTCACAACAAATGCACGCAACCCTAATTACAAGTAATTCGATATGCGTCCCAAAATAACCCTAGTGTTGCTTTAAAGGAACAGTAATATAACTAAACTACTAATGGTAACTGAAGGTGAGATGATCATATTATATTCCAATCACTTCTTAACTTCTCTATGTCAATAAGGAACAACGTCCCGAAATAGACAGTGAAGTTATATTTGTTATACGATTGAAAATTCTAGCTACACAATACACATAAATTTCCAGATCTAAACATTGTATAAAATGCAGATTGTCATTCGAAAGAACCGCCTGTGAATTTAATATAACATCTTATATTAAAGTTCCATTTTGAAAGAAGAGGGATATTGGGGGGAGGTAATCTTATTTTCATTAGAGGTTTCCATATGATAAAGACACCTGAGCCGTAATGCCCCCACCCAAATTTCCGTCCCACATCAACCAAAGGACTTTGAATATCGACGTCAAATGTAATATTCAGCAGGCCCAACAACAAGTCAAATCTTCAGTGGAATCGGGCTTCGAACTTGAAGCCTTCCGTTCTTTTGTAGCCTCAGATTACAAACCAAACTATTAAACTTTTTATTTGATATGGGAAGCACAGTGTATCTGAATAAAGACAAAAAAGAAAATTAGGTTAAAATTGCAATTGAAAGGTTTAAAAAAAATGGTAGAACCCAAACCTAAAAGATAAAAAGTTGTGATATAGGCGAAAGGATATTCAACTAAATATTAATTTGCTTGTTATTGCAAAACGAATAAAATTATATAATAAAATTTGCTGCATTGCTTTAAAATCTCTTCAGATATTATGCGGTCCTATGCATTATGATGTTCTTTTTTAAATAATCTTATCGGTTAAGTTTTACATTTAAACACATTTTTAACTTTATCAATATGTTAATGATAAACTTGTTAATTTTTGTATTTCAATAAATTTGTCAATATATAGAAGTTATTAAATGATTCATGATTGCATGGAATTAAAATTTGTATACAATATTATTTCACCATCTAATTATTTTATAAACAGTATATTTATAAAGCGATCGTAAGGGAACAAATACAAACCTTGTCAATTATACTTGGCAAAGTGTTATATTTTCCTAATATTTTATGATTCTTAGAATTTGCAATTTTTACAAATTAATTTCTTTGGCAACAATGCTAATGGCATTTCATAATCCACCTGCTTACATATCCCATGAGTTCAGTTACTCAGTCTATCGTAGTAGGAAATATACCACTCAAAGTTGCCATCTTATGTTTGATTATTGCCAATTTAAAGCCATGTTAATTAGCAAACGTTTCTTTTTCATCAGCTACAAAAGCTTTTCTTGCAACTTGTAATGTTAATTAATATTTTTTGGCAATAACAAAATATTTTCGTCACAAAATGCACCTAGAAATAATTTTTACACTATTAAGTCTAAAATAATTTTTGGAGTTAGTTAGATTCTGTTTATGTTTCCTCCAAAATAACGATCCTTGCACCTAGATACTGATCATACAAAGATGTAAAATTATGTTATTAATAATATGTAGTTAGTAATTCAGTTATAATTTTCTTTGGAAAGTATTTTTTTAAATTTAATTATATAACATTCCTTTTGTTAATAATAAATAATAATTTCAATGTAAGTCTTGTATTTCTGAGTTTCTAAAAAGCAATGATCCATAAAAATTCTTTTTAAAACTACATGCTTAAAAAAAGTTTTCATTGTGGAATTTTAGTACATAGTTAGTATATTTAGTAGTAGTATATTTAAAAATTGTTCTTTTGTATTTTATATATCGTGTTTTAAGCAACTAATGGTTTCTCAAATATAAATCTAATTTCATTATTAAATTATTAGAAGTTTCTTGGAACATTTTCAGTGTAGTAATAAATCTAAAAAACATCTGTTTTCCGAAATTTGTTGTCGCTTTTACTCTTCAATTTAATACAAGTGAAAGAAAAGTGTATTTGCTATGAGAAGGTTTTCCTGATCAGGAAATAAAAGAATATATATGTATATGTATGTAATGATATTTAATCTAATTTAAATTCTAATTAATTTCCTAATTTTTATCTTAATTTAGCCAATATTAACTTCATTTTAAAATGTTCTCTTATTTCCTGATCCAATTCCTACCTTTTTTATTTAATTAGTCCTACACACGCTCTAGAAAACTGATGAAATCAGTTGGTTCTCCCGCTTCAGGTAAAGAAATAAAAATACCTAATGTTTACCACATTCTTTTAAAGATACCTAAATTTCCCTATCCTAAATCTATACGTTTTGAAGAAATCCCTATCAAAATCTCATTGTAAAAGCCACTGAAGAGAAAATTTCGGTCTCTTTTGCTCTTCTGCTCTTGCGTCGCGATACAGAATGTTGTATTTCTTACCATTTATTCTTGTACATAAATTATGGCTCCCAGGTTGAAATAAATCGAAGTTAAAAAAATTTTCTGTTCGGCCACTTAATTGCTAAAAAATATGTTTAAATGTATTTATTACACATAATATGTAAAATGAATCCATTTATGCAATACGAATCGAATTCCAACTAAAAGTTTTTGAAACAAAGTTGTTTTTAAAAATTTAATAGAAAAAGTCTTACGTTGTATTTTTCAAAAATTGATTATTGATTTCGTAGTCGATACAGCGTATCATAGTAATCTTGAAATTTACAGTATTTCATTCCATTCCATTCTTTGACCCATTTCCAGACCCATTCTTTGTAAATTCAGTGTCATAAAATCATTTTGCTTAATGTAATAAAATCAGTGTCAAATTACTGAAAAATTTACAACACATGCCGAAATTGTTATCACTTTTCACGCTGAAGGAATAAAAAATTTTCTTCATTTGTATTCGCAGCTTTAATTTTCCATAATGAAATAAAAATTTCATACCCAACTATTCAACGACCCAATTGAAATTATAAACATTATAAAAAAACTTTCAAAATCTTTTTCTCACGATATCTTGTGTTAACATAAGCAAAAAATGCAATATCCTTGAGAAAATAGATATAAAACTCCATAAACCAGGTTCGAATGTTTATTAATACAAGATAATCATAACTAAGATATGCATATTAAGCTTCGTCCCGCTTAAATTTGCAAAATTATAATATCTGGCTTGTTTTAAGGTGAGCACTTGAGTGTTTTAAATTATTTATTCAGTTAGATAAAGAAGATATGTAAAATACCGTAGTTAAACAAAAAGATGGAAGCTCATTTGAACCTACACAGATGAAAAAGTAATTCGTTTTCTTTTCCGAGATCATGGCGATATATTTTATTTTTCAAGGTCACCTTTGTTGTGTTATTTGTATTATATAACCGACTGAGGAAATCAAGTTCACTTATATAACATGACATAAAAAAAAAATTGCATTGTAACCGTACTGTAATATGTCATTTCAGAAATCATCATTTGTATTTTATACAAGAGAAATAAAAATATTAATATCCGTATCTTTTTTTTGTATTCATAATTTCATTAATGTAATTACATTTTGTATTCATAAATCCATTAAAGTATTATTCATAATGAAATACATTTGTTTAAACCCTTAATATCTATTATCTAATTAGATGATATCTTATGTTATAGGAATTTATGGTGTGTATTCAATTTTGAATCCATAGGACATCTGAGATGTTCATTGATTCAAACTGAATTCTTTTGATTATTTATCATTTTATGATTAACTCAAACTGTAGATTATAAGTGTCAAGGACGATAATTCGAAGCACGTGTGACTGACTCATGAGTTATTCATGTACTTTCGTTAAACAATAATCTGGACAAAAAGAAAGATAATTATTCAATTATTTAGCTTATCTTGTTTCCATGTTAATAAAGATAAAAGTTTATAATTTGTGTTTAATTCCCGTTTTGATGTTGAAAAATTTCATTCATCAATAGATGACGATACATTATTTCATTATCAAAATTTCACTATCAGTCAGTCAAATTAATGAAAATTTAGTAAATCTGTCGACATTTCATTGTTAATTAGTCATAATTATAAATTTGATTCCGTTGCAGTAGTGCCACTTGGTAAAGAGATAAAGAAATAGATATCCAGATTAAAAAGTAGAAAATATTCGAAACAGCCACTTTTTGATAGCTGGCTCGCCAGGATTGTTGGAAATGTGAAATTTCAATTGAATCTTTTATAAGAACCCAATAATTTTTTCAACGAAATATTAAAAAGATTTCGGCAGGTATGTAAATCAAACTATTCTCTTTCACTGCTTCTCCGCCCCAACCGGCAGTGCAAATTCTTTACCAGTGGACCGGGTTCATCTTCAAACGAAGGGTGGAGGATATAAAACGAGTACTCACTAAGAATGCTTTCGCTTTTCATCCCGCACTCCTCATTTGAAATAGAAACTGACCCTCTATTATAGAATTTGCACGGCCGGTTGGGCTGGAGAAGTAATGAAAGGGTTAAGAAGCCTTATAATGTTCATAATATTTTAAGCTTCTCTAAATTTTCCATTCGTTTCAACCGAAATTTTAAGTTTAGTTTTGAAAGGGAAGTGAATAAATTTCAACTTATCGAGTTGCTTGTTTTCTGAATCGAAGACATTCGTAAAAGAACATATGAGGGTAGAAAAAAAAAACAATCATTCAGCATTGAAGTTTTGGGATATATTATAGAATATATTTCATGATTTACATAATATATCAAAGGACTATTCGATATAAATTTCCCTGAATCAAGGAAAAAAATTCAGATTAGTAAGAAAACAAAACTTAAAGCTAAAAGAGCTATAATACAAAAATTATTAATAAATTCGCAAATTCTATAAAAGCAAATTTTATCATTTCTTACTTCTGTTAAATGTTAAACTCCAATTGCTGTCAAAAAATTTTCGTAAAATCGTGCTTTAAGCTTAATTTTCATAGCTTGATCGTCAGTAGAGGTAGTGAAAACCAGGATGAAATATTATTAGCAGCAATGAAATAGATATGTCATTTACAGTAATTAAAATATTGTTATAAAATATACTGAAAAATATTTTAGAAAGTTAATTAAAAAGACGCGATAAATTTTTAAAGCAATTTAATTCGAATCATTGAAAGGATAAGTTTTTGAACTTCGAACTAGTATAAAAACAATCTTTGTGCAGAAATATTTTCAAAAGTTATCGAGAAAAAAAAAATCGATAAAATTTCAATTTATTTTTGATTAAAATTTCAGTTAAAATTCTAATTCTATTTAAATTATTATTATTCTAATTAAAATCTATTCTAACAAAAATTTTAGAAACAATCGCTCCAAAATGCGCCTTCCCACCCTCCAAAGTATATTTATGCCAAATTTGATAGCTTAAAATCATACGGATTTGTCTGTACAGTGCCAACACATACATATTCTCTTTTTTATTAGCAGAGATAAAAGCAAAATTATTATAACTAAGAATTTAACCCTTTAAAGGACTATTTTTTTTTCTAGTCATATTATGTTAAAAGATTTTTAGGCTTTAAATTAGAATAAAAAAGGGATTCATTTAGCTTATTAAATGAATTTAATTAAATTAAATAATTTGGTTAATTAATAATTAAGTAACAAATCAAGACACATCATTTTGTGTGAGATAAAGAACTGAAGCATTTAAGTTTCTGTCTTTCTTAAAAAATTTGTCAGAACTTATGCCAACCTACATAATTTCATACAAAGATTGATAAATTTGGTGGGAAACATACTTCCTACGGCCTTAGAAAGGGTTAAACTTCAACAAAAATTTTAGTACTTAACTGTAACTGCTAAAATGTGGTTCTTATCTATAAGCAGTATTAATAAGCTTAGTTTATTGATTTCGTAGGATTAATTCCATATGAACACGAAATAAAACCACGAAAAGCAATAAGAAGCAGAAATTTTTTTTTTAATAAGGAACCAATGATTTAACCAAAAATAAGAAAATATACATTACTTAATACAAATATGTGTGTGTGTGTGTGTGTGTGTGTGTGTGTGTGTGTGTGTGTGTGTGTGTGTGTGTGTGTGTGTGTGTGTGTGCGTATAAATCCAATTAATATCCTAATTTTTATCTTAATTTAACCCATATTATCTTCATTCTAAAATGGTCTCTTATTTCCTGATACAATTCCGTTTTTTTATTTAATTAATGCTACACGTGCTCTGTAAAAGTGCTAACTTTTGTAAGTTCTCCGAGTGTAGAGATAAAAATCTTTAATGTTTGCAACATTCTTTTAGATACCTAAATTTCCTTATCTAAATCGACACGTGGCAAAAAAAAAAAAAAAAAAAAAAATCCCTATCAAAATTTCATAGCAAAATGATCGAAGGAAAAAATTTCACTTTTTGCGCTCTTGTATTGCGATGTGAAAGGATATCAATTTCATCATCGCTTCTTGTACATAATATACTTTCCGGATGGAATAAATCGACATCCCGGGAGGCATAATACGTACAGATAAAAAAACATTAAGCGATTCGTCAGTCTACAACGCGGCAAAAATGCAGAAGAGCAAAACGAAATTTTTCCCTCAGTGATTTATAATGAGATTTTTATAGAGATTTCTTTGACACGCGTAGATTTATGTAAGGGAATATTAGGTATCTTTAAAAGAATGTAATAAACTTTAAGAATTTTTATGCCTTTACTTAGAATATGAGAAAGTAAAACAGTAATATATATATATATATATATATATATATATATATATATATATATATATATATATATATATATATATATATAGCCCGTGTAACATTTATTAAATAAAAAAAAGTAAGATTTGGTTCAGGAAAGAAGAGAACAGCTTCGCATGAAGTTAATAGGGGCTAAATTAAGGTAAAAATTAACAAATTAATTAGGATTTTTATTAAATATATATATATCGATAAAATCCATTTTTAAAAAGGTACAGATAGCGAAAAAAATCAGTCAAAACAATGTAATGCTCGGTTAAAATTAGTGCAGTGAGACAAAGCTCAAAATAAAATCAATGAGAAGAAGGCAAGGTTCAACAAAAGGGATCTGGAGAAAAGCAAAATTCAACAAAAATCAAACGGACCGAAGCAAAGCTCTGTAAAAATCAGTGGGACGAAGGCAAAGTTCAGTAAAAAGAATCTGGAAAGAAGCAAAATTCAATAAAAATCAATTAGAAATAAGCACATATTACACAATTTAATATGGAAACAACAGGAATGAAGCAGATACAGAAAGTCAGACCTGAAATACTGAAAAGTAGCTTAGAATTGCTAGGTTAGTTCATTTTAAAAAATTTGCTGTGATAGAGCAGGTACATACATTCATACGGTAACGCGGAAATACTTACGCTAACAATTTACAAAAGTGAGTGGATAGTTATAGCTCAATTTTTTTAATAGATCTAAAAAAAATCTGGCAGTAAAAAGATATGCAATGAGTCATTGTTTAAGGGCAATGTCCAAATAAAAGACCGATTCCATTTTTGTTCTCTTTCTGCCATTCATTTATTATCATTACTATTATCCGAGAGGCACAGGCATTAAGTCGTCTCAAATATCATTTCCAGATCACAATTATTCAACAAATGAGATACAGTAAGGCATTCTATCTAGAATTTTTCCTCAAATGCCGAGCCTCATTTATCTTTCCTTTGCGTATTTGAAAACTATTTTTTAAATGCTTTTATTTAACTTGGCTTGTTTTATGCTCATAAATATGAGTTTCTGTAATCTTTTCTTACGTTTTCTTGTATATATTAAAATTACGTAAAATTATAAACGTCAAATACTACTTTCGCGAAAGCAAACTGAATATAATATTCTACGTTTATAATAATTATGAAATGGATAGAAGATTCAAGAGCAAAAAATAAATACAAATATGAAAAAACCCACAATGGCTCCAAAAAAGTGCTTATAGCACTACTGATTATTTTTCATCAAAATTATATAGAACAAAACTAAATTATAAAATCTTTAGGCGGTGAAAACAATACCCAAAAGAAAATTAGGTAATAATGCAAAGCATACAATTCTCGAATATTCATTCACCCGTTTAACGTCTAAACAGATAGAGCTTAGGCGATAAAGTTGGTTTCTAAATGTATGCACAGTAAAAGAAGTTGCGCTTCGCCATAAGGTAACTTACAGCGCCATCTATCGGGGAAATTTTCAATTAATGGTCTTATCTCGTAAATGACAAAAGAGTAAAAAGAAAATCAGAAAGCTGTGAGGCGCTTTCAATTTGGGGAGAAAAGATATCTTACGTATATTAGTACTCAAAACAGAATGCAGACACTTCCCTGTCTTCAAGATGAATTATTTACATTGCTCAAAACGCTTTCCATCAGCCACTATATAAATTTGCACTCTGTACTGGAATCTTGAACAACGCACTGCTGGTACTTGTACCTCAGTAATACCTGTCATTAGGGATTGCAATACCGGACCAAAATTTCAATACCGGTATTCGGTATTTTTTAGTTCTTAATACCGGGATACCGGTTTTAATACCGGTATTAGAAATTTTAGAAAAAGAAAGAAAACACAGGTGTTTTCTTTCTTTTGCTTTATTTGCCAGTTTTATTAGAGTATAAATATCACAAAAATAATTTGTAACATAAATTATAACAGTATAATATACTGTTATAATTTATGTATTATAAAGTATTTATGTAAAAAATTAAAGTATTAAGTAAGTATTAAGTAAAGTAGTTATGTATTATGTATATTTTATATTATAAAGAATCACAAAAAAGTAAAGGAACAAACAGTATATAAAGAACACAAAAAAAGTGTAAATATCACTATTCAGTCTGTGGTACTATTACAAATTTTTGAAATGTGATCTTAAAAAACATAATGCATCAATTGTATTGTCATTAAGCCTGAAAAGTAATTTTGTGTAAAAATGACCAGCTGTCGAAAACGCACTTTCGGCATCTACGTTAGTTGCTGGTACTGTTAGCGATGCGCGATATACTTATTCCAAGTATTTACCTCTAAATCCCTCATCTTCAAATAAATCGATTTCTCGTCGGATGGTTTTAGATATACCTGATTTCTGTATTGTATTTTGGTTCGTTGATTTTTTTTTTTTTTATTTATCGCTAATTCTAATTTTTGTTCAAGAGACAATTCCTTTTCACTATCGACATTAGTGTCATCATAATCTTCGATAACTGAATAGAATTCTTCTGAATGTGGATAGGTTTGTGGGTAAAAAATTTTAAGAAAATTTACTATAAACTTAATCAGATTTGAATTGGTTATTTTCTTTTCTTCTTTTTCATTTTCAAAATCATTATAATTATGTAAATACCATAAGACATTTTCTATTTCGGTATGCCTTTCTTGTGTGCTATTTTTCAATGTAATATATAATTCTTCAGATAGTGATGTGTGTTGTTCTTTCAGTGACTGCACCCGGAAATGTATTGTTGCATTAGCTGTTAATAAATTAGAATCTCACCAACACAATGCATCAATTGTCGGTTTTATTGGAAGTAGAGCTGATACAGTTCTGGATATGAAGTCGAATTCACTATCTGAAAAATTAATTTACACAATGAAGTGAATTATTGTTTTTTGAATAGGATTTCTCAGTTTCAAAAATCCTTCCATCATTAGGAGTAAACATTTTCAACGTGTTTCAGAAACTAATATTAACATATATTCTGTTTTATTTTCAGTTAGTATATATTTTAGTAATATGTCATTTTTTATAGGGGAACGTTTAAATATCTTAACGATTTTTCGAACTTTATAAATTATAGGAATCAATTCTTGATGGGTTAATATTTCATCCTCATTAGCAATATCTTCAACAATTACATTGTCATTATCTTCATTGTCAGTATCACTCTCGCTCTTACTCTCTCCAAAGTTGTAATCCGAAGTTTCTATATCCACAGTATTTGGATTCTTCAGCTCTTTATTTTTTTTTATATAATACATCTATTACTCCTAATTGAATTCCATGAGCATAGCACAATTGCTGATTTGCACCAATCAACTTTCCAACTTTTTTCATAACTGTTGCTCCATCAGTCGTTATGATTACAATATCTTCTTTCAGGGATAATCCATGTTTCGCTCATTTAGATTTAAGCAATTAATTAAGCCATTTATTTGCTAATTAATTTCGCCCGTTAGGGAGACATAAAAACAAAAACGTATACTATTTTGCGAAAACTATTTGCTATAAAAACAAAAACGTATATATGTTGGCGATCCCTGAACATATAGTGGAGACCATTTTAAAAATTTCTAGTAAATACCGAAAAACCGGTATTTAAACTTGTGAATACCGGTATTACAAAATTGTACAAATGGCTCAAAATACCGGTATTCGGTATCCCGGTATACCGGTATTGCAATCCCTACCTGTCATATTGCAGTATGTGAAGCGAGAAATCCAGTTCAAAGTGCAAATATATACAGTGGCTATCACAGAGCATTTTGTGCAATAGTACTCCATACCTTTCTAATAGGGTTTTTCCTCGTATCTTTCACCAACAAATTCAAAATTTGCAGAGTAAGCGTATGGTAAGTGCTCCCATCAAGTAGCACTTTTTTTTTACTATAACTAGTCACCAACTTAATGGTCTAACATGTCGCCGTTTAAAAATTAAGAGGGGGGGTTACCTATATTCTAAAAACATATAACAACAGATATCCTGCTTAACACTTCCACAATACAAATAAAAACAAATTAATTTCCATATGTGCCATTTTAAATATTTGAAAAATATATAGCTAAAAAGAGATTATTTACTTATAATTTTATATTACATATTTTAATTATTTATTAACATTAAATTATTTTAACACATTAAATCTACTTTAACATAAATTGAATTCGATCACATTAGCAAGACATATAATATGCATGTAATAAATAAATAAACTGAAATAATTTCAACATTAGGTAGAAGTTAAATTATAGATATCGAACTTTACGGGCATTACTTTTCAGCAAATGGATATGTAAGTAAATTTTAATTTAAGTTTTGTATAATATCTCTTATAATAGAACAAATTGTAGGATTTCCCAATTTCCATACTAGATCCCATCTTGGGTAATTTTTATTTTCAGCCTTAAAAATGATTTCTTTGCTTTAGCTATCGAGACTGAATATTTTAGTAAAATAGATAAAGCAATATAAATGCGAGGAAGACAGTGAATTAAATTGTTGACAACGATACAGATTTGGCCGACAATATTACATTTTCTTCAAAATTTTGTAAAAACTGTGATTCATGCATGAATTCCATAATATATATTGCTTTGTTTTTCATCGCTTAATACTTCTTCCAATTTTTGGCATAAATTGAGATGGTCTTGTTTGGAGTATTTATTGAAGTCAGAAAATATTCAGCAGAAATATAAAACCTTATAAATGGGAAAATAGGAAATCTTATCTTTCACTAAAAAATGATATCGCAGCATTTCAACTATATTTTTAAAAAAAAACAATTTGCTTTAAAGTTTGCTTCTTCGTTCTCTATAGGCTGTTTTTCGCTTTTGTCAAAAATAATTGGGATTTTTTTATCATGTGAGAACTTGAGGTTTGTTTTGGTTTGATGTTTTTGAAGCTTCAAAATGCGTAAGCAACAAATTGTTGAAGCTTCAAAATGCGTAAGCAACAAATTGTTGAAGCTTCAAAATGCGTAAGCAACAAATTGTTGAAGCTTCAAAATGCGTAAGCAACAAATTGCTGAAGCTTCAAAATGCGTATGCAACAAAATGGCGATTTATTTATTGGCGAAAATATTACAGCTCAAAATTGGTTTTTACATCATATTGAAGTTCAAAAAATAATCGTTTCAATGATACTAATGTTTTGATTTATAAATTATTATTATTATTTGCTTTCTAAACTTTTATCAACATCTGAAGAAGATGCTAGTTCTTTTCTATCCGTTAGAATATCATAGAAACTTTTGTGTCATTCATATGTTTTTTAGAAATTGCTTTAATTTATTTAAATTTTCAGAATTAACAAAATATAAAATATTTTTAGATGGAAGAATATTGTCATTAATAGCATCTTTGTATTGAAAATTTTGTACCAGAAAACTACAACACATATTAATTTAAATTTCCATTCCAAAAGATGTGGCTTGAGTATTTTTTTAAAATATCGATTTTTTTTTCTCGATTATTTCATAAAGGACAATAAAATGTTTTCAAATGAAATTTTAAAAGTGTAAAAGAAGCATCCCCATTGACTCAATCACCTTGTATTTCACAAAGATTTTAATGCTAAATTTGAAAAAACAGATATTGAAACAATAATTATGATTGCAACAATCAGCAGTTGATACAAAATAAGGAATAAGCAATTTGTAGACCTCGTCTATCTCCATACATAATATACATCGGCAATTTAAAAATAATATTAGAATTCATAATCATCAGATATAATGAAAAGTACATACTATGCATACTATACATCGGCATTTTCAAAAGAATATTAGAATTCATAATCATCAGATATAATGAAAAGTCCAATTTGATTTTTTAAACAAATATTTTTCTACCATTTGTAATTTTTTTTAAATGTAAAATCCAGCGTGATGGCTTTCCAACCCCCAACCCCATTTTAGGTACTGTCGTGCGTCACACGACCTTGGACATACTGACGTCGTGACGCTAGATGAGACTAAAGAAAAATTTGGAATTCATTTTTAAACATCATTATCCAATACTAGTTAGGTTTTGCAGTTTAAATTACGTAATTTAGTTACATCATCAAATACTTGGTTATTTCAGAAAAAAAAATATTGGAGCATGTAATAAATTAATAATACCACACCTGAACCAGTTATTTTATTAACAATTTATGATAATCATTTAAATTATTTAATAAGGACAAAAATTCTTTTTCCCAGGAAGGCTTTGCTTCATTTTAATTAGTAACTATTCAAAGCTTTTTCAATCTTTTTCAGTCTCATGAAGAATTCTTCATTCGTATCATTTTAGAAATTCAAATACTCTTTATTTTTTTATCTAAATAACTTTAGTAGATTTGATAACAAGTTATGAAATTTGATTCATTAGTAACAACAATGGCATCATTATTGTTATTTTGTATTTACACATGGGATAGATAATGATTCATATTTTTACATTATTAAATATCTAAATATTTTATAGAATAATAGATTTAATCCTCAAGCAGTAATCTATGTACAAAAGCTAACATAGTGCTAATAACTAAATTTATTCAATAGTACCAACAATCGACATCATTATTGTTATTTTATTTTTAAACATGGAGTGTTTCATTTCTCAGATCATAAAATAAGTATTTTATAGAATAATAGATTTAACACGTAAGCACTGATATATGTACAAAACCTAAAATACACAATGTTAATAACTAATATTAACTGCAACTTACTCGATACATTGTCACCCTCTAACCTTAAGAACTATATTGCGCTTTTAAAAAAGAGATACAAAGAAAAGGGTAGAAAACATTTCTCGACCAATGTTGTTTTTCCTTATGTTTGTAATGGCTATATTAACAGTACTACTTCAAACAGAAAAAAAATCAGCATCAATCTAAAATTGTTATGTAAGAAAGAAAAAAAGTCACAGATTGCTAATCTGTTCGGAAGCCAGCATTTGCAATTACAACATGATTCTGAAGATATCAGCCCATCAGTATCCATTAAGAAATAATCATCCTACAGAATCTCGCCTCTGTCGGCATATTTACTTAATACTGCAAGTAAATATTCCATAACATACTCGAAAGAAACTACAGAAACCTGTAAATCATCCAATGTGATCTTCAAATAAGATATCTGAACCAGTTTACAAGCAAAAAAAGAAAATTTATACTTCACTCGATTTAAAGCTCGATATACATCAACTACTCTAAACACCAAGTAAGAGTGTCAGGCATACCTTGAAGGTTATTAAGGTACGCATTAGATTCAATATTTCTAAATTTAGGCTGAAAATGATAATTTGAAGAAAAATTTATGTTTCGAATAAGCGTCTTGTTCTGAATATTCCGAAAGACTTTTCTTTAAAAATCTTTAAAAAATTAAACAGGAACGATAAGTTTTCAGAATTGAGGAGAATTTAAATTTGGTAATAGTACTAAATAATCTCGAATTTGAATGTAAACAGTATGGAATATAGCGTCTGTAGTCTCATAAACTCTCCTTGACTCAAGTGATGGGTGTATCCTAGCACAGCCCACCTCTTGGCGTCTTTCTGAATTCTCGCTAAACGAGTGGCGATAACGTCGCCAATGTGGCAACCTAGACGGATTTATTTTATTTATTTTTAATTAATTAATTTTATTTTGTTTTTTTTATTATTATTCATTTATTATTTTATTTTATTATATTATTATTCATTTATTATTTTATTATATTATTATTCATTTATTATTTTATTTTATTTTATTATTTATTTAATTTATTATATTTATTATTATTTCTGGCCTTCAAGTATCGTGTTTTTAATTGAAAAATAATAATAATAGCAAATATTCAATTAATAGTCAACTTGGCGAGATTCCAAATAAGTCGCCAAGAGGTGGGCCCATCTAGGATTTTACCCTAGTGATGACACTTTTTTCGGGGGGAGGGGGATTATTATATCTTATGGATTCAATGATTTAAATCGATTCGATTAAATTCGATTTAAATCTAAAATCATTTTCCGGAATTCCTACAAACGCACATGCTTACCGGTGTCAGCCACAAACTCCCGCGCAACTCTTCCTCTCTTCACTTCATCTCCTTTCAACCGTGAGGCCGAAAGAGCTATGTGGGGGTTAGAGATACATAATCCACGATTTGTTGAATAACAAATAATTTTGCTATTGTTATTTTTAAATATTCGTTCCAAATATCTGTTATTTCAATCATATTATTAATTAAAAATTATTAAATATAAAATTTATTAATTGTAATTAATACTTAATTTACTATTTTAAGTAACGTGTGATTGAATTCATTTATCTATTTCAGCTTACTTTTTAATTTTTTTCAAAACTATTAAATTAATTTATTTATTGAAGTAAACCATTTTTTGAAAAGTTGAATTAAAAAAAAGTCATTTCTTTAAAATGTTCTTTAGTTCTATATTCTGCCAATAGATGGCGCCTGCAGAGTGAAAGGAATGTATGCCATTAGAGAGTCATGTCACAGGCAATTAGAAATGATCTTCATGAAATAACGCATTGTCAAATGCGAATATCGGAAAGCCAAGCTGAGCGATTATAATAGCAGAACGGTGACTTCACAATTATGAACACTTTCCTGTGATAGCTCCACTTTCAGTGATTTGCGATTCAATGATACGATAATTCTAAGAATAACCGGTCCGTTCACTTTTCAACCCATTCATAGATTGCATGATTGAATTCTTGTTTGAGAGCTTCCATTGGTCGGATCGTATCGATTGTGACTTTATCGTGATCCAAGACCTTTAATCGAAATATCTCCAGTAAGATCATGTCAAAGATTTGAATCGCACCCCTTTTTGAAAAGTATTGATCACTGTTATTTGTGACTTTTTGATATTGGTTACGGATTAACCGCTCTTAAAATATTCATCACACCTAGTGGAGGTTAGAGGCATGATAGCGACAAAAGCAGTTATCCCCTGGATGCTGAGAGGTTACAGTTAGTGATATTTAGATAACAAAATATTTGAAGGCTTGTATAAAGATGCTTAAATGATGCTTGCTTCGAGAGCTTGAGTCCAAACAAAGGCAAATGTGCCGTTTCATTTTTCAGTTTTAAGTTTCTTCCAAAGCGCAATTCTGTAAGCTGTGTACTTTGTGCAAGTTAATAGTATGTGGTAAATGCCAAGCTTACAAAGACAGTAAATAACAACAACAAAAAATACTGTAAAAAATTAAAAGGATTACAAGAAAATAATTACTGAATTTTAAAATAATGAGAAGAAAGCAAAAACTTTTTTGTAAGCTTTAATAAGAAATCAAAAGACTTTTCGCAGTTATTTTAAATAAAAAGAAAACAAACGAATTTAAAATATTATTTTAAAATATTTGATATTGAACTTCTAACGGATGAGCATTTTATGCACCTCTTATTATTATATAAGTTTAAAACTATATGAAAACTTTTTTCAGTGGCAGCTATTTTTTTACGTTATTACTTGCAAATAATTTAATTAGGATATTCACAAGTTAAATAAGATGTAACATTTTTACGTAGGAAAAACATTTCAGAAATAGTATGATAGTTTATCAAATACATCTCTGACTGTTTCAGCTAATAAATACCACATGAACATTCTGCACGTGTTTCTTCTTTCACGTAATAACGAATTTACATGCTCTTTGTTTCTTTTAAGCATAACAAAAAAATTTCTTTAAGCAGCATAACAAAAAAATTGAACTACTGTCCTAATAAAGGTAGTTAATGACCAGAATTTTAACTTCCTTTGAAGCTAATCAAGATTTTAACTGAATGTCAAATTTTTTTTCTAAATTTAAGTGTCCTTCCTTCAGACATGCACAGAATTCCCACAGACTTTATAATAAAGGCAATTATGATTACGTTAAAATATGACGCTTTATTCTCGACGCTCTTTTTATAATTCGAGAGATTTTGTTATTACTATTTCTTCAGTAATTTGAAAACGTGGTTTTTTCCCTTCTGCAGTTATTTAAAAATATAACTAACAACATTTAACACAGATTTTTTATAACTATTAGATATCCTGGTTGATAATTCTTAATATTTCTTAAAGAAAACAACCGTACTTTGGGAGAAAGATAAATACTTAATTCAAAGTATACGCCATTGCCATCTGTATATTTTGCTCAACAAGTAAATGAGATACAATATTAAAAAATATTAAGTTAAATTTTATAAAAAGCACTTTTATTAATCGATTATAAAACTTAAGAATAATAAATTTTTTAATCAAAAATATTTTGTTCAAGGCAAAGGTGGAGAAAGCTAGAATAATTGAAAGAAATTCGATAAGTAAAAATTTTTAAAAATACTTTTATTAATTCAGTATAAAATCAAAAAATTAATTTTTTCTATTAAAAATGTTTCGTTCGAAGCAAAAGTGAAAAAGCGAGAATAATTGAAAGCAATTCGATAAGTAAAAATTTGTATCTTATCTTTAATTTTAGTTATAATAAAGACGAAAAACTGGCAAATACATGCTTAAGACAATAGCAATATATACTTCGTAGTAATTATTATTATATTCTTAATTTTAGTCAAATCATTAGAGAAATTTTTATGTTTTTCGACAATAATTTTTGAAAATATAACAGTACAAATAATTTTTGCATCATCTTAAAATTTTTAAAAAAATTAGCTTTTAAATGTTATCAATTTTTTCTCGTATTGATTTTTTTCTCTATTGAGAAGTTAGAAAATATTTTGACCAATAGATGGTGCACGCAACTAGTGTGTGCGGCACTGATTTAGAATTCTATTATTTGAGGTGTAAAGATCGGGAAAGTACACTGGCGTGCAAAAGTAACAGGTGCTTTTTTTTGCCATAACTCCACAATAAATCATTTGAGGGACATGAAATTCAGATATAAGAGACAGAATTTTGTACTTAAACGATGACGAAAGCATAGTTACGCAAAAATGAATACAATGCATATAGTGTGGAATCAAACAAAAAATGGCTTTATTGAACACATAGTATCGTTACACATGATTGTCTGTTCGAGAGAAAGGACAACATGCAGATGTTCCTTAGTATGGGATATGCCCTTCTCTTACAGCAATGGGTGCTTCGCACCGTGTCTCCATACTCAGTACCAGATTTTCCAACAGTTCTTGAGGCAAGAGTGTCCATTCCTCAATCAGCATCTGTTTCATTTGTTGAGTGTTCCCCGGAGGATATAATCGTGCCACAAGGCGTCTCCACAAAGCATCCCACACATGTTCTATGGGATTTAAATCAGGAGAGAATGCTGTCCAATCCATTCGAGTGAAAGCTTCACTTTCCAGTAGTTGCTGAACATCAGCAGTCTAGTACGGCCGTGCATTTTCATCCATAAAGATGAAGTCATGTCCAATAGCACCTCAGAACAGACGCACATGAGGAAGGATCACCTCCTTACAAAGCGATCTCCGGTTACAGAACCTCTGTCGAAAACCTGGGGCTCAGTACGTCCGTTCAGCATAATGCCTCACCGACGACAACTCCAGGACCACCGTAACGGTCTCTTTCCGTGATGTTACTGGGATGAAACCGTGTCTCGACCTCACTCTAAATCAACTGGCGTTGAGAATCACTTGTGGCACTGAAACGACTCTCACCCGTAAAGAGGACATGACTCCATTGATAAGATGTCCAGTTTTTGTACTCCTTACACCACTCTAAACAGTGCCGCCGATGGCCAGCTTTCAAAAGGATACAGCGTTCAGGAACAAGGTGATTTCTACTAGCCATATTTCAAGAAAGAAGTCGCTTGCACTTGCAGCGAATGTCATTAATTGCGACTCCGTTCTTCCTTTCCTTGTAGTCTTGAGCTGCGTGCTCCAACTGCCGTTTTGCGTGCACTCGCGTCGCCCATGATGTTTTGTTCCTGACATTTGCTTAAGCATCACCTTTCTACTGAATTGCGGGTTCATTGTACTGATCGCAATAACCCCTTTTCTGCGATTTCATGGCCACCTGCTTAAAATTTCTATTGTTGCTTAAATTTTGCACACCAGTGTAAAATGTTCAAAACTGGTAAAGAGAACATTCTTTTAAAGAGAAAACTACACTATTTGAGAAACAGAAATTCCTTATAGCTATAAAATAATCCATCAAGTGCAAGTATTTCCAAAATAAAAATGAGAGCCTTTTTCAAATAATTATTAAAACTTGATGTAAATTAATTCATTCATAATGGAGTCGTTAAAAATAAAAAAGGAAGTTTAAAACCTGCATTAACGCGGCAGAGAGATTATGTTGCATCGGCAATAAATTATACAGATTCAACCGACTGGAAGCTCTTTGACTGCAGAACTAATGATTTATTAAATGATTTTAAATTACTGCTCAATTTAATTTTTGGAGTCTGCAAAATTAGATGAGTTTTTAAAGACAAAGAAATCATAGACAATTCTATAGATGAATTGAGATTAAGCATTAAACGTAAACTGATCTTCAATTTTCTACTTCATTTTTATCAAACTGTAATGCAAGTATTATGTCGGACATAAAATTACTAATTCTATCCGTTCCAACATTTAATGGTAAAATTGAAAATTGATTAGTTCCTGTCTAAAGACATGTTCGTCTCAAGTGTAATCGAAAACAAATCTGTTTCAAGTGCTAAGAAATTAGAGTATTTTAAAAGCCAGTTGTCCGTATGAAGCTTTACGAATTATACAGTCAATCTCTATTTCTGATACAAATTTTGATATATCAAAGAAATTTTTAGAAGAAATTTTTTTTTCATGTAATTACTAAAAATAATCCGGAGCTATTAAATGCGATAATCAAAAAGCTTTAGACTCAACCTAATATAAGTGAATCATCTAGTGCCATCTTACATTCAATTGATACACCGAATAAGTGTATACGATTTTTAGATGTTCGAAATTATAAAGTAGTTTAATTTAGTTATATTAACATTCCATTTTAAAGCAACACTAGGGCTATTTTGGGATGAACCTCAGTAATCTGAACTGCGGTCTGATGACGAGGACGACATCTGACCAGGCACTACTCTCTCCAAAATTCCTTACCACACCAACGGGAGAAGGTTTTGGCCCAATGGATTTAACTTGCATCAGTACCGCTTACACGTATCACCGTATACACGTATATAGCGCTCGTATCTCGAACCTAAATCTCCCTAGACCCGAAGTCGAGACTTCACCACCAGACCACAGCGGACTTATAATTTATAAAGTAGAAAAATTATCAAAAACAATATTTGTGTTTATAATCGTTGAAACGTTAGAGGCTCGTTATTGGTGGGAGATAAAATTGAATAATTTCGATGACTTTGTACTTTAAAACAACTGCTTACCTTTTCACAAGGTCAAGCGGGAACCTTACAAAACAACCAAATGAAAGAGAAAAAAATCGTACTTTCAAAATGATGTTAATGGTATGGTTTCAACATCTAACACAAAAAAAAACGGGAATTTCTTCTGTGTAAATTGCCATAGAGATGAAATTCACTGACTATATAAATATCCAGAATTTATAAATTTTTTAGTGAATAACAGATGTGAAATCAGAAAAAGAAATAATCTTTGTATTCATTGCCTAAAAAAATCGTCCCATTCATAACTGTTTGTCGACTTACCGGAGTCAAATGATCTAAAAAACATTCTATTTCGCTTCATTCAGAGATGCTATAAATTCTCAAAGAATAACGACGCAGCGAAGTCTTAATCCAAATTTATGATTTATTTAGTGAGATAAATATTCTTTCTTCTGCAAATATTTTTATTCGAGATTGTTTTGGAAGCTTAAAAGCAGCAAGAGCATTATTAGATTCTGGGATTTATGATAAATGAGTTCGCTGATTTATTACGGATTAAAAAAGCGAAATCGCTGTTGGACTTCTAATTTAAAGAGTGATAAAATAATTGCCAGTTCAAGAATATACACTATAGTTTCTAATAATAACTTTGAGATGCAATTAGAATTTTTATGTGCTCTTAAAATCTCAAGTGTAATGCATACCAATTCCTTGCAAATTCTAAAATACCATTTTTTTTTTAAACTTGCTTAACCTTATTTTCATCTATTCGGAAAAATTGATGTGTTTACCAATTTTTGAGAAGGGACAAGTTTAAATGCTCAATTCTGAATTAATGATTCAAAACTCTGTGTTTAGCTTTATAGTATTTCAAATTCTCAATGTAAAAAAAAATGCAAAATACTCATTTCAGAATATTTATGACCGTAGTAGCAACAAAAATTTTGGCAGCTGAAATCAATATTGATTAAAGACAATCTTGGTTGTAATGAGGTTAACTTATCTTTAGACACATTCAAAAAAATTGTTTCTTATAAGACTAATCGTTGCAAAGTTGATTTATCATGGAAAATGTAATAGAAAGAGCTTAATAATGATAGCGTTGTTAAAAAGAGACTAAATTCACTTTTTCGGATATTTCGGAAAAATCCTTATCTAAACTTGCATCTTACATGATTATGAGAAGAATGGCATAATAGAAACGGTGTCTAATCCTAAAGAAACCTACAAACCTGTTTCATATATATCTCACGAACCAGTATTTAGAGATGAGAGCCTGACAATAAAAATGCATAATTCTTCCGATTCGAATTCAAGTCATAACTTTAGTATTTGAGTTTTAATGATTGACTTTGGCCTTGACCAAATTTGAATTCGAATATATTTCATATTTTTATAAATTTCAGATTGAATAGATTCGCTTTTATATTTGATAACAAGATAGTGTTAATTGCAAAAAAAAACAACCCTAATTTGAAAAAGACAGTGATGTAGTGACATATTTCTTATGGACAGAAATCGATACTCTTCATTTTTATGGATTCAATCGTAATCCGTTTCTTCTTTCTGTCACCATTAGGACTTACTTAGAACATGACATATACCCGACCACGATAAAATCTTTGAATTGATGTTTTTAAATCGATGACTTCATTTCTGAAGCTGGTAGCTTGCAAAATGCATTGAAACTGTCACCATAAAACCTATTTGAATAAGTAAACTTAAGCATAAAAAATATTCATTTGGATTTTGTAATCGATATTACTTCAGATTATAGAATGTTAGAAACGCTTTTTTAGTTGTAGGGGGAAAAAATCCTCAAATATATTTAATGGCAATGCTACGAATTTCGTTGATGCAAGTAGTAGACTAAAACCAGCAGGTGTGATCTTCCCTCAAAACTCTCTCGCATACTCTTTTATAAACTTGTCATGCCAGAAAATGAATTGTAAAGAATTAGCGTGCAATAATTACGAAATATTAACTTTTTGCCATGATTTTAGTGTTTTTACTGACTATCGTGTCAGCATTGGCGAGTTTTTTGGCGATTAATCCATAGCATGCCTGTAATAGTAACCGAAAATCGAATTGTGCTTTCGACACGTTTTCTCAACCGATTGAATCAAAGACGATTGCTTTTGTAGTCATAAAAACCCATATCAAATTTGATATATTTAAGTCATTGTCTTTTGGAATCATCGCGTTTATACGTTTCGTACAGACCGACAGGCAGTCAATCATCTGTTAGATTTGGCTCAAATTTCATAGGTTCCACACTATAGATGTTAACTCTGTACACCGATTTTTATATATCCAACTATCTTCCTTTTATAGTTATCGTGTTAACTTTCAAAAAGCCAAACAGATGGACTTCGGCTGAACAGAGTTTACTCAAAATTGGACAGAAATCTGCAAATTAGGTGTAAAGATCGTGTACTAAATTTCAGCTGTCTAACTCAAAATATTTTTTGAGTTACCTTTGTCGCAGACAGACGGAGATTTTCCAAAAATGTGTTTTTCGAACTCAGGGTGGGCGTGGAGATTCTACAACATCTCGCGGTCGAATTTTTTGATAATTACTATACTTTCTCTATACGTGAAAGTAAAAATGCATAGAATTATCAAACAACTAAACGAAAATTTAGCCAATTTTCATTTAAATGAAAACTTTGAATGGAAATTCATGCCTCCAAAATAGCCAAACTTCGGTGGCCTTTGGGAGACTAGGGTCAACTCGTTTTAGCACCATCAGAAATGTGTTATTCGAAATGCTCAATTGTTTCTGGAAGAATTTCTTACAATATTCTAGAGACTACGAGTGTTCTAAATGATTCCTTACTAACCCTCTTCCCCGTCATGACAGTTTGACAATTTTAAAACTTTATCACCTGGTCATTTCTTTATAGAGAGATCTTTAACTTTAATTGTTAAACCCGATTTCCTTAATATATCAGAAAATAAACGTTCCGAGTAGAGAAAAAAAAATTCATCACGGCAAGCTAGGAGGCACAGACAGATTCCTTTGCATCTGTTAATTATTATCTGGCAGCATAAATTGTCGGTGTTAGAAACAGTCAGGATTAAGGCTTGAAAAATTACTTTTCAGCCCCTGATTTTTAAAGTATTGCAGTTATCGAAGGTTATTAAAGAGAATATTTATTCTATTAAAGGGAAATCTGCAGTATCTGAGATCAAGTAATTCATGTTATCAGCCTTCCTATATTTAATTTTTTTTAAAGATAGAAGCATATTTTCCAGCAAGAATACAAAAATGCATAAGAATTCTGAACGAATAATAAATGCAATCAAGAACTTAAACATAACAAAAACACAAGAATTTTGGAAGAACGCCACAGTTATTGATTAAACTCACTATTTATGGGGGGTTTTTTTTCTAATTTTAACACATTAATATGAAAAAATAACGAAGCGTGCAAAATTGTAAAACGCGCGAATTCTGTCCTTAATACAAATCATTATTCGCAAAGCAGATTTCAAGAAAGCAAGTGATATTTATTTAATTTTGAGAAGATTCTGGAAATGATTAATTTTTTTGTAGTTTAAAAACACTATTAACATGAAAAATATCCAATATTTTATTGTTTTAAGTGAAGCTTCGAAATATTTTGCTGAAGAAACCATGAATGCCAAGTTAAATAAAATATTTAGTTGTAAATTTTGACGACTATTAATCCCAACTAATCACTTGGTCACAAAAAGCGAAATAATTCTTAATATAATTTTTTTTAATGATTGTCTAGAAATTTCCTTTTATTATTAAACTCAATGCTGTTTAATTTCTTTATCATATTTTTTGCAGGGCGTCATGTTTTTATAATTTTTTATTCCCTAATTTTAATAATTTTATAATTTTCAGTTAATTTATAAATAAGTGCTTTAAAAAATTATCAATTTTAATACTGATATAAATTAATGAATAAAAAAATTATATAATCATTTTTATAATTATCATAGAATAATGGTATTAGTTTTTTTCTCAAATTCACTACTAGATGGCGCCATTTACGCACAGTCATAAATTAAAATAAACTGATGATTAAAATTTAAAAATATTAAACTTTTTCACAATTTATTCATTTTTATTCAAAATCATCGACTATTATGAGTATCATTTGTTCGTTCGAAAGAAATTTTTCCTTTAATTCTATGAGCCTAGACTAGACTCTGGACTAGCTGAAATCTAAGGGTGGAAAATAATTCGCGATGAACAGCTAGTACAGAAGGGACGATTTATCCCATTTTCGAGCATAAAAAATTGTCCTGAATTTTGAAGTACAGGAAATCTCATACGACGAGATCATAAAGTTAAATGCAAAATAATAGTCTTGCGCTAAAAGCAAATATCATAGCTTTTTAAGTGCCAGAAAAAGTGAATCTGAGAATTATTTTCAGAGAATTGTGGAGAAATCTCCAGTTAAAAGATAATTTAAATATTATTAGAACATTATATACAGCATTTATTTCAATGGCTCTATTTAAATAAAAACGCACGATTTTAGAACTTTCTATCGACTGTCTTGAAGAAAATATGCCAGTGAAGGCTTGGATTTTTTTCCCAGAACTGATTGTCTAAAATAATATAATTGTCGATAGTCCTAAAATAATGATATTCAAAGCTTTATAACTCGACCCGGCTTGATCTCAAAATATTGAAAAGTTAGATTATAAAGATAATTTTGTTGAATAAGATTTATAGGATCGAAGGACTGAATAAAATTTAGACTTCATAATTATTTTCAGAAATGCATTTATGGGTTGAAATAAAATAAAATATCATTTACAGTATTTAAATCTTTTTGGAGATAAACTGAGTTTCATGTTGAATCAGAAATTTTTTTTATTGAATAATTTTTTGAAATATTGCATATAAAAATTTAATATAAAAAATTATCCTGTGGTACACATTAGATTACAATGCTGAAGGATTTGATTTTCGGTTGTCATTTTTTTTTTTAATTTAGTTTCAGCAACAAAGTTTTCTTACTTACTGAAGTCTCTTCCATTTAAAATTCAAATTTAAATCTTATGGGAGCTGACAGAAAATTAGAGATTTATACTGTACAATGTACTAAATACCGAAGGTTTCTATATTAGTATGAATTGTATAAATATCAAAATTTGAAGCGTAAAAACTTTTTTCTGAAGAAGCTATTAAGAGACCAAAGTACATAAATATTTAATTAAAAATTTTAGAGAATATAACTCCAAGCGAACCAACGGGTCGCCAAAGACGACCAGTAACTAAATAAATGTGAAAAGATAGATCATTTATAAAGGGGTGAAAAAAAATACTATGCGTCGTAACGCGAAACAAGATGTATAGGAAGTTCTGTCTGTTAAAGAAACTCATGCAATATGGATAGAAAGAAAAGCAGAAACTCAATTTAGATTCAAAGCCCGTTCAGAATTCTACATCTTAAGAAATATGTCGACCATCTTCCAAATACAGTTATTCAAATATCTGGTTGCCGTTTAAGAGTTGCCGCCATACTAATTCCTTAAGGAAAAAGAAAAAAAAAACTACACTTTTGTTATTAAGATGTAACAACGATTATGAACGGTTTCAAAATTTTACATTCTCGGATTTTTTTTTCCTTTATAATAAATAAAAAAATTAAAATTTCATATTTCCTTACACCCTATCTTTTATATATTCTTTTTAGTTCTCACAATTTTTGAAGTGACATTTTCATTAAAAACATTTTCTTATTTATTTTTTCACAATTTAAGTTAATATTTTAATATTTATGTTACTGAAATCCTAACCTATCAAATATTGTTGCTTGATGAACAAAATTTGCAGAGAACTAAATAATTGCCATTTGCATTTAAAAGCTGTTTCAGCATACTTGTGTATCACATGTTTCAGTTTAATTTAAAGCAATTCAAACAGTTATTAAATACAGCTAGCTGTTGAACATCTCATATAAAATGGTACTCACGTTTTCGATAAAAATCCCCTCGTCATGTTGTTTATTCATGAAAAAGTAATATTTAAAAAGATTGAAATATTCTTGCGAGATACATTGTTACATAATAATGTTTTAAGTCTGATTCGTCCGCAGAGGAATGTAGATTCGCCCATCTTTATTTCACTTTATAAATCAATCTTTAATTTATTCGGTGTTAATTATTAATGTAATTATATAGTGAATTAGATAAATTACGTCCATGCATAAAATTATGCAGTATCAGAAAGCATATCAGCATAATTCCTGTAATTAAAGGAATAAAAAGGAATTTTAATGATTTGTAAAACATGCATGTTTGTCTGCATGTTTTACAAATCATTAAAATTAGAAAAACTGCGCGGAAATTAAAATTTTAAAGCTTTTTAAAAAAACTCATTTTTTTAAGGATTGAAGTGGTATGAAAGTCTATTTTGAAAATAGTATGTATGGATATTATTAGGAGAAAAATTTATTATAAAAAGAGTTAAAATTTCTATTGATATGTAATTCAAATTAAAGTTTCGAAAACCCTTTCTTGGCAAACGCCTACTATGCAAGAAATAATTAGGTATCCAATTTTTAGCTCTATATCCATTGGCCTGCAGCGTGGAACATTTTAAATTATTTTTTACATCAAGTATGGTGTATGGAGCAATTCAGAGACATTATATCAACCTATAATTAACTCATGTAAAAATGGAGTCAATAAAGCAATGTTAAAATGGAACTAATAAAATCGTGTTAAAATGGTACTGATAAAAATCATTTTATTTTTATTTGTTAAGTATATGCATAAGCAGAAATAGAATAAAGACATTGAAAGTTTATTCACACTTTTTCCAAAATAAATTCAGATTTTTTTTTTTGCATTTCGTGCAATGCAGAATTGATACAAGATATATTATATATGCTTTAGGGAATATATACTCTAAGGAATATATTTTTCTGATATTCTAAGGAATGTATTTTTAGGGAAACTATGAGACTCTTAATACAGGGTGTCCATAATTAAATGACCCTTTTTGAAGTTCTTTACAGATGGAACTATTCTGCAGAAAGGTATGAAATTTTGAATAGGACTTACTGAAAGGGTGGGAATTTGTTTAACCATTAAATGCCATAGGTTTCAAATTTAATACTGGACATTTAAATCTGACTGTACATTTGCAATTGGTTTGCTTTTAATATTAGGCTGTATGTATGTTACCATTGCATAACTTTCTTTTGAACACAAAAGTTAAAAAAATAAACTTCAGTTGTCAAATTTTTTTTAAATAATATGGCATTTCGTTTTTCCGCCGTATTGAATGAGTGACATATTATTAGAAAAGGTTTAGCGAAATAAATCTTTGGGCGCATTTAATTTTTCAGAAAAATAAAAATACTTTTAAGATAGGCGAGTATCTAATTTTTACTATAATATAATTATTTTTAGCAATGACTTGTTTTGCTTGAAGAAAGACTTGCTATTTTTGTGAATATCTATTTTGATACTTCAGGCGGATAAAATATATTAATATATGTATTGCGTTTTTTCCCCTCCCGCAGTTAATTCGTCGAAGAAAAACGGGCCGAGAATCGATAATGCATTAAATCCACTCCACACTGTTGCTTTTGATTACTACAGTGTAACCTCTAATATTGAATGCGGATGTTCCGTTTCCCAATTTGGCTGTTGCAAGGGTTTACTGAACCGTTCAATGAAAATGTGTTTTGTCTGTAAAGAGAATATTCCAAAGCCATTCTGAATCAACCTCAAGTCGAGAAAGAAACTAAACCAAGCTAGCGAGTGCTATGTCGAGTCCCGAAATGATGTAGAAGCAACCTCTGCACAAGTTGAAGCTTATGCGGATAATATTGGAGGCAATCTCCGCGTGATCTTCTGGACAACTGAGTTTATTCAACTTTTGGTGCGTGGTTTAACACGCATTGCCAAATTTACTTTAAATTAAAGTATTAAAACATTTTTACTTAATGAAAACTGCCAGCCATGTAGATAACAAAAATAAATTTTAATTACAAATTAAATTAACAAATATAGAACATGATACATTGGCCGTAATTCCATCGACCAGCACGAGGCAGCAGCTCTGAACAAGCCGGCGAAGGCAGGAAGTGAGTCACTCGTATTTGTTGGAGAGCAAAGTTCATCTCCGTAGGTATGATTGATGCTTATCGCCAACTGGCGAAACAAACAGTCATTTATCGCCTGTTTGGCCGCTGCAAACTGTTCTGGCACACGACGGATACTAGTACTAGCTTGTACGTTGGAAGCTTTGTCCTCTTCCACCAGAAGTTTTTCTTATTTTTCCAGAAAAAAACATTAAATGAATCTGTTTCTTCAAATGCCATTAATCGAAGCGTTTTAATAATCAATGGACTTTTTCTCATAGCCTTCAAATTCCGTTATTTCTGTAGAGTAACTAGTGCAAAATTATCGATTTTAGCGAACACATTGATAACAAAACCACAGCGAAAGTTTCAGAGTTTTATAATAGTTGCTACATGGCATGGACAAAAATTTGAGTTTTTGTTTCTTCTTCATCGTTTGTTTAAATCTTATCTTCAAAAATTAATTATCAAGAAAGTTTTTGATTGAGTGCAGTCATCAAACGACACCTCGTTAAGAAATCTTGTACTTCACAGTACTCGCACATCTGAAGAGAAATTTTTTAACAGAGCTCGAGTGCCTGCATTGAAAGACATTTCGTATTTTTAATGTTTTGTTTTTCTCGCATTAACTGTCAAAAAGATAGGGTTTTTGATAAGTTTCAATTGAGAGCAATGAGTTCAAATATTTTCGATGGAGTTGATATCGAAATTGTAACCAAGAGTATATTTAATTGTTTTAATTAAAGTTTACAGTTTATTTTAGCGATTGCGTAATTTAATAAGCTTGAGTTATTGTCTTAGATAATAACCTATGGATAAATAGGTAATGAAACCTATTAATAACACGTAAATGGGCAATTCATTGAAAAAAATGCCCTTTGGTAGCGAAAGTTTTGAACTAAATTTTTTATTCGCTCAATAAATCCCTATCTTTCCGTATGACGTACACAAAATTTCATTACCTTTTTCAATAGTTCCGACTACAGACAATTTTAAAATAAAATTGTTTAATTATGGACATTCTGTATTTCGCACATTTTATAGGCATTCTGAGCAATGCCATATGACAAACCGTGGAAGTATGAAATACAGCCTCGATTTTTGTTTTCGAATATCAATGTGAGACTTAGGTTTTTTTTTTTTTTTTTTTTTTTTTTACGCTCTACCCAGAATTTGCAATTTGCATTGTATATTTTGTTGGGAATGTCAAAATAAGCATTCTGTAGAATGCATGCCATTTAAATAATAATATTATCTTCATCTATCTAATATATAAAAATGAATTTTTGTTTGTCCGTACCTAATGCGCTGC